>NC_134207.1:182134481-182448004 GCF_965140235.1 Caretta caretta
TTTTTTTTTTTTTTTTTTTTTTTTTTTTAAGAACAATCATCAAGCAAACAGTTTTTCATTCACAAGGTTTTATTCCTCAAACCTCTTTGGTATCACTAGAAAGATTTCAAAGGGGTATTGTATACTATCTATAGGACAGAGATGGATTCTACTCAGTGGATTGAAAAAAGGGATATGATTGGTAAAAACCCAGACGAACTCACTTAACAGACTGATGTCAAGCAATTCAGTAAGAAGTCTCCACTATGGCTGGGCCAGGGGATATGAACAAGCCAGGCTAGTGAAAGCCAAGAATGAAACAAATCTGGCGTTCTCTACCTTATGTGAATGTATGGATACCAGTGGCACCAAGTATATACCTAAAGTAGGTGTTGCTGTGCTGCTCTACCTATCAATAAAAAAAATGAGAAATGTTCCATTTACATGTGGGCAATACTAAAGCACTTGCAACGTAAGTCTTGGATTTGTTGTATATTTGGTTTGTTTTTTAAATGTATTTTAGGATTTTATATTGTTGCCCATCACCATACTATGTGCCTTCCATGTAAAATAAATAGCAAAAGTGAAGTCCCCAGTTGACTTCATGGAGTCTCTCTGGCACATCTTTTTGCAAAACTGTTTGAGATAGGATTTGGGGGCTTATGTTTAATTTTATTCATTTACCTTTATGTTTTTTGTAATTGATTATTTATTTCAGAGGCTTTTGCGGGGGAGGTTGTTTTGTTTTTTGTTTGTTTGTTTGGGGTTTTTGAGTAGAAGGGGGTGACTTAAGAAGGTATAATATAAATATACTTGAAAGAGGAACCTGCCAAGGTAGGGACTGTGCACTGGGAGGAGAGGAGGGAAAGTACAGCCCCCCACCTCACTACCCTCCTGGACCTCAAGGGGAGAACTCACACACACTCTGGGGCACTAGGAGTGGTCTCTCTCCTCACCCCCAACAAGTGGACTTGGGAAAAAGCTGCATAGAGGAGTCAGCCAGAGACTCCAGCCGGTAGGGCAGAAGCAGCCAGAGCACGGACCTTGGGAGTCCCTTGGAGAACTTGCTACAGTTTTGACTAAATTTTCTCTGCTCTGAGCGGATTGTCTTTTTGCTCCAACCCTACCCCTTCATCACCAGCTCTTTACCTCAGAATCACTCCTCTAACCATCTTCTCCCTCCAGTTCCCCTCACTTTCCCTTCTCTTCAGCTTATCCCCTCCTAACTAAACCCCAAAATAAGTAAGTAAGTAAATAAATAAATAAATAAATAAAGGAACTCACATGCTGTTTGCTGCCATCCTATTGTTCACTCTGCTTATGTGTTTTACTTCTTTCCCCACCCTGTGTCTATCTTGTTCATTTAGAGTAAGCTCTTTAGGACAGAGACCCTTTTTGTTCTGTGTTTGAACAATGCACAGAAGGGTCCTGGGCCCTGACTGGGGCTCCCAGGCACTATAATAATAATATAAATAATAATAATACTAATAAACGTATCAAGCGCCCTCTTGCCAGCCTATCCACAAGTAAGTATCTCAGCCTGCAAGCAGGCAAATGCCTGTTAATTGTTAAAATAAAGGAAAGAGGGAGAATGGAAATAGATTATAAAATAAAGCAGTGGATATAGTTTATTCCAAAATACACGTAATTCTTCCCAATACGTTCAAAAGTGAATTCTACTGTATATCCAAATTGAAAGGTGTAGTTATAAAATTAGTAGCTTATCTAAGGAAAAGAACATCTGGTACAAATTATATAGAACTTGAGAAGCCAGTGACTTACAATGAATCCTTTACTTATACTTTCAAAACAAAAATGTTAAGTACTGGGATGTGCCAAATTATGTACACACATACATGGAAAGAAACTTCTAATAGTTAATTAACATAGAGGACAGAGAGACTTTCACTGCAGAGTTGGTATCTGAATAAGCAACTATCTAAAAAAAAAGGTAAACCAAACATCAGATGGCTTTATACCACTGAATAATACATTCTGACCTTATGTAATAATGAAGAGGTTTTGCTTTTATTTTAAAGTATTTTGCTTTATTTATAAATCTGTCAAATCAGACAATGAATCTAAAACAGATATTTTCTTCATTGTGTGTTAAATTCTGCAAAATTCTCAATGCTTTCAACTCCCATGAAGAATGGGTAGTTACAAGTTAAGGGTGCTTGATACCTCCTGGTTGTTACTCGGACCTTAATCCTACAAACATTTATTCACATACTTAACTTTAAGAATTATGGATGAAATCCTGATTTCACTAAAGTCAATGGGAGTTTTGTCATTGACTTCAGGGAGTTTGTCTACTCTGCAATAAAAATCTATTGCACCAAGACTCAGATCAGCAGAGTCCCCCCAGGTCTGACCTCGCAGGGTCTCAGAGCCCAGACATCTACACTGCAGTTTTATCAACCCACAACCCAAGCACCGTGGGCCCAAGTCAGCTGACCTGGGAGAGCTATGGCTGTGCTGTGGGTCTTTTAGAACAGTGTACACATACCTAGTGAGGCCAGGATACCACCCTATGAGTAATCCCATTCACTTCAATAGGGCTATTCATGTGCACAAAGTGGAACACATGAGTGTTTGCAGAATCAGGGTGTTAGATATCAGGATCTGGATGCTAGTGCAGTATAAAAAAGGAGATTAAATAAACAGATGATCAGTGTCTCACAGGGGTGTCTAGCACATAATGTTATCTCCAAAAGCAGTCTTTTTTTTTTCATACTCCTATTGTATTGTATAAATATAGGATAAATGTATTTTCTAGCTCAGCAAGTCCTTTAAAAGATTTCATACAAACAAACAGTAACATACCACCAATAATTTCATTTACATACATGAACAAACAAACCCTATTTCTATTCCACCCTAATAAAATTATGAAAATATCAATGCACAGATGCAGCCAGATCAAGAAAACAGGCTCCTTTCAGCTAAACACTGAAGTCCACGGGCTAAATTCCAATTCTTGTTACACCCACCAAGGCAACCTCATTTGAAATTTTTTCACTTCTGCCTTATGCTACACAACCTGAGAAGTTTCCCAAGATTTCCAATGTGGGCTGAACACCATATAATTTCAAGTGAACTGCAAATATTGTGGTTCCTAATATAGTATTCGGAGGTAAGACCAAGGCTCATCCACTGTTAAATTAAAAAAAGTACACTGGAAACATTTTTTTAAAATTAGCAGTTAAAGAAAGAGCAGTAAGTTAATTAGAAGCTCAATATTTTCTATAAATATAACTATATCCAGGACCTCTCTTTTCTTAATGATACAAAGCGTTTCTCCCCCTATTTTGAGCTGTTTTTCAGTACTGACCTAACAGTACTGTTAGTAGAAGCTTAAAAAAAATATGCCACAACTTTTGGAAATAGGGGTTTTCTCATATCAGTGCACAAGAACTTATTTCTTGCTTGCTTGAATACCTGACTTTGAAGAGAGGGTTATTCACCTTGTGCAGTAACTGAGGTTCTTCAAGAAGTGTGTTCCTAATGGTACTCCACTTCAGGCAATTTTGAGAATTTGGTCAAGGCCCCAAGATGCCTCCCACCCCCAACCCCCGAACCACGTGCTGTAACAACCTGAGCATTTCCATGAGTTGTATTTCCTATTTCAAATAAAGAATGGCAGTTGGAGGCCCATTCTACACCTAAGAGCCCTCAGCAAGTTAATGGAAGTACAAAGATCCTAGGCTCAGGGACGCAAATACACCTAAAGTGGAGCACCCATAGGGACACTACTTGAAGACGAAGAGAGGGTTACTTATCTTGTGCTGTAACTGAGGTTCTTCAAGATGTGTGTCCCTATGGGTGCTCCACTTTAGGTGTATCTGCGTCCCTGGGCCTAGGATCGGAGGTTTTTATTAGCAGGGCCCGTTTGGGCTGCACATGCGCTTTCCTGTCTCGTGCCACGTGAAGCACCCACAGGGATACTACTCTAAGAAAAATAAGAAGTATTCCCATAACTTGTTTTCTTGTTTGTTTTTTCCTGTTGCAAGCATAACCATTTCAATACAAAGAATGCTCTGGTCAAATGGAGATTTTAAATAAAAGTGTAAGACAGAAAACAGCACCTGGGTAAAACTCAGACAGCAAGAAGATCAGATTAAAATGTATTAGTAACAAAAGAAAAATGGTTTCAAAATATTCCTTTAAATAAAAGTGTGAATTTGGTGCTAATGCCAGAATGACAGCCACAGCCAGCCTAAAGTCTTTTATCTATCCACAGACCAGTTACAGCACTGACTGTGACAGTGCAGACTCCCTAGTAATGTCCAAATAATGACCCAGAACTCCTCCCTTTAAGGGTGGGAAAACTGTCCAACATCTGTGCCACACAATACTTGATCTCTCTGTCAATAAGTCTGCCAATTAGTGTCATCTGTGATGGTATTCATTTTTGTGACGTTGACACTGGTCCACTGGGATTTGGACCATTAACTCATGAGCCCCCAAAGATCTATCAGAAGGTAGTATCTTTCACTCAGCCTACCTGAGTTGGATTCAAAACAACAATCTAGAGGTGATGATCTACATGCCCCATATTATCAATTTCCTAAACTATCCAGCCACTCTAAAAAATAAAAAAATAAAATAAAAAAAACCTCAGAAAATAAAGCGGGGGGAAAACCCTATGTGAAACAACAGCTGCAACAGTCTTAATAACAGTTCTTCAGCTGGTAATCAAAAGAAAACATACACTCAGGGCACTGGGTCTCTTGCTCTCCTGATACAATCATGCACATGACATGTGTTCATTCATCCCTCTGGAACTGCGCCTTCTTTCAGCTCTGTTCTTGTAAGCTGGCAGAGTAAGAAAATTCTTGTTTCAATTCCCTAATGGTTCACAAGAACAAAGCCAGCAGGAACAGGATCAGATGCAGCTCAGTTCACATCATACCTGCACTGGCTGCACAACAAACTCAGCATACAGGGTGTTTGGTCTTCTAAACCTTTGAGATGGGATTTCAAGTAGTACTCAAAAAAACACGTTTGTCTATGTGCTACAATGACACGTGCCAAAAGGCTAGCATTTATCTTATTGTGGTCAGATGTGTTTACCACCAGGTCACTTGAAAGAACAATTCTGCACCTCACCATAAAAAGGTGCCCACTGCTGTGCAGTAAGTTAAATGCTACCATTAAGCACACACATATCTGTTTACAGGATCAGGGCCTTAGTTGCTACCACCATACTTCCACATATTTTCATTGTTTTACTTGTAATACATTTGGCGCTTTCCACATACTTAAAATTCATGTCATATGATAGGATTTAATGATATACTTAGGATTTCTCAAAAGCGAAAAGATATTTAAAAAAGGCATATAATGATTGAGAATATTGGGGTTGGCCCCTTGCAAGGCCTGCAGCCTCATACCCCTTTCTTTAGTGAATGCCCTCCCGTAATCCTGCTTCCAATTCCCATTTATCGGGGAACTGGAATCCCTGTACTGGACAGTTGCTAAGTTATGACAACATGAACATATTATGACCTACAGGGCTGCTTTAGAGAAAATGGCACCCTGGGTGAACTTGTATTTTGGTGCCACCCCCATCACTCCTGGCCCCCACAAGCTCCCTGGGCTTACCCCTCTGTCCCCCATCACCTCTGGGCCCCACTGCCTCCCACAGTGTTTAATTTATATTGAAAGAGATGCCAAAGGCTAGAGCTCAGCCCTGGCACAAATTAAGCACTGGCACGGCAGCCTGATATTGGCGGGTGCTGGCCAGGCACCCAGCTCTGAACCTCCTGCATCAGTGCAGAAGTAAGGGTGGCATGGTATATGGTGTATTGCCACCTTTCTGCACTGCTGCTGTGGATCGTGGTGCCTGATGCCAGCATGTAGCTTGAGGCAGGCTTCACACTGTCACACGGGGGATGCATCTTGCCAGAACCCACAGCTCACCCAGGGCCCCATTTCAAATTTGGGGTAGGGAGGGAGGAAACTTTAATCATTATTTCAGGGATTACTTATGCATTTGAAAACTCTTAAGGTTTTTGCAGATAAATACTTAGGAATTAGCTGACAGGAGAACTGTATCTAATTGTTATATAAAGAAAAAATATATACAAACTCCAATTAAAGCCACGATTAAAGTTTATATTTAAATTTAGAACAATTAGGAGATAATACATCAAGATAGTCCCAATCCCAAGCCTTGAGGTATCAGTTCTGGAGCTTTAACACAGATATTAGAAACACGCGTTTAATACTTTGTACACTAACTTCAGTAGAGATAAATAAAAATAAATAAAATCTGTTTACTTTCTCTAACAGACACTCTGTGTTACTACCATTATCTACTCTATTTCAGTCAATTGTTTTTCACTAACAACATAATTTTAATACATGTAATTAAGGGTTTTCTTCTCTTTTATTAAGAAAGGGAATTTATTTTTATAATTATTTTGGCATTTATGTTTACTGATCACAATCATGTATGTGACTCACTAACATTTGACTCCATCATTGCTATTGGTATCATAGATGGAACTGCATTTATTTTCATGCAAATTTTAAGTTATTTTACAAATATAAGTAAAAATACAATTTGAAAATAAGCAACCTTCATCTGCCCAGTCTCTAAAGTTGTGTGTTTAGCTAATGTTTTTTAAACCGGTGCTGCTACGGTTAGTACAAGCTAAAGTTACATTCTAGAAGGATACTATTATTTGACTGTACCACTTTAAATAATGAATGACAAAGCACAATATGATAATAAAAGTAATAATGATAATTACTCTAGCCAGGACAGGTTAGGCATTTTAGAACTCACTACTCAAAGAATTAAATGTAAGCATAAGAAAGAAATAAAATTATAAAGCGCACAGACGTGCCGGACGCCGCTTCCCGCAGCTCCCATTGGCCGGGAATGGTGAAGCATGGCCACTGGGAGCTGCGGGGGCCGTGCCTGCAGATGGTCAACAGAAACAAAATGTCTTGCGGCCCACCGGTGGATTACCCTGATGGGCCGCATGCGAAGGTTGCCAACCCATGGCATAGACCGATCAAAAAATTAAAATAACAGCACTTTGAAAGAATAAAATTACCGAGAATGTATGTGCCTTGCAGAAGTACCAACAAGTAACAATAACAGCAACAACAATATAAGTATGTGTTCGGGGGTGAGTGTGAAAGAGTGTGTGAGCTCAGGGAGTGAGAGAGTTGTGGGAGTATGTGAGAGACCAAGTGCTGCCCCTTTAAGAGAATGGCACTCACCAGTCTGAAGGAAAACTCCTTCAGACACAGCAGCAACTGCCAGCAGCTCCGTCCCTCTCTTGGTGAGCCCTGTCCCCACACGCATACCCCCGCTCAGCAGAGATGGGGTACATGGCAGGGGCGGCAGGGGGCACCCTGACATCAGCGCCCTCCGTCCCCTCCCCCCAGCAGATAGGAAGCTCCCGGGAGCCTCTGCGGGGCGGCTCCAAGGCAGGGGGCAGGAGCCACGGGGCTGCAGACACCAGCAGAGCAGGAGGGGGAGGGGCACTCCTGCTCCAGAGGTGCCCCATTTATACCTGCTCCGGAGGTGCCCCCAGCCTTTACCAGTTCGCCTCTATGTAAGGCTGGCCCTAGATGTACTTAGGATTTACTTAGCCTACCCAACAGGTCCTTGGACGTTTGACAGGGGAAAAAAAAACAAAAACAAAAAAAAACACTGCCATGGCCAGTCTAGCAATGAGGGAAACATTCCTTCTCAGACCCCCAAAAGCTACTAAGCATGATGCCCACAGCAAGGCCCCGGCCCCACCCCCACCCCATACTCTCATCCCAACGAGAAAGAAGAGAGAACTGTTGCTCCAAGGCATAGAACAGTGCCTTGAGCAGGGAAAAGAACTTATCCTTGGGTACACGGGAGTCAATGGACTTTGCACTGTCCTATCCAGTTAATCAGCCAAGGATCCCCGCATCTCTTCCTAAGCCCACAAGGAAGCTCAGTACCCAGGAGGAAGGGAGAAAAAAAGTGCTGGCAATCCTAAAAGGGTCTCCAGGTTTTCTGACCTGCCTGCCCAGAAAAAGTCTCACGGGGAGGGATATAAGGGTGGAAACTGCAGATGGAAGGTACATACCACTGTTAGAAAATGGCTACAAACTACAAATATTAACTTTCCATCTGTTTCCCTTCGCTTTAGTTTTGTACAAGCCTCCCGGTTGCCCAGTGAAGGTATAGGAACAGTTTTATTGCATAATTTTTGGTTTTAACAAATCCAATGGCAACAGGCCATCTCATAAGACAATGCTGTAAGTGCCAAAGCAATTCAGTTATTGTGCGCACATTGCAACATTGTGAGTGGCTAAGAAGTCCAATTCTCAACTGACAATCCATACCACAGATAATGCAGTCAAAAGGTGCAGGGCCAGATGAAGAAGCCAGTGTACTACAAGAGCTTGAGGCCTACTGTACTTTCCTCTTCACTCACCTCTCTTCAGCCTCTTAGACTTCCTGGTGCAGAACAGTCCTCCAGTGTGGCTTGTTCCTAGCTGCATCTTCTCAGCTTGGGTTGTCAAAGTTTTTAAGTTCCTCTTGAAAATGTCCTTGAACCTGGACCTAGGTCGGTCCAGTGGCCTTAGAGCATCCTCAAGTTTTCCATACAGGAAATCCTTTGGAACACATCTATTGTTCACATGTTGCAGAAGACAAAGCCAGTTGAGATGTCTGTGTTTGAAAGTAGAGATTAGACTTGACAATCTTGCTATCTCAATTACTTCAGCAGCAGAAATTTTGGTTTCCCACTTAATATTTAGAATATGGTGAAGATAGCGGGTGTGAAAGGTGTTTAGTGAACAGAGTTGTCAGCAACAAGAAGTTTTCTCATCAGAAGATGTTTAACTGAGCTTCTTGCTCTTAGATGTGCAATGTTACAACATAAGAACTGCCATACTGGATCAGACCAATGGTCCAATTGTGGAGAGATTCACAGCTGTCTTCCACTGCTGGCTTCTAGCAGCCAGAAATTTAGGGTTACCCTGAGCATGTTGACCATACGGGCTAACAGCCATCTATGGACCTATCCTCCATAAACTTATCTAGTTCTTTTCTAAACCTATGCTTTTGACCATCGTTAAATCTCGTGGCAATGAGTTCCACAGGTTAGTTGTCCATAGTGTGAAAAAGTACTTCTTCTCAATTGTATTAAGGCTGCTTCCTATTAATTTCATCAGGTGACCCCTGGTTTTGAGTTGTGGGAAAGGGTAAATAACACGTCTCTATTCATTTTTCCCCACCATTCATGATTTTATATCTCTCTATCATATCCCTCTCTAAATCCTCTCTTCTAAACTGAACAGCCCTAATATTTTTAGTTTCTCCTTTTACAGCAGTGATCATACCAGTGATCACCTTTGTTGCCCTTCTCTGAACCTTTTCCGGTTCCACTAATATCCTTTTGAGGTGGGACGATCAGAACTGGACACAGTATTCAAAGTGTGGACTCACCATGTATTTATTTGGTGGCATTGTTATTTTCTGTCTTATTTTCTATTCCTTTCCTAATAGTTTCTAACATTCTGTTGAACTGAAGTTTTCAGAGAACTATCCACTATCCATGACTCCAAGTTCTCTTTCCTGAGTAGTAACAGCTAATTTAGAACCCATCATTATATATGTGTAGTTAATATTATTTTTTCCAACGTGAATTACTTTGTATTTATCAATGCTGAATCTCATGTCATTTTGTTACCCACCCAGTTTTGTGAGATTTCCCCCTGTAATTCTTTGCAGTCAGCTTTGGACTTAACTAGCTTGAATAATTTTGTATCACCTGCAAATATTGCCACTTCACTGTTCTTCCTGGTTACCTGGTCATTAATGAATATACTGAACAGCACAAGTCCCAGTACAGATCTTGAGGGACCTCACTCTTTCATTGCAAAAACTGACCATTTATTCCTACCCTTTGTTTCCTACCTTGTAACCAGTTACTGACCAATGAGAGGACCTTACCACCTAGTTTCCTTAAGAGCCTTTGATAAGGGATCTTGTCAAAGGCTTTCTGAACATCCAAGTGCACTATACCAACTAGATTACCCTTATCCAAATGCTTGTTGACACCCTTAAAAAATTCTAACAGATTAGTGATGCATGATTTCCCCTTACAGAAGCCATATTGACTCTTCCCCAACAAACCATGTTTATCTAAGTGTCTGGTAATTCTGTTCTTTACTATAGTTTCTACCTGATACTGAAGTTAGGCTTACCAGCCTGTAATTGCCAGGATCACCTCTAGAGGTCTTTTCAAAAATCAGTGTTACATTAGCACCTTTCAGTCATCTGGTACAGAGGCTTGTTTCAGTGATAAGTTACATGCTACAGTTCGTAGTTCTGCAATTTCATATTGGAATTCCTTCAGAACTCTTGGGTGTATACCATCTGGTCCTGGTAACTTATTACTGTTTTTATTTATCAATTTGTTCTAAAACCTCTTCTACTGATGCATCATAGGGCGACAGTACTGTTGAAGAGTTTTCCATAAGATCTTGTATGGAGATTACACCCTCGGTGCTAGATGAGAAAGCATTACAAAGCACCAGAGAGAAGAATATATTGAAGAGTTTTGATGCCAAAATATATCCCTGTTTGACATCACTGAGGATTTCATATCTGTCGGATTGATAAACATCATACTGGACTGTAGCCTTCATGCCATCATGGAAGGATCGAATCAGAACCAATTCTCTCTAGCAACTGGAAAAGGCCCTTTCTGCTGATCAGGTCAAAAGCCTTTGTAAGATCCAGGTAGGCCATGCAGAGAGATTTTCTTGTTCTTGACACTTTTTTTTGCAGTTCCCTCAGTGCAAAGACCATATCGGTATGCTTAATCAAATAGTACCCTGAACTATGTAGAATGGGGAAAAGGGCTCATTTTTCAAGGCCTCTGTCTCTTTCTCTCTCTGTGTTTGTGTCTGTCTGTCTGCGTATGCACACACACATCAACCACTAAATTGGCAACAAATGCTTTTAATTATTTTGGCTGAGATAAGTTTTCTGATAAGAAGAATTTAAATCCTAGAAAAAAGTTAAGCACAATTTGAACACTTTTATCTGGTTTCCCTGACATTTTAAGTTCATGCTCTCATTCAGTCAAATCTAATAGTTTTAACTTTGTTTCACCCATTACTGGTCATAATGATATTCAAGAGTTCATTCATGTTCTCTTTATTGTACTGTATCAAAGTTATCAACGGACATCTGGACAGTAAGTATGCTAGCCATTTACCAGCTACCCACTACTCTACACTACAAAAAATTCAGAAAAAAGTATTGCCCATTGGGGTGATTGAATAATTTGGCCCAAATTCAGGAGTTAATTCATGTCCTTTTTTATTCCAAGTTAATGTAACTCAGGAACATGACCCAAAAGATACACTTAGGTCTGGTGAAGAGTAGTACTTGGTCTTTCTTTAGCATCTCCTGAGATTAACATAAGAGCAGCATTCTCTTTCACCTTAGAGAATCTATTCATCTTTTGAAGAGAGAGCATGATTAAAACAGGGATAAAAATGAGGAGAGCCTATAGAAGGAAGTTTGTTAGGAGTTCACAAGGTTCTATGATCTTCCATATTTTTCCTTGAGCTCTGAGCCTTCCTCTATTATTATTTTGTAGCTTGTCACCATTGTAAGTGGAAAGAGCTCATAATTATGTTGCTGTCATCTGTCACTGTACAGGGATGGGGATGGTATTTTAAATGCACAGAATTTGTGGTTTAATGGATGTCCTGGTAGGAAGAAGACTGCAGTTGGTTCAAAATGTGCTCTGCCTCCCTGGTAATCCTAAGCCATATGTCACAAAACGAAGGGCTGCCTCACAATGGAGGAATAATAGTGATCCATAGGACGATTATCAGGTGACAAACCCACTTTACTGAGGCCAATTTGTTGCACAGCAAAGCAGGAGGAAGCTAAATTGTTAACTGGAGGACCCAGTGATGAGTTACTGAACACCACTTGTGGGGGAACAAGTCCTTAGGAAAACCTGTTGTGCTAAGGAAACATGAACCAAAGGCCATGCTCCTTTTCAAATGCAAAATTCCAAAGGGAAAATATAAAAGGAAACTAATTTCTCAATGGTGGTGGTGGTGAAAAAATTTTCAAAAGGCTCTCTCAGCAGAACAGAAGAGGAAAAAATCTGCTCCCCCATATGGAGGCAAAGAGACTGAGGAGAATGTGGTGGGTCCAGCAAACATTCCAGTAGGAGGAACCTTTGCTTTAAATATCTATGCCTCTATTAAGACAGACTGAAAAGAAACATACAAGGTATAACTTTTGACCAGAGCAGTAGATCCAACACAGCAGAGACTGGCATTGTCCTTTCTGATTCTGAAAGACACTACAGTATATCAGATAGGGGTACAAACTATTTGGCAAGCCATGTACAGTAGAAACTCAGAGTTATGAACACCTCAGAAATGGGGGTTGTTCATAACTCTGAACAAAACTTTATGGTTGTCCTTTCAAAAGTTTACAACTGAACATTGACTTAATACAGCTTTGAAAGCTTACTGTGCAGAAGAAAAACACTGCTTTCCCTTTATTTATTTTTAGTAATTTACATTTATCATAGTACTGTACTGTTTTTCCATTTTTTTTTTTTTTTTTTTTTGTCTCTACTGCTGCCTGATTGCACATTCCCAATTCCAAATGAGGTGTGTGGTTGACTGGTCAGTTCGTAACTCTGGTGTTCAGCTGCATTGCACCCATGGTGCTAGGGTCACTGAAACATAATCACCCAAGTTCAGTCCCTACATGATATATACAGGTTGCAAATGTTACAGATGTTTTCAGACATCAGCCTTTCTTCTCCAGGCAACAGTTTTAGAAATGCTGGCACTCAAACACAGATTATTAATAATAATAATAAAAAACCAACCCAAACCCTAAAACTCCCCAGGTATTTGTAAGATCCACATAAAGGAAGTTGTTTGTAATCCTGCGGCATGCATCCATGTGAAATACCTTCAAAAGACAATGAAATCTCATTAGACTCAAACTACACTGTCAGGAAATAAATAAAGTATACAGCTAAGTAACAGACTTCTAAATAAGATGCTGACATATGGTAAAATATCCCAGTGTAGAGGTTCTGTAAACGTCTCTGTTTTTAAGAAGTCATAAGTATTGTATTTCACACTAGAACATTTCCAGATTTGCTCCTTTTCCGCTCCTGTCCTCCTCCTCAAAAACATCTTCAAAAGTGGCCATTTACATTATTTTTGCTTTTGAAAAGCTTGTTAGTTACAATCTACCCAGCATTTGTTTACATAACTTGTGGTCATTTCACATACACTAATGAGAGAGCCTAGTGATTTTCAAGAAACAGCACTTTACTGTGCTTCATGAAATACCTATGATAAATAATACAGGTGCTTGCTTAGTAAAGAGTATTTTCTATACCATTTAGTATTCTCTTCTGGACAAAAGCAAAACCTACTGAACACAGAAATGGAATGACTAATAAATACACTTCATTTATCAGAAAACTCATGTAATTAGGAAAATCTTTCAAATTTCCATTAAAATTAAAGTACTGACATTCAAAACAGCTTTTTAAAAATAGTAACCGGATACCACATTGTATGTTATTAAGTTTATTAAAAAAATGTACCAAAACACATGTTGAACAAATTAGCACAACAAAGTACTTATTTTAGGCATATACATATTCGTAAACTTTTTTATTCTAAGCACAGCATGCTTTCAGACTTTAATTACCGTTTTGAGGTATTTCCATTACTTCCTATGTGGAAACCCTACTGTTAAAGCCCCAAGTTCTTTCCCATGCAGAACATCCTACTGAGACTTGGGTAGTTATAAGCACACTCTGAGATTTTTCAGAATTAGCCCAGGCTCTGAAACCTCATGAGGGAGGAGGATCTCTGAACAAGATCAAGCCGAACATCTACGCTGCTATTTTTAGCCCAGCAACCCAAACCCTGCAAGCCCAAATCAGCTGACGTGGCTCTGAGACTCTGTGCTGTAGGTTTTTTATTGCCATGTAAACATACTCTAGATAACTTAAGAGCCTACGTCCCACAGAAAATCAATGAGGCTTAGGCCCAGATTTTTAAAGGTATTTAGATATTGTGCTCAGCATTGCAACACCTAACTGATTTAGGAGCCTATGTCAACTATCAATGGGATTTAGCCTCTTAAGTGCCAAAAAACTTTTGAAAATGAAATTTGGGCTCCTAAACAAGTTAGCCATTACAATGCTAGCACAGCAGTGCCCAAGGACCTTTAAAAATCTGGGCCTTAGCGCTACTGAAAATGATCCTTAGGCACTTTTGAAAATTTTACCCTAATTCTTCAACATTTGACAAAAGGGTTGGGTTGGGTTTCCATTTCCAATGCTAACAATGTTTTCTACATATCATAGAAGTAAAGCAAGAATAAAATCTGTGATATTAAGCCCCTCCGGGCCTTAGGAAGAATATTTTCATGGCCCTGTAGAGAGATCAGATTTTCACATAAACAAGCAAAGACCAATTTAATAGCTATTTATAATATATTAATCTATGAATGCAGATTTTGTATTTCTTGAACTAATTTGCTTGACGAATTAAAGTGGGTATTATTCTGTCTACAGTAAAAATCCTCTCCTAGAAAAGAACTCTAAAAAAAAATAAAAAAAAATTTCGTACACTATACTATCCTAAATGCCATGCCTTTAGTTTGTGAGCATTCATAATACTTATTTCAAAAGGTTTATTCAAAGATCACTTTGTTGCATTTAAAAAAAAAAAATCTCTCTGGCAGGTCTCATCTCCTTTTCTGCAGAAATTGGACAACTTTTTGATATGACATTAACAGTTTGCAACACCATTAGCAACATTTGCTAAACTGCTTGTCGGGGAATCACACCAAAAATCAATTAGTATTATATGCATTTGTGACATGTCCACCAATGTATTTTTCTATTATTTATTAGCTTTCTTTCAAGAACCTTTCCAATGCTCTTACCCATTTTACAGAAATAAAATACAAAAGATAAATATTAAAACCCAGATAGGAACAAGAAATTATGTCTGGGACTGTCAAAGGAGCACAAGTTTGAAATTCTGGCTTTAGTGAAGTCAATGGTGAAACTCCCATTGAGTTCAATAGGGCAAGGATTTTACCCCAAGTGATAGAATTTCAAAGGAATTTAGATGCCTAATTACCTCAGGACCCTTCCCCTTTGAAAATCTGACCCTACATATAGTGCTGTATTCTGCTGTAGTTTGTGTGTGCTGTCACATACATTTATCCACTACCAGGAACAGCACATCACTACCTTTTCCCATAGCCACTTCTTATAGGGGATAGACTTCAAGTGGTGACAAAAGGATCCTGCCCCCTTCTTTTGGAGAATGCAGAAATAGGTACAGCTTGCACCAAACCCCTAAAGTTGGTCAGGCTCAACAAAATCACTCACAGGACTTTATTCCCCAGACGTCGGCCCTCCTCCAAGAAAACTCTATCCCTGGCCCCTTTAAGGTATGTCTCTGCCAATCAAAAATTCCTGAGTACAGGACAAATTGTCCTGAAAACAGCTATCATTCTGAGGTGGAAAGTAAAAAGCTGTTACAGAAACAGCGAGGATCCAAGCCATTTAGGACTCGCTTGTGGAATAATCCTAGCACAGCCATACATGGGAATGGAAGGGAATAATGATTACTTGGTCAGCCACGTCTTTGCTCTGGTTACTGGGAGGAGCACAGAGGTTGTGTGCCAGATGCTACCTCCAGCAAGCATGCAGAAAGAAAGCGGGTAAGGAGATGATGAAGCCTACCCCCCCCCCCATTTGCTAGCAAGCAGAACTAGTTGGCTGTACAGTGAGAGTAAGCTGCATCCTGAAAAATACGGTAGCAGTCAACTTTTCTCCCCTCCTCTCACACACTCGACAGCAGGGGTGCTGGAACACTTTTATAGTGGGGGTGCTCAGAGATCCTGAACCGAAATTAAACCCTGCATATGATGGAAACCACTTCAAGCCAGGGGATGCTGCAGCACCCCCCCGTACCCCTAGTTCCAGCACCTATGCTCTCTGGTGCACACAAGGTGGCCTGGGAAGAGGCACTGTGCTTTTCTCCATCTGCCCCTTACTCAGGCCATCGCATAAAATGCATCATCATCACTTAGCGAGCAATACCAATTTTAGCTTCTGGGTGGCACAGTATGCAGGTGTGGATCATCATATCTAAGTCTTTATCCAATGGAAATAAAGGTGCGGTGTATTCACTAGCCATAGATGGAAAAGGAGTTTAGGAATGATAGAACAACAGTGCACAGGTTCGCTATTAAAAACCCATAAATTATGAACAGTTACTGTATGGCAGTCTCCTCCACACATACCATTACTACAGCTTTCCCTTACACTTAGCATAGGAGATTTCTGTAGCATCTATCTGGTAACAGTTGACAAATGTCTTTTTAAGGCTTCTACAATGCTAACAGTAAATAGAATTACAAAATGTAATATAGTGTAATTAACTTTGTATTAAAGGTCTAAGTACACAATGATTTCCCTTATTGGGAACAACAGACTATTTAAAACTGCAAAAGCAGCCAAGAAAGTGGTTTAGTCCAAAGTAACCACATACATTTTTACTTCCCGTAGGAAATAATTTTTAGTATATTCTGTTTTGGATTCATGATCCATAGATCTCTAAACAATTCTGGTCAGAAACAAATTAAAAATTTCCCTCTACAATTGTTAAGCAGGAATATTTCCTTTCCCACTGAAGCCAGACTGTCTAACTTAAACTTACATACCACATTTTTGTAACAAAATCAAAAGTTGCCCAAAGCAAACAAATAGCTTTGGGTTACTTGGGTTTAAATCATCATCTTCAAGAGAACATCAACAATATGAGGGCCATTACTTGGATTCTTACTGACCATTTGTGGAACACAACACTATTTCTAAAAGATATATTATCAAAGAAAATGTATAAACAACCACATAGAATTATTTTTATTTTTTACTTCTCAGACCACAAAATGCTATATGCATTCCTAATATAAAAAAAAATCTACTCCATTGATAAACACTAGACTGTGATGAAGGCACATGGATTTTATGATGCTGTGAAAGAAATTAGCCACAGTTTGAAAGTGACATTTAATCACAAGCAATGGTAAGCAGAATTAAAATAGCAAGCAGTTCAGGAATGGAAATATTGTACATAGCCATATAACTGCCATAATAACTGCACTAAAGCAGAAAAGTGTTCTAAAAACCTTTGTAATTGGATTTAACAAAAATCAATATCCAGTCCCCACTAAGAATATGTCTGGGATGAGTCAATTCTTCACTTTTTTGACAAAGAGGAAAAACAATTTATGATATGGTTATGGTCACTGCCATGGTTGACAATATTTATCATATGGCTCCACTAACCATCCAGTTTATATTTTCACTAGAGAGCGAAGCAGTAGTGGTTCAGAGGATGCTGCTAATGCTACTGAACATTCAGGGAGAAATGAACTGCGAGGTAAGAAGACACCATTGGTTCGTATAAGCTCATAAATTGTGTTAAGTCAAACATACACCTGCTTGTCACTATATCCTGCAATCATCTCTTTTTACCATACCTCCTAAGCAGTAAAAGGTACATTACAAACTTTTTTCTCTCTGTTTCAACAGATCTTTTCAAATAGCGAGAGACAGGCCAACTGACCATATAGGCCCTATATTATAGGGAAATAATGAAAGACTCTTCAGTAGGAGAAACTCTGGGTTCATTGACAAGTTGAAGTCAATGGGAGTTTTGCCACTGACTTCAATGGGTCCACTATTTAACTCAGGGAATGGTCAACTGCATATTGTAAACAAACTACCAAATAAGTAATAGATGTTGAAGCAATCACAGCGTAATGCAGTTTTATTGCCCATGAATGGCACACAGGTAGAAACAACCTATGCTGAATGTTCTCAGAATTTCAAATAAGGAATGCTTGACTAAAACTGATGCAGAAAAATCTGTGTGTGATGTCGTTTCAGCAGTCTTTTCTACTGAGTCATCACTCAGTGCAGAAGTAAAACACACAGAAGCATAACAATTTTCTTGAAACATTTCAGATCCAGTATATCATGCAAACTGTACAGCCGGCACCAAATTCCTAGTTACTCATCTTTGATGTGCCAACATTTCAAATAAAGCCAGCTCTTCACGGACTGAATATGCCACCCTGTATTTGTAGAATCATCTATACCAGTGATTTTCAATCGTTTTTTCATTTGAGGACCCCCAAAAAATTTTCAAAAGGAGGTGTGGATCCCTTTGGAAATCTTAGGCATAGGCTGCAGACAGGGGTCCATGGACCGCAGGTTGAAAACCACTAATCTACTGTAAAAGGTTAAGGGTGAATGTATATTCACATAGGGAAACCACTTTAAAATAAGATGGCAAATTTTTTTAAACAACAATATAAAAAACCTTTATAATTAACAGGTCTGAAAATATTTTTTCCATAGCTTTTAAGTGGGTTGTGACTAGCCAGAGGATATCCAATGTAAGATGGGATGTTAAGATTTTCTTTTTTCCTTTGTGTTAGCTTGATTTAGGAACTCCACAAAAAACCATACACTTTTACTTAGAAAAAGCCAATACTTAGAGCCTGGTTCAGAAGCAAGTATGAATTCAGCAATATATGCTCTTGTCTTGTGTCCATCTTTCAACAGTTACTACTAAAGGGTATTTTGAAGATAGAAGGTCCAATTAGCAGTTAAAACATTTCTACTATAGACATTTTACAATGTGGGCGACAGACCAGGCACCACCATCTGAAGAAATTCAGCCATTTACTGCGGCACTGTTTAGCACATCCTAAAGATGAATGGAATCAAACAACAAATTCAGAAGTGCTAAGGATTAAAAGAGATATTTGTTTGTCTACTGTACTAAATAAGCCAGAGTATTAGGCATTGTCTTAATATATTTTTTCACAGATTCATAGAGTTTAAAGCCAGAAGGAACCATTATGATTACTTAGTCTGATCTCCTGTATAAGGCAGGCGATAGGACTTCCTGATTTAATTCCTGTTTCAAGTCCAGTAGCTGTGGTTAAGCTACATCATAACTTTCAGTAAAAATCCAATCTTGATTTTAAAATTTCTGGAGATGGAGAATCCACACAACCCTTTGTATGTTTTTCCAGTTGTTAATTACCCTCACTGTTAAAAATGTGCACTTTATTTCAACTCTGAATTTCTCTAGCTTCAACTTCCAGCCATTGGATCCTATTGTAAATTTGTCTGCTAGATGGAGTGCCCTCTATTTTCAGATTTGCATTGCCCATATTGGTATGTATAGAGACTGATCAAATCATCTTCTCTTTTGATAAGAAAAACAGATTGAGTTCATTGAGTCTATCATCATAAGGTATGTTTTCCAAATCCTTTCAGTCATTCTGATGGCTATTCTTGGAACCCTCTCCAATTTTTCAACATCCTTCTTGCATTGTGGATGCCAGAACTGAACACAATATTTTAGTAGCAGTTGTACTGGTGCCAAATATAAAAGGTAATATAACCTCCTGCTTCTGTTTCTGAATATTCACGTTTCTGAAATCAAGGACTGTACTAGCCTTTTTGGACAAGCATCCCACTGGGAAATGACATTCAGTCAATTATCCATCCTGACCCCCACGTCTTTTTCACAGTCACTGCTTCCCAGGAGAGTGATCCTCATCCTATAAGAATGACCTACAATCTTTGCTCCTTGATGTAGGACCTTTCATTTGGCAGTATCAAAAGACATTGCTAGCTTGCACCCAGTTTACCAAGCAATCAGATTGCTCTGTAACAGTGCCCCTGTCCTCTTTGTTATTTACCATTTCCCCAAGCTTTGAATCATCTGCAATCAGAAATGATTTTATGCTTTCTTCCAGGTTATTGATTCAAGTACTAAATAGCACAGAGTCAAGAAGCAATTTCTGTGGGACCCCACTAGAAACACACTCCATGATAATTTCCCATTTACAGTTACATCTTGAGACCTGTCAGTTAGCCAGTTTTTAATCCATTTAACGTGTACCATGTTTCTTAATCAAAATGTATACAGTGCCGAACCAAATGCCTTACAGAAGTCCAGCTACATCAACACTATTACCTTTATCAACCAAACCTGGAGTCTCATCAAAAAATATCAAGTTAGTTTGACAAGATCTATCTTCCGTAGACCCATGTTGATTGAAATTAACTATATTACCCTCCTTTAATTCTTTGTTAATTGTGTCCTGCATCAGCCATTCCATTATTTTGCCTAGGACGGATGTCAGGCTGACAGGCCTGTAATTACTTGGGGCATCCATTTACCTTCTTTAAATATTGGCACACATTAGCTTTGTTCCTGTCTTCTGGAACTTCCCTGGTTTTCCAGGACATATCAATCAACATTAACAGTCCAAACAGCTCCCAGACTACTCTTTTAAAAATCTTGGATACAAGTTATCCAAACCTGCTAATTTAAAAAGTCTAACTTTAGTAGCTGCTGTTTAACACCATCCTTAGTTACTGTTGGAATGGAAAATATAACATCATCATCATGATATGAATACAATATTTGCCTTTTTCCCCAAACACAGAACAGAAATGTTTATTGAACAATTCTGCCTTTTCTATTATTACGGTATATCAGCAAAGCTGGTAGTGAAGAAGAGCAACATATCTCGTCCAAAGAGACATAATTTAAATCTTAAATAGGTATTTTAAAACCACCCAGAACTGATGAACATTAGCACAGCCAATTTAGGATTTCAAAGGAAGGGCTCCTTATAGAGGAATTGATTTCCTACCAGCAGTAATCTGCAGAGAAACTATCCTACTAACTAATTTAAGTGGAGGGGAGAATCAATAGGTTTCCTCCCTATTGTAGAGTGACCTTTTATATTTATCGCCATCCTGTGTTTCTAGTCTGACTAATACTGCTTCTGGTCATTGTAATCCACAGAGAGCCATTTATGAAAGACAATCCACACCTGTACCTGAAAGCTCTTAAAGCTTTCCCCTTAATCTGAGCTTTGGTTTTTAAAGCCTAAAGTTCAATTTAACACAGAAGCATGCCCACGCATATGCATGCACACAGAGTATATTTCATACAGTGAAAAAACCTAACATACCATGTATACAGTGTGAAATGTATTTGAAAGCACATTTGGCATTAATGATTGTAATGCTGATGGCAGACATCTTGATAAAATGGAAGATTATTTTGGACACTATCAGCATAAGGGCTCATAGCACAGATAGCTGCTAAGCTTTGCATCTTAATTAATACTATTTCGGCTGCTGATGGTTATTTGGAAGCTTCAGCTAAACCAGAATACAATGTCTCACCACTGGAGTGAGCAAGCAGTTATGGGCCCATAACACTGCTCTGTGATTGTCACTGGCTACCTGTTTACCTCTAAGTGTAGTTCAGAATATTGGCTATGATCTATAAATCTCTAGATTGGCTGGGACACAATTCACTGGGAGATTTTCATTCTCCTCATGTCCTGCCATGGGGCTGCTGGTTGGTCTTGCTGTTGATTCCTGGAACTGGCTTCTCCACAGCTTAGAGAGGATACTTTCAGTGGCACATCAACAGCCCTGAAACCTGTTCTTTCTAGAGGACTGTTAGAGTTCTATTTGGGCAACTTTCAGGGAAAAGCATAAGACTTGCTTGTTTGGGCAGGGTTCTGATCAGCTTTATAAAGGACAAGAGGGTTGCTAATAAGAAGGAAGCTCTGTTCTAAGTTCTGTTGCGACTACTTTTATTGATGTAATTGTGCAGTGATTTGGCCATAGACACCAATAAAAAATTCTAAACAAATACATTTCACATATGAGCTGAGTTTGGTTCCCATAAATGAAAAGTTAGTGCATTAGTGCACTATGCCACTTAATTCTTGGACAGCAGGAAAAGCATGTGTTTTAGTAGCACCTTTCCCCTCCTTTATCCAACCTTATTCTGACTCCTTTGGGTCTCACGAAGTTCTTTTAAATCTCCTGATTTAAAAAACAAATGTTATCTTTTAATCTTTTTTTTCCATAATTCCATACCAACGATTTTATATTGCTTTAGGCACAGAACCAAGAAAGAAAGTTTAATTCAAGGGCAGCAATCCTCTATCAATTTAATCCATGGCACTGCCAAAAACAATGCAGACTGAGTCACAAGTATGATTTGTTCTCATCCTAATGCAGTTTCTAGTACATGATTTAGATGAGGGCCCATTCAACTAAATGCTGCTTACTTTCACTGTCAGGTTATAAGGTTTTGTAAATACTGGGTATGTTTGCTTAAATAATAAAAGAAATATGCTTGGAAACATATGCATCTAATGTAACAGTTTATTATGATTCAGGGAGAAGAAAGTGTTAAACTCACTGAAGCAGTACATACCTTATTGCCAAGCCTTGAGGGCAATTATATGACTTCATTTCCTGAAGTGGCATCACATTCCTTATCAAAAAATTTGCACATGACCTTAGTTAAGACATGATTGCAAACAAAGAATTGGTTGGTTTTAAATGCAAATGTAAAACATGTTCAAGGTATGAAGTATGCCAAGCAGTGTGACTATAGATTTTAGTAAAGCAGAGCTGTTACAGGATTTTTTTTTTTTTTTAACATATTGGCAATATAGATAACAGGAAGTAAGCCATACTTTCTACAACCCGTTAGCAGAGTTATTCTCTTATTAAGGCCTTAAGGGTCATTTTTCACCTGAAGTGGAGATCTGCTACTACTGAAGGTCAGTGTGAATGGCAAGCACATTTCTGAGAGCACAATTTGGTCCTAATTGTTCATACTTTAATTCCTTTATTTTCTTTAATTTAGGACAAGTTCTCGGTATCTCATTCTCTTCTCTCCAACAAACTTGCCATGGCAGCCTTGTTTTGACCATTACAGGTACCTCTGCATGTAGAAAACCCACTGACATCATAAAGGGTAAGGTACAGGAATTTAGGGTATTATGTGGAGCAATTCAGCTTCATCATTTGCAAATGCAAATGAAAACATTATACTGTGACAAGAAGCCCAGTGTGGCTGGGGAACAAATGAGTCTATTCCTAAGTGTAAATTTCAGCAGATCATGGTAATAACTTGCTACTGGTGAAATTAAAATTCTTTGCTTCAGCTCCGCCCTCCTCCCCCCCCCCTTTTTTTTTTTTAAGTACAGACAAACTGCCACCTTTTGCTGAATTAGTGGATAAAATAAACTTGCCCCTGAACAAATCTGATGTGCTTCTGTAAAGTTCATTACATTCTTTTCTCTTCTAAGGAAATAAAGTGCAGGTTGCCCCCTTAGCACCAAAGAAAAAAGAAAGAAACATAATAGTTTTTAATTGAGTTGTTTGCTCTTTGTTCTTAGCTGTCTTTATACTTTCAGAACAAACTTACTGCCTGCTTTTTAATCCTTGTCTAGGAGAAAGAATTTAATTTAATTGAAATGTTATGAGCTCTTAGCTTCTCAGGGTGAAGGAGAAGGTAATGTCATTAGGCACATTTTCCTCTTTGTCCTCGTTTTTGGTATTAAGACAGTTTTAATGAGTATTTTAACGAGTATATTCCTGATTCCACACCTTTTTTCAACTGTTGTCAACAAGAAGCACTCCCCATGGAAACAAACAATAAAAGACTAACTTGACATCTTTAACAAAGGCTCTGTCCTTCAAAGACATTGGGTAAAGGACCAATTTAATTAGGATGGGAAAAGAAGCTGCCAATCAAATTTAGAAACGCTATTCATTAAATAGGCTAATAGATAAAAAGGGTGCCACAATTTCTGGAATGCAATCTCTTCCACCGCTTCAAGCAATACCTTACTGAACACAAAGTGCTAAAAGGATTGACATAATATATTTGGGGTGTGCAGGTTAGAAATGTTCAAATATTCCCGTGAATCACTCTTCCATAACACTTGAAAAGTAATGCTGATGCATTCCCCTTGGGCAAACACCTGTTTACAAATGAGGACATGTTATTAAAAGTGACTTCAGCTTCTTTTATGCTCTGTGCCAAATTCAGTGTTACTCATTTGGATTATGCCAGGACTGGCATTCCAATCCCATGTTCTGGACAATTAATTGCAACCTTTAGTTTCTCACTACTTATCTACTTTAAAACAGTGCCTGAAAATAGAGAGCAAGAGACAGCAGTCACATTTTCCACACAGAAAAATGATGCCACAAGTTTAGTTAACACAAATACACCCTCAAAACCTACAAATGAATGAGGTAAGTTAACTCATATACAGCAAGTCTAATTGATACAATGATGATGTCATACACATTTATAGTGTAACCAAATCCTTTCTTAAATACCAAAAGAATAAATAAATATGTCAGCACATCATAGAGAAAACATTTTATTCTGAGAAATATGCGTCAATGGATGACATGTAGCTTGTATCATCAATAGCATTTTCTTCTGATTCAGGTATGCAGTTTAAATCATCTTTTTACCACTAAAGCTTATTTTCACTATTTTTTGTTGATTCACTCATAGACAAAGGCTGAAATTACTTTTTAACAAACTCCAAAAAGTTGTGTGTGACAAGTACCATGACACTGGATTAATTTTCAAAGCTGGGTTTCCAAAAGCAGACTCCTAAATCCATATGTAGGCTTCTAAATAGTAGTCTGATTTTCAGAGGTACTGAACCTACACTTGGGCACCCAAATTTGAAAATTTTGGTGTCAGTATTTTTACTATAATTAAATTTTCATAGCATATGTTAGATTTACATTCATTTTTATAAAACCCATTTCTCCTTGGTTATCTCTAAGAGTTTTCTCTTTGTTTAAATGTACCTCCTGGTGCTAATAGATTGCACTAAAAATAAAAAACTACTGATGAAACATTCTGATACATAATTTTAGATATGGGGCCAGATCCTGGACCCCATGCAGCTGCTGGTGATCAGCTGGCACATAGCAACTGCAAGTTAACTACTGTATTCTCCCAGCATGGGAGATGTAGGGCCACTTTAGTCAGCTCTATGCCATGCCCTCGGATCCTCAACCTCAAGCACTGGAGTTATGACACCAGTATAGCCAGAGTCTGGTAATCCTGACAGAACCAAAGGCCCCATTGGGGCTAGTGCAGCCAGACCACTTTAGAGCAATCCTAATGCTTCTCTAATTTAGCAAGGGCCAAATTGGTTCGTGGTCAACTTTTGGATTTGGAGAGGAGAATTCAGAATGGTGGTATACCATCACCTTTCTCCCCTCGCCTCAAGTCTTGTGCCAACCAGAATTCAGCAAGACCAAATACAGTATTTTGAGTACCTAATTATTGTGGAATACTGTTGATCTTATATTTATGTAATGATTCTTCAATTTCCATCTGACAGCTAGTTTTTGATGCTTCATCACTTACTGGTCAAACTTAAATTGTTAAAGCAGCAAAGAGTCCTGTGGCACCTTATAGACTAACAGACGTATTGGAGCATAAGCTTTCATGGGTGAATACCCCTTTGTCGGATGCATGTATTCACCCACGAAAGCTTATGCTCCAATACATCTGTTAGTCTATAAGGTGCCACAGGGCCCTTTGCTGCTTTTACAGATCCAGACTAACACAGTCTAATTTAAAATCTGAAAAGAAATATTGTGAGGCCATTGCTCACAGAAACATCTGATATAATAAATCACTGAAAGTGTTAGGAGGAGATAGTACTAAAATCAATTCTCAAAAGTACATACCAAATCAAAGAAAATGTTTGTTTCCAAAAATGTTCAGAATTTTTCAGCAAACTGAAATAGTTTGGGGTCAACCAAAATTGCATTTTTCAGCAAATAAACTATTTTTCTGAATTTTTTTCCCAGCTCTACATATATTATCTCTAATTATTGCATGTGTTTTGACACTACAAAAGAGATGAAATTCCTCTATTAACATAATTTATACAATTTCGTAAAAAGCAAGTTTAGTTCGAGAGGTTCCTATTCCATGATATCACATCCCCTTCTCTACCCTAGGAAAGCAGAGACATCATATTTCAAAAGAGCATTGGGGGACTTTACCTTTTGGCAACCCCAGTATTTCCACAGTCTTTTCCAAAAAATATATATTAACAATGGTAAGAAATATATTTTTAAAATACATTGGTTAAAATAGAATCAATTTTTTTCTGTTGCTCAGTACTGTCAGACATTCACCTAATTTAGGGAAATGGCCTGTCACCGTATTATCAAATCTATCTGAAAAACTGGCATAACCAATGCCTGAGGGCCACATGAGCAAAAAAATGGACCAAATGGGAAATCTCACATCACCCCAGCACTCCAGACACCCTGCTACAGGGGAATAATTACTACTCCCTGGCGATGTCCACTTTAGCAAATTAGTCATCTCTCTTCTAAACTAGAGCTGGGCAAACTTCAAAAGGTTCCGAGATTTGAATGCACATCTGAACCAGCCAATGTTCAGTTGCTTATCTGAAGCTTATCTGCAGATCCCTCACATTATCCTAACCTTCTTGAGTCTCCAAATCCAGGCTAGAAATATTTTAAAACAAAGCCTTTTTGTTGTATTTTTGACACCTCTGTTCCTGATCCCAGATGAAAAGAGCATGAGAACAGCCTCTTTCACTGTATTTCAGTGCTTTTGAGTCCAGCTGCCAGACAGAAAGCAGAAGTGAAAACACAATATTGGATGTTTCAGAATCTCAGAAAAGAAAATGTTTGGTTTGAGTTCAGCTCCAAATAAAAGGGCAAAGTTCAAGGCTGGGTTCTTATTTTTATCTGAAACAGTTCACCTATCCCTACTTTTAATCTCAACAAATTGCCAGATACAGCATCGACTAATCCGATTCGATTTAGAGGTTTGTCAATAATTACTTTTAAAAAAATTCAGACTGAATAGGGCAACAAGTATCTAGACATTTCTTTGCTAGGCCTGTTCAATTAGTTGAAACATAAACGCAAACCTGCCATAATGCATTTATGCTTTTCTTCCTTTCAGCTTACATCCAATATCAACCGAGAATCTCTGAGAATCTGCTTCACCCTGGAGCCTGCCAGGTACTTACTGACATAAAAACCCTTCACATTTACCTTCTGCTTTGTAAGCACAAAGCAAAAGAAAAAGTGCCAGTTATTAAATTATAATTGTATTTTTAAACGAATGGAAATTAATATAGGAAAGCCCTCTAAGAAAGAGATTATTCTTCTCAAAATGTTGCTTGAATTATTTTAAGAAGACCCAATTCATGGCCATCATTTTATTTATTCTTTGAATGAATGGGACCCTCTCTCTTCTTTAACGTTTGCCCTCTCCCCCAGTGCACAGATGCAGTTATCTATTAAAATAATTTGTATAGGCTCTTTTTCCCACTTGTCAATGAAGAACATTTTCATTATGATATGAATTTGCCCCTCAAAAGTTTTTCTAAAAAGCAAAGCCATAGAAAATTAAAACAATCATTTCTACCTGAAAGCAAAAGTTACATATTAGGAAGTTACAGGTTAAGAAGACCAAGCAGAAAAAACACTACCAAAAATCAGTTCCATACCACTCCTCTCTATGTATTTTCTGACATCTCAAACTAAACTGTAGTATCTCTAATTAGACAAGAATTGTTTACAAAAGATAAATTGGTATTACATTAATCCTTGAGTCTTGCATTCATGATTTTTTTTGGCTTACTTCTGCAGCTTGATTGTGAGCTATTACTACAGCCTGAGGCCTAATCATTTGGTTATCTTTATGTGTAAAATATACACATATTTCTTGAATCGTTGCAAAAATAGTTTTAAACAGACATATTAGCAAACTGAGCTGTAATAATTAGGACAAATACTTTAATTGTATTCAGGGCGGATTATGACATTCTGAGGCCCTAAGCGATGTCAAAAGTGTCAGAGGCCCCAAACCTTAAAAAATTAATTTATAATTTTCACAGAAACAACACTGAATATATAAACACGAAAGCTTTATATTTGCATATATACAAAGGCAAAGTTGTAAAAATAAAATATCTAACTAAAACATGTCTTGCAATATGCCTGTTTGCATTATAAAACAGTTTCAAATTAACATTTTCGTCTATGATTTCTTAATTAGTAGATATGAAAACTTTATATCTACAGCAACACAAAAGCAGTTACAGTTACACAGACCATCTTACTTAATGGAAGAGGTACAACCTGCAGTATGTCTGTTTGAACATCACATTAATTTTCACACTGAAATTTAAAACATTTTCTTTCGTGATTTTTGGTGAGCAAAGTCATTGACGATATCCTCAAATGTTAAGTTACAGAGTTTGTCAGTTTTGATGCACAGAATACTTAGGGCAGATAGCTTTTCTTGCAGCATTTTCTAGGCAGACAACTCTCTTTGCATTTGCTTCTCTATCCTCTGTCTCCCCCAGGTCCATTAATTAATCTCGAGTAAACACCTCGGACACACAGAGTGACAACAAGCTATATGTGCAAAAAAGAAAGAAAGAATTTACCAGAAAAAAGACTGGTAATCCCTAGACAGGCATTGAGAAAGTGAGGAAAAAAAAAAAAAGACAGTTACCTGTTCCATAACTGTTATTCTTCGAGATGTGTTGCTCATGTCTATTCTATGTTAGGTGTGTGTGCTTGCCACATGCACAGGTGTGGGAATTTTTTCCCTCAGGGGTATCTGTAGGGGACCAGCTCTGGCACCCTCTGGAGTGGTGCGCACATGCCATGGTATAGGGGGCGCCACTGGCTCCCCCCACCCTCAGTTCCTTCTTGTCAGAAACCCAGACAGTGGGGAAGGAAGGTGGGTCATGGAATGGACATGAGCAACACATCTCAAAGAACAAGTTACGGAACAGGTAACTGTCTTTTCTTCTTTGAGTGCTCGCTCATGTCCATTCCATATTAGGTGACTCCCAAGCAGTACCAATGGAGGCGGGTTGGAACTCATGGATGTGTAGATTGCAACACAACTCTGCCGAACCCAGCATCATCCTTGGCCTGCTGAGTGATGGTGTAATGCTCCGTGAACGTGTGAATTGAAGACCACATCATGGCTCTACAAATCTCTGAGTGGGAATGTGTGCCAGGAAGGCCACTGAGGATGCCTGAGCTCTGGTTCAGTGGGCCCTCACGATCGGCAGAGGTGAGACCTGTGCTAGCTCGTAACAGGTCTGGATGCAGGAGGTGATCCAGGTGGAAATCCTCTGCGAGGACACCGGAAGGCCCTTCATCCTGTCTGCTGTCGCGATGAAGAGCTGGGTCAACCTGCGGAAAGGCTTGGTCCGCTCCAGGTAAAATGCCAGGGCACGTCTGATGTCCAGGGTGTGTAGCCTCCTTTCCTCATTAGTGGTGCACAGCTTGGGACAAAACACCACGAGGAAGATGCCTTGGCTGACACGGACGGAAGACACCACCTTCGGCAGAAAGGCCAGATGGGATCCCAGTTGAACCTTGTCCTTGTAGAACACCATATACAGCAATTCCGATGTCAGGGCTTCAATCTCTGACCCTTGTCTCGCCAATGTTACCGCCACAAGGAAAGCAATCTTTCATGACAGGTGGGAAAGGAAATAGGAGGCCACAGGCTCAAAGGGCAGGCCTGTGAGCCTAGAAAGTACCAAGTTAAGGTCGTGGGACAGGAGCCTGGCCCTGCAGGAAGAATCTCTGAAGGCCTCTCAGGAATCTGAGTGACATGTCGGGCGAGAACACCGTCTGATCTTGGAATGGCAGGTGAAAAGCAGAGATGGCCGCAAAGTACACCTGATGGAAGAGAGGACCAGCCCCTGGTTCTTAAGATGAAGCAGGCAGTCTACGATAGATTTAAGGAGGAGTGCAACAGAGAGATGCTATGCTCAGACGTCCAGTGGGAGAACCTCGTCCACTTGGCCAGGTAAGTTGCTCTGGTGGAAGGCGTGCTGCTTTCCAGGAGGACTTTCTGGACCTCGTTAGAGCAGGCTCACTCCTCTTGGTTCAACCACACAGCATCCACACCATGAGCTAGAGGGAGGCATGATTGGGGTACAGGTAGCGCCCATGATCTTGCGAAATCAGATCCAGTCGGGCGGGAAGGAGCCAGGGAGCGGTTGCCGCCAGATCCATCAGTGTGCCAAACCAATGCTGGCGTGCCCACGCCAGGGTGGTCATGATGACTTGGGCCTTGTCTCTCTTGATCTCTGACAGGACTCTGCCGATGAGTGGGATCGTCAGGAAGGCGTACATCAGGCCCCCTGACCACGGAAGGGAAAGGCGTCTGAGGGGGAGTCCTTGCCAAGGCCCTGCAGGGAACAGAACTGATGACATTTCCTGTTCTGTCTGGTGGCAAACAGGTCCACTCGGGGAGTTCGCCGCCTCTGGGAAAGTGATCGGGACACCTCCGGATGGAGCAACTGCTCGTGGTGAGAGAGAAAGGACATCTGCCAGCGTGTTCCTGATGCCAGGGTAGTGACAGGCCTCCAGGTGGATCTTGTGCTTGATGCAGAAATCCCACAACCAGAAAGCCTCTTGACAGAGAGAAGATGAGCGCGCTTCCCCTTGCCTGTTGATGTAGAACACCAAGGCCGTTGTCCATCAACCCTCTCACCACCTTGCCTGACAGATGTGGTAGGAAGACCTTGTAGGCCAAATGTACCGCCCTGAGCTCCTTGACACTTATGTGCAAGGTCATCTCCTCCAGGGACCATGTCCCTTGGATCTGTAGTTCGCCTAGATGCGCTCCCTAGCCGATGGTCGAACTGATATCGGATGCTTCGGACAAGTGGCGCGGGCTGTCAAATAGAACTCCTTCCAGGGCAGTCTTGGGGTCGGTCCACCATTGCAGGAAGGTAAGTATCACCGGTGGAATGGTAACAACTTTGTCCGGGTGATCTCTGGACTAGGAATAGACTGTCACCAGCCACTGGTGCAAGGGTTGCATCCTGAGCCTTGCACGGCAGACAACAGACGGACATGCTGCCATGTGATCCAGCAAACATAGACATACCTGGGTTGTTGCGAGCACTGGTGGGACATCTCTTGAGAGGAGGAGTGGTAACGCTGAGACAGGGACTTACAAAAAGGTCCCAAGGCGGGTTTACCCTTGGATCAGGGTAGCACCGTAGCTGGTGTGGATGGCACCGGTAGCACCAGGATATCCTGCACTGCCTGCAGGGCCTTGGGCGTTGACAGGACCTCTAATGACGAAGGCCTGTGTCACTGTCCGGCGTGGCAGGCCTGGGTCGGAAAGGGCTAGACCACTCGACCTGAGCTGGGGCCCAACTCCTGGTTGGAGGTACTGAGCTGCCCTCCTCGGGCCTTGGCTCCCCTCCTGCCCCTTGTGGGATGTAGGAGATCTTCCTCTCCTGGTCTTCTTTTGCCACTTGGCAGATGCCGAGGAGGGGGATTGGCGCCGGTCTGTTGAATGTACCAGTGGTATGCTCCGCACCGATGCTGCGGTGCTCAGGGCAGAGTCAGACCTCGACTGCTCCAGTGCCAGAGTGAGAGCCAACTCCATTAGAAGCACTTTGAGATGGATGTCTCGCTCCTCCTTAGTTCAAGGTTTGAAGGACATGCAGATATAGCACTTGTCGCTTATATGCAAATTACCCAGATGTCTTTAACAACTCTTATGCGGATTGCAGATGGGCATCGGGTTTTTTTGCAGCGATTGCAGGGCTTAAAGACTAGGGCATGCCCCGTCCCTAGGCTGAGTCCCGTTTGGGACTAACCAAGTAAAATACACTAACACACTAAGGGATAATTATTAACTATTTTACAAGAAAAGTTCGTAACAATGAAGGAAGCAAAAAAGCTAGCCAAAGCAGCAGACGTTTCAGTACTGTCACTAGCAGCAAGAAGGAACTGAGGGTGGGGGGAGCCTGCAGCACCCCCTATACCGCGGCATGCGCCTCCAGAGGGCGCCAGAGCCGGTCCCCTATGGTTACCACGGAGAGAAAAACTTCTGGCACTGATGCATGTAGCAAGCACACACACCTAACATGGAATGGACATGAGCAAGCACTTGAAGAAGAATAAGCCTATATTCAAGCAAATATAATGATTATTATAGGCTTTAATAGCCTATAAATCATATATGCACATAGTTTGAAGTAACTTGCTCACCAAGTACTCAAATATTTTTATACACACACACCCCTTCACTTCTTTCAAAACCCTCTATTTATCCTTTCATCAGCACACGCTGATATTTACTGTGAAAGTTCCCAAAACTGATGGAGGGAAGCCAACACAAATTTATCCTCCTCAAGATCCACTCGACCCAAGTCCATAAAACGATTACCTGAAAACTCAATCATGTGAACCATCGATAGCACATGAAGTAGGAAGCGGCGTGCGCACTAAAATACACAATTGTATGTATGTACAGATCAAAAGAAAGAAAGAACATATTAATACTTAAGAAAACAAAGAACAGGAGCGAAAGCATTATACGACTGAGCACGCAGAACCATAAACAAAAGATGGCTGCTTTCCGGTTATTACCAGCCAAGGGGAACACTGTACATGATGCCAATCCTAGGTCGAGTCCCATACTACTATGAGCGTGGCAGGATTGCTTCACGACACTGCTGTCTCCGACCTCACATTTTTCCCAATTTTATTGACAGTGAGATTTATTTATTTATTTTAAGAAGTTATGAAGGCACAGTCAGAATTTTACCAGTAGCAGCTGGCCAACAAAACGCTGCCTTAGGAGACTGACAGCAGACTTACTCGTAGAAATACTAATTTTACAAGTGCAATTATCGTTTTTTTTCTGAGCTCTGGCCTCCCGCCTGTCAATAATAATTAGTGAAGGGTAAGGGTATTTGTGTAGCCAGATGTGTATATTTTTGCCATATTTGAACAAAAATGTCTATATTTAGAGAGAACCTTCTTTTTACTATATCTCCTTTATTTATCAACCGATTTAGATAAAATTTAAAATGGAGTCTTTTTTCTTTTTTAGAGGCCCCTCATATTGTGAGGCCCTAAACTGTAGCTTGCTTAGTTTATACTTTAATCCGACCCTGATTGTATTTTTCTGCTACAACAAAAATGATATAAACAATAAACCACTAGCTGCTCAGCCAAAAACTATACATGTTACTTCTTTTTTAAATGTACAATACTTATAAATAGTGTCAAATGTAAGAAATCTGAAGAATCATTTTATTACATTATAGATTTGTGAGATCACACATACACTTTGGAATAAATGGAATAAATAAAGAACAAGGAGTAAGATCCTCTACTTTGGCTGAGCTGCAATTGACACAGGATTAGGGGCTGGGACCAAATGGGATTTTAAAATACTTTTCAGATTCATAGATCTTGGAACCAGCTCAAATCTCAGCATAAATGAAGGCAGCCACTTACTACCAGCTACCCACAGCTCCCTGGGAGCTATTCAGGCAGGCTGATGTCATGAGGGCATAAAGATGCTATGGCCATGTACCTATGATGGGGTCCAAAACAGAGAATGAGTCTACACTTCCCTCAGAAAAACTTAGGGGGGCTGACACCTCAGAGGTCCAGATCCATCAACTATTCGTCATCTTTGCACTACTGGAGCAGCACAAAGCAGCCACTGAGGGCCAGAGATCTGACCAATATATACAATGTTGGAATACAGACATATGTTTGTAACATTAATATTAGAATCACACTTATTAGGCATTGTTACTGAGGTTACTCTGGAATGAGCTTTCGGATGGAAGTCAGGAATTCCTATGCTCTACTTCAGGCTCAGCCACTGACTCACAGGGTGGTCTTGGCACTTAATCTCTATGCCTCAGTCTTCCCATCTGTGAAATAAATGGGGTAACAATACCTACAATTCCTACCCCAATCTCAAGTAACAGACAAAATTACAATGTGAATTATAGAAAAATGAATAATCACATCACAGTTCTGTTAAACCCCACAATACCTTTTGTCTCTCAACAAAAGAGGTTCTACTATCGAAGGCTGAGCTTCTGCAGACATTGGGTGTTCTATTTGTTTAGTTAAGCATATTAGCAGCTTACTTAATTAAGAATACTTAATTCACACATTTGTGAAGTACCTGAAAATACCCCGTATACAAAAGGTGCTATGTAAATCAAACTAAATTGTATACTTTGGCAGTGATCCCCTGCAGTGTCACCTTTATAAGTCACATTTTAATTTTTTTAACGTATATTATAGTGTGTGTGTGTGTGTGTGTGTGTGTTCGTTCAATCTGCTCTATAAAAGAGGCATTCTTATCAAAATAAGCAATGGAAAAATCTATATTCATGTGTATTATATTTTTGGTGGATTGATAAAGCCTGTAAAATTAAGACAATATTGTTAAATATTCTCAGTATGCTGAATAAGTGATCAAGCCTACACTAAACCCAAGAAGCTATTTTCAAAGCTGTATTATAGTACAAACCAGACTTTTCACAAATTATTTTTTGCGAAAGTAGCCAATATATCTATAGCGCACACTTTCAGGGTTGGAATTCTGCTGCCAGAATTAGGGAGGCTCACTAGCATTTAGTTGACCTCCCACCCTGAGAAGTACTGGGACTCCTCCTTAAACTACTGAGTCTCAGCTCTGGCTAAATTCCAGCACTGCACTCGCTTCATAAATGTGCTTTCAGAGCCAAGACATCTGTGTATTATAGTGACATACAAGTTATAAAAGGGGTGTTTATATCCGACTTCAGTATAATGTGAAAGTTTAGCAGGCACAAGACAGCTTTACACAGAGCCTGGCCCTTACTTAAAGGCTTCATTGTATTTCAAATTACAGTACTCAGCAAGCTGAATTTATAAATTGATCACTTTTTTCTAATAATTATAAATCTCTCTTCGGTGTTTTGGATACAAGCAGATGGCCCAAATGTCAGAAAACATGGCAAGAGACCCAAAGACTGTATTATTTAATATATATTCTCTTCTGACAAACATTTCTCATTATTGTTATTCAGTTCAGCAAACAAGAAAGCAGGCTGCAGTTGATACAAAATGCACCAGTGCATGTACTTAGCAGCAGAGACTTCTGTGACCACATCACTCCAATACTCAGCTCTCTGCACTGCTTCCAGATTGAATACAAAATCTAATTCAAGGTCTCTGCCCTGCCATTCAAAGCCCACCATAGGATTAACCCTAACTACCAGAAAGATGGACTCTCCCATTATAACCATAACCTCTTACATGGCAATGTTCCACTGGAACAACGACACTGCTGACAGATGATTCACTGGAGCTGGCCTTAAACTATGGAGCTCACTGCCATAGGAGATGAGAATGACCACAGGAGTCATCACTTTAAGAACAAAATGCAAAATTCAACTCTTCAGTTTGGTTTTCCTATAGTTACCTATACTCAATACAACCACACATGGTACTAAACACACAAACAAAAATCCCATTATGCTAATCAAGCTATTTCTCCTATTGAGTTGAAAGGAAGAGCGAGAAAGAGATGAAAAACATCTATTTTGAGATTCTTAGACACTACAGTGATGGCGGTGCTACTTGACTGGATGACTGAGTGAACTTTCTTCCAAGTATAATGAGAAGTGGAGAAAACAATTTATATACACGAGGCATTATTAGTTAATTAAAGAACCAGTAATAATGGTCATTTTCATTTTGAAAATTACGTTTGAATATCCAGTTGGTGATGTGGCAAACTAACTTGTGTTACTATCCCACAGACACCAGGATTTGAATTGAACAGCTGAGATTTTCAGCAGAGATACCAATGTAGAGACAGGCTGAAAGGGGAATGCCTGAGTAGGGATGCAAAAAACACTGCAAAAAGGCTCCTCAGACATTCAATTTCAGAGGATAAGGACTTTGTTGTTCTTAAATGTCCACAAAGTGCCAGGCACATACAACCTGCTTCCCTTCTTGCAGTAATCCCTTGAGCTTTATTGCTAACTTTTCCTATTTCATATGTTAGGTTCCTTATATACATCTTTGCTTACCACAATCTATATTTGAATATATAACCCTGCGTCTTAGAATAAATGCAGAACAATCAGTAAGGGGAGCAGGGTGTGTGTGTGTATGGCATTTTAGTATCATCGTACAATAACCTTATGATTATGATTAAGGGGTTTTGTGTTAGTTAATTCAATCTGGCACTATAGATTTTTAAAAACACATTAGATTTCTTTTCCCTCTCATGAGGTAACTACAGGTCAGAGTCAAAGTTGTTTGCATGCTTTAATTGTACATTTCCATAGCCTGCTTGGATTTCTTTTCAAATTAAACTTAACTCTGAATTTCCTGCTTGGTTTGGGGATAATTGCAACATTGTTGGAATTAACTGTACCCTAGATTACTGATATGTATTTTCAACCTTAACTACATCTTAATTTAGAGTTTAATATTGAAAATTTCATACAGAAACACAAACAACAAATTCAAAAAGACTGTACCCATGGGATATCTCTAATGATATGAAGAATCAAGTTTTATGCTTTACCCCATTCTGATACAGCACAGAGTCATCAGAGCATACTGGCCAGTTAAACTGGGTTTTCAGCTGCTTTGTTTCCTCAAAGTAGTACACCCTACTTTCCCCCTTCCCCCAAATTCCCCATGCTTATTGCATCTTTTTCCATCTCCCTGTACACACTCCCAAATTCCACCTTGCGCTGTCCTCCACAATCCCCTGCACATATCACCATTTTTTCCTCTTTCCTCCATCACTTACATTCCCATGTACAAATGGGCACACACACACAGATTTCCCACTCCCTTCTACACTTTCATATTCCTATGCGCTTGCACATACCTACATTCACTACTTTCCCCCCTCCGTCCTGTTGAGCAGAGGTAGTGCAATGGATATCTTTTGAAAAGAAATATTTAGAATTAGTAGCTATTTTTCCATTATACTTCATTACTGAAAGTTTGAAGCAGAGGCTGCTGTGTGAAACCTTCTCCTTCAGAGAAACTCACAAACAATTGCCCTCTTTCAAAATCTACACCATCTCTCATTGTTCCCTAAGATGGTGACTGCCTATGTATTTTTCACATATAATGAAATAAAATCCTTGTTTTAAGTGCAAAACTCATCTCATCCTTAACCCTGGAGCCACAACTGGCATCTCAAACTTTATCCACTTTTTAGATGTACCAAATGTTAATGCAATTCCAAATAAATACAGGACTGTTAAAGACAGCAGTATTTAAACAGAACAGTCTACAAAGCATCTTCTGTAATCCCTTGGTCAATACTCAAAGCATCAAGCTTTATGAGACACCCCTGAAGCCTCCCTGTTTATAAAGCCTTGCTTACAGAAGAACGTCTCCCTCCATCACAGACAGTATGACTACTAGCACTGTAATGAATACAATTATGTTAAGATCAAAATGAATGTAGTGTGAAGTGAAGATAGGGACAGATAGCTATCTATGGTCTTTCCAGCTCTAATGTAGTTGAAATGTGTTATGAGTATTCAGTGTATCAGTTTAAACATCTGGATTCCTTTCAGAAACCAAGAGGTAGACGGAGTGTCCTTGAGAGTTTAGAGCAGAGAAATAGGAGCAAGCACTAGTCTCTATTTCTAGCTCACTCACTACCTTGTTATATGGTTTGAAGGTTGCTCCTCAATTTCCCAGTCTGACTAATGAGTATAAAAACGTATCTTCCTAACACAAGTGTTGAAAGATTTAATTAATAGCACTGTGCAGGAACTTGAATTTCTATTTCACAGGAAATTTAGCAATTGAAAATCTGAATGAAAACTATTTCAAAATGTCCCACAAAACTTTTAGAAACATTTAGAAAAAATCATTTAGAATATAAAAGACAGTCCAAAACAAAAAGTTGTTTCAGAATGAAAAATCAAAATGTTCCATTCAAAAAGAATGAGAACATTTTGACATTATTAAAATTCATTTCAATTTTTTTTCAAAACATAATTTAATTGAAAGCAACATGGGCCTGTGGAAAGTTTCAATTTTGACAAAACAGCATTTTCCCACAGGAACATGTTTCATCTGAAAATTTCTGAGCAGCTCTATTAATTAATTTACATGTAATGTGTTTTGAGATCCATGGATAAAAGGAGATAGATATAAATGCAAAGTATTATTTTAATCCTATTTAGAATAATAAATTTGGCAGACATCAGTGGAATTATTGTACTGCTCATTTATCCAACTTGAATATAGTCTTTGAATCCAAGCAAAATTTCTACTTGTTTACTTATCACTCTGTGCTGTTCTTTTGAAACTTTAATTATTTGGGGAAATGTTTCAAACAAAGTATATGAAAGTATTTCAAACACAAATTTGAGTATTCTCTTGAGAAATTTTTTAGAAGTTCAAACACTTCTATATTGCAAATAGCTTAGATACCACAAACCACAGTCTTCTTTTCATATACTATATATCATGACATAAACTATGGAAACAAGTAGTTTTGATCTTAATCTATTTCCTTTTCCTTGACAAACATAATATAGTAATTAGGACTGAGTGCTGTAGGACTGAGATGTCTCAGATTCAACTGTCAAACTGACCGTCTTGAGATTGCTCAAAAGAATATTCTAGTAGTAATGCAGGAAAATATTTGTGATTGATCCACCAACTGTCCGGAAGATATGAAGGATATTCTTTGAAAAGAGTTAGAAGGACTAAATATCAAAAAAGTACCTTGAACTATACCAGGGGTAAGGTAATTGATTAAAAGAGTAGAATGACACCTGCAATTGTTCCTTTGTAAACAAAGGCTTCAAAAGATTATCAGATAGAACAAAGCATCAGTAGTTTACATTAGTTACAGCAAGCTGACTAACACTTCTTTATGTTCTATATCTTCCTCAATGAAGAAGTTAAGGTGGAACAGTTTGCGGCTGCTACTCCAATATATTCTACCACAGCAAAGTGCTGCTCCAGAAAATAAATCCCTCTCCAATTAAATCAGTTCTACTACATTTTAGGATTAATATTTTTGTGAGCCTCCACATTATGTCTTTTCCCCACCTGTAGTCAAGCACATGTACTCACAGTTCATATTGCTTTCATGGCTGGTTAGCTGAGATAGGAATATCATCACAGGGTGGTGTCTGGATGCAAAACTTGATGGAAACTAGATAAGACTGGGGCACTTTTGTTGAGAGATTAAACTGTAAAACTAGAAAGGTTCTAAGGCTAGACTATGAGACAGGGAGCAGAGCTGGGCAGGGAACATTTTTCTCATCCTGCAAGATTTTTCATGATTTCAAAAAATTTTTCCATCCCAAATCAGGTCAAAAAGTCAAAATCTCAAAAAAAAAATTTAAACCAAACAGGAAAAATAAATCAAATCAAATCAGGTCAGATTAAAAAAAAGATTTCGTGTCAACAATTTTGAACTGTTTTGTTTCAATTTTGATTTTTCAGTTTTTACTACAAATCAACTTAAATTTCACAACAAAAAGCTTTTTTCCCCCAAAAAAGGAACTTTTCATTTGAAAATATTTTGAATTTTTTTCAGTATGTGAAATTAACTGGAATGGACTTATCCCTGTGAACAGTTTTGGCTTCAGTAAACCAGCATTTTCCAGCAAAAAATTTCTGACCCACTCTGAAAGGGAGAGACCTTAGGATGTAGAACAAAGCAGCACGTAGAGGGAATGAAGAATAGCAAAGACAAGACTGAGAGATGGTGGAGGAAAAGAAAGTAGAAAATAAAAATGAGACTGAGAAAAATAAGCAATGCTCCCTCCAGAAGAGGTTTAAGAAGGCAGGAATAGAGGTGTGGTGGACTCCCATGCATCTGACATGAAGGTGGAAAAGCTAAAATTAAATAAAGTGGTAGAATAAAAAGGAAAAATATAAGTATTAAAATGGTTTCTGATTCAATCCCAAAATACATGAACTACCATTTCTAGGTGATCACCTCCTGTCCTATATGGCCAACTGGAAGTATTTGTACAGTATTTTTCAGTGCAAATAACCATTAGTAGGCAACCCTCTTTCTAATGTAACCAGCAGCAGCCTAAAAATAGCCCCTGTGGCAGCTTCTCTTATTATCTCATCTATAAGTCTCTGAAGATTCCTAATACGTGAATTTCTGCCAGTAAAAATGCATAGGAATACAAATGGAACAATCCCTCAACAAGAACTACAGTACCCACAAAGCTCTTCATGGGCCAGTTCAACCCCACTCCTTCAGCACTGTATCCTCACCATGTATTAACAGACCACCTCTTATAGGGTGACCAGACGTCCCGATTTTATAGGGACAGTCCTGATTTTTAGGTCTTTTTCTCACATAGACACCTATTACCCCCCACCTCCTATCCCGATTTTTGACACTTGCTATCTGGTCAACCTAACCCCTTAAAACTTCATTTTTCCATTTTTGAGTGGACTATTGCTTGTGACACTGGAAAAGTGATGTGTGTATTTAAACAAGCATTTCACCCCTGCTCAGACCATTTTCCGCTCCTACTTCGGCCTCCTGTGAAGCTATAAGGGCAATTTTGTGATGTTATAGTCATTTCTATTGCATTATGGGTTTGGGGTTATGACTTCACTCCTGGATCACATGCTAAATTAGTTGGATTGTGAGGAAGTAAGGCGTCACACACACAACTGCCATCACAGTAAAAGGAATGTTGAAAGTTACAGACAGTCTTTTTTGAATGAAAAGACAAGACTGGGGAATCCAGTCAAGTTTTCCATATTCAGAGGATAAATATAACAGTTTAATCCACTGACCTACTGCTTTAACTAATGTTATCCATAACTTTAAACATCTGCCTTAAATAGCTTTGGGCCAATGCAACATTATGTGAAATCACAGCCAACATTTTAGCAATCAAAATAACCTTGTGAAACACAAGGACTGCTGCAAAATAACACAAGAGCTGGGGATCAAAAGGCACACCTAAAATTTCACATCAAAGCAATAGCTATCCCTTCCTATTGACACCTCTGTTTTGGTGGTGGACTCAGCATAAGAGTTTGATGGGAATCAGAGGCTAATTTCAGATTCATAAATAATATATTTATAAGGAACAGAGCAATGGAGACAGAGCCTAACAAGGTTACAAACATTAATTAATGAAACAGAACTTGTAAAACAGAGAGGGGAGATTTACAAAGAAATAAAAACTGGAGAAAGAGAAGTGGAGAGAGAGAGAGAGAGAGAGAGAGAGAGAGTGTGTGTGTGTGTGTACTGATGAGGAAGTGAAAAGAAAATTAAGAAAGTGAACAGTGTGAAGAAAGGCAGATGGGGTAATAGGGAAGATTTCCCAAAGCTCAAAAATAAAATAAAATAAAATAAAAAATGTTTCGTTCAGAGGAAGGGTAAAAGTTGGGGGAGGTCTTATTTTAAAAGAACCAGTTCTCCCATTCATTGTAATTTATTAATTCTAATACTTAGCTCTTAGATAGCATCTTACACAGATCTGAAAGAGGAAACTACAAAGGACACTGGGGTACAGAAGGGTAAAGTTACTTGTCCAAGACCACACTGTGAGCCAGTGGCCAAGCTGAAACCAAAACCCAGGTCTCCCAACTCCTAGTCACAGAGTCTAACTACTGCACTACGCTGCCTCCTAGAAGTCATTCATCAAACATCCTCTGCATACTTTTGATAATTTCTCCCTCAGGCAACGCCATAGTAAAACAGAATAATTAAGGATAATAGCATTATTAAGTCAACTGAGTGATGCCACTGATCATTTTCACGGGGAGCTGTAAACACTGCTAAACAAACATCTTATATAGCAGTGGTCCCCAAACTGTGGGGCGTACCCCCTAGGGGGACATAGAGGGGCCTGGGCCAATCCCCACACAGGGTGGGGGGGGAGCATCATCCAGCCCCACTCTGCTCCCTGCTCTGCTCCAGCCCGAGCCTCACCCTCAGCCGCAGTTCCGTTCCCAGCTCCGGCTCCGCTCCCAACCCCAGCTCCGATGGCCCCACTCCCGGGAGGCAGACAGATTCCATTACAGGTAAGCGGGGGCACGATATAAAACATTTGAGGACCACTGTTATATATTATACTCTTCTTCCTACTCTGAATCCCATGTCACATTACAAAATTTCTCTTATTCTACTGCTTACTCACATCTCTGAAGAGAGAAAAGTTCATTAAAACTCTTCTCATTTGAGTTACTCCCAGTGAACGCACAAACACTATATCACTACCCACAAGTCACAGTAACACAAGACTGGGTTTTTACTATAGCTAGTGGGTGGTGGGAAGAAAGCAACAAATCTGATTTAATTCTTTAATGAGATTACAAGTTTGGTTGTAAAGTAACTGCACAGATGTAATATACTTAGACTTTTGTAAGGCTTTTGTTTTAGGACTGCATGACATTCTGATTAAAAAATTAGCACTATATATCAATAAATTACACATTAAATGAAGTACAAACTGGTTAACAGACCTCAAAATGTAGTTTTCAATGGGGAATCATCATTGAATTTGAAGGTGTTTATAGTGGAGTTCTACAGCGATTGGTAGTAGGCCCAATGCTATTCAACATTTCCTTTAAAGAGCTGGCAATATAAAATCACTGCTAACAACATTTGTGGATGATACAAAGATTGGCTGACTGATAAATAATTACAAGGACAGGGCAACCATACAGAGCGATCTGGATCTTTCAGTTGTGTTGGCCCGTTCAAACAAAATGTGTTTTCATATAGACAAATGTAAAGTTACGCATCGAGGAACAAGGAATGCAAGTCATACCTACAGAAGAGGGGACTGTGTCCTGGAAAGCAGTGACTCTGAGAAGGATTTAGGGATCATAGAGGACAAGCAATTCAACATGTTCTCCCAGTGTGATGCTGTGGCAAAAAGGGCTAATACAATCCCTTGGATGTATAAACTGGGTGGCTCTCTAGCTGCAACATTAAAGGTGGGTCTCAAAGTCCTAGCAATAGTTTCTCCTGTTTTCCATACTGGGGTTCCCCTTTAGTTACTGCACAGAACCCCCTTGTGTTCTGGTTCCAGTGGACTGTTCCCTTTTTAATCTTATTTTTAGTTTATTATTTTCTCTTTATTTTTATTTTATCATTTACTCCTCTTATCGATTCTCAGGATTGCTGGCTACTGCTACCTGTTGCTTTAAATGGCGGCAAAAGCAATCAATTAGAAGCAGACATTTTTATTCCTGCTGACCGGGAGCAGTTGGAGGGGTTTGGGAGGAGGCAGCCAATATGGTAGTTTGTTATGGCGTATCCTACAAGCTTCTATATTATACTGGCCAGATTCTAAATAGTTTGCCCCTGTAGCCTATAGGCATAGGTATTTGCTAGGTATGGCACAGGTATAAGTTAAGGAAGTAGTGTAATGTGCCTACAAGGCCCATAATGACAATAAAGTTAGGTAAACAAGGCATAAAGTGCAAGAAGTCTTTGCATAATCAGGAGTGATCTAAATCATAAGTTATCACAAGACAGAATGTTGTAAGGACTAAACTGCTGACAGGCAACCACAAGGTGCTAGTTTATATCTGCTTGGGATATTTCAAGTTAGGAACATCAGCAGATGTCCGATCACAAAGTACCATGGTAACTAACTGGCATATATTGTAATAAGCTTGAAGTAAATTAATTAGTAACCTATGGGAGAAGGGCATCCTATCATTAGTAGGGTAAGGAAATACATACAAGGAAAAGCGGTGAAACCCCAACTGAGTATGTATTGGGCATAGTTGTATCCTAGCCTGTGTGCCCTGGGAGATGTAATTCTTGGGAGAAGCCAGGATGATGACCACTGGTGGTGATGAGGATGACTACTAACACTCTGGGTCCTTTTGCCAGGGATGGCATGAGTATATGGACTGGAGTGTTTGTGACTTTATTAATTGTGTTAATTCATCTATTGCAAATTCAAAAGGCTTTTCTTAAGTGTGAGTATTGCAACCATGTACGTTATGGGTTCCCAGCTGAACAGTAATTCTAATAATACTGGGCCTGATACTGGGACCAGAACCTAAACCTCAGAGTGTTAATCGTGAATTCGTAAGTGATCAACATAACTAATGCATAAAAAATTGATCAGGTAACACCCCTGACAGTGGTTCCTATTCATATGAAATACTTTCAGAAGTAATTGCTTATATGAAAGTCACATGCTACACAACACATTATAAAATTATGCTTTTTTTCCACTCTTCTGCTGGATCTCATTAGAGATGAAGCAGTAAAAATATCAACTAAATTGGTGGTTTATTGATTATTGAACCATTTTGTTGGATCATCTTTCCTCTTTGTGCAAATAATTTTATAACATGGCTCATTCTGCATTGTTTTTATTAGGATTTTGAGACATTATTTCAAAATCCGTAGTTATAATTAGCTTTCTGAAATTACACGTATACATGCTGAAGTTTATCAGGATCAAGTATCCTGCATTCTTAAAACACTCAATAACTCAATACCTCTTAACTAATAACTAAACAACCAATTAAATACAAAAAATACCTAAGATAACATTAAGGTTGCAAATCAACAAAACGTGTGGGGGGGAGGTAAGACTTTTGCAGCAAATTAATTTACCCATACACCCTGTATTAAAATGTCTATTTAAAGAGTATAACAAGTAAGCAAACATTTGATATCCACAATATTGAAAAACTAGAATGGCTATAAGTATCTAAATTTTTGCATCTTAATTCTTTCATTTAAATACATTTAAATTTGCAACCTCTGTGTTTCATTAACATAAGTTGTTTTGTTTTTTTTAACCAAGAAACTTGTATGCAGAAAAACACAAATGGAAAATGAAAAAGGGGTAAAGTGATGTAGAGGCCATCTGGATTCATTCCCCCAAAGCATCTAAAAATAAACTGAGTAACATTTTGATGAGACATTCAGTACATCTCGAGAATACCTCAAGGGAAGACTTTTCAGTCTCCCTACCCCCATCTCTCCAGGAGGCCAATGTACTGGAACAAGAGAACACTCATAACAGATTCTGGTTCAGCTGAAGCAATGTCAGGCTTTATTCTGAGAATATAATGCAGCACTAGAGGCTGAGGAACCAGCCAGCTGCTGTGTTGAGCAGATGCTGACTGGCACAAGCTGAGTTTTTATATAGCTGAGGTGGGCAGACTATACTAATTCAATTACATTCCCTGCTCACGCTGCAAAAGTTCCTTACAGCCAGGGAGAATGCACAAATGTTCCATCGCCAAGCGTCTCTTGGAGGCAGGGTACAGGCATTCCTTTTTCCCCAGAGGGAATGGACAGAGACACCTCTCTTTCTCTCTCTAAAACCTATTTTATCCCTCCATGGGATCTTTTCAATCTCTCTCTACAGTCTATTTCTCTTCCACCACAAGATCTCTCCCCAGCTCTCTCTAATCCTCTCCCTTCCCAATCACATTAAATCTTGTAGAGTGTTTGGATCAGATTTGCCTTGTCCCTGATTGCAGGAGCATAGCCAGATTTTGATTAATCTCCAGTGTGAGGCCAATAAAACAGTGGCTTTTAATACGGGTACCAGGAATGACCATACATACAAGCAAATAGCAAAGAAGCTGGCAGCGCGGGAATTTACCAGACTGGTGACCAGCTCAGGGAGAGGATTAAGTGACTAAAGACCAAGTACAGGAAAACAAGAGTCCAGAACCACACCTGGGGCAACTCGCTGACATCATGCCTGCTTTATGCGTTTGACAGGGTGTTGGTACTGCACCACGCACAGAGCCAACAGCAGTGACCCAGCTAGCCAGAATTGCAACCTGCTGGCCCCAGAATCCAGCATGGGAACTGATGGCAGCCAGCAGCAGGCAATGAATGAGCCCAGCGAAGTGACACTGCTGCTGACACTGGTCCCAGAAGAGACTTTGCTGAAGGAACCACCACAATACATCCTGGGGCCGTACTTGGAGGAGCCTTCTGATGCCCAAGGATCAGCCTGCTAAGGAACCTGCACCAGAAATGGCAGAAACTGCCCCAGAGCCTAGTAAATTTTGGACTCCATTTTCATGTATATCATTAATATAGGAATGAGAGAGATTTCTGTTCAATGAATCAACGCAAAAAAGTTATTACAAGCCCCAGCTAGCAGCATGTATCTGCTAATGGCAGGTTGTATACCAGCATGCTGACCTCCCTTCATTCCCCCCACCCCCACCCACACCATCACGTGGAATTCAAAATGGCAACTGGCAAATGCAAACTGTAAAAAAATGCCTTGAAAAGTGAATTTTCAATAGAAAAGCACACATATTTGCAAGCCCATTCCTGTTTGTTAAAATAATAAACATACATTGCCATCCTTGTGAGTACACTGCTCTCTCAATGGTGTAATCACTCAACCGTGTAACGAGCAGCCTGAAAACACTGAACTAGAAGGGAGAGAGTGTAGAAATGTGTCCTTACAAATCTAGTCCGTTTGAGTTAAATGTAGTCCATGCAGTTCATAGGTGATTAAATAATTTGTCCCAAATACGACTGGGGTTTTAAAATTTGTCCATCTGTATACATCTTGAACGAGATTTCAATCTGCCAAACACACATTCAACAACCATTCTGCACCTGTTGAGAGTGTAAACAAACCTCCTTTTGCCAGGGCCTTTGATATCAGGGTAGAGTTTCAGAAGCCAAGGCACTAGTGGGTAGGCAGGTTCCCCCAGAATAACCGTGGGAACAGTATCTCCATCTATAACAATGACATTTGGTGGGAAGAGTGTCCCAGTCTGTCCATGAATGTAAACTCCTGACTGGTGAAAAACCCTGGCATCATCAACTTTTCCACTTCTGCCCAGGTTGATGTTCATAAATCAGCCTCTGTGGTGCACGAGGACCTGCATAACAATGGAGTAATACCCTTTGCAGCTTATGTACTCATGTGCTCCTTGAGGAGGGCAAACTATGGGCACATGAGTCCCACCAGTGGCTCCAGTGCAATTTGGAAACCCCATTGTCTCAAAGCAAGCAATAACTTCAGGAATATCTGTTATGCCCACCACTTTGGCATAAACCACACACCTGATTGCCTCAGAAACCTCCGCCACCACTTTATCCACAGTCAATTGTTGGTTGACCACAGACCTATAGCAGTCAGGAGCAGCCAGCTTCCAGGTGGTTATACCAACCTGCTTCTGAACCAGCAAGGCTGCCCTCATGCATGTGTCTTTATGCTGGAGGGCCGGGGCAAGATGCTCATGGAGCTCCAAAAATATAACTTTTTTCATGTGAAAGATCTGGTCCCACTGCTGGGCATGACAGGTATTCAAAAATGATGTGGTCCCACCAGTCTGTGCTTCTGTCCTGTTCCAGAAGTGACAGCCTACATAGGGGGCACCAGTAGCTACAGTGAGTGTCATGATCAGCAGCATCCAGTTTGAGTCTGCCATGTCTGCATCCTCGTCCTCCTCCTCCTGCTCCATCATTAGCTCTGTCAGGTGCCTAGGGAGAGGCAGAAAATTCCAGAGCAATGTCCACCAGCATCTCACAGCAGCTCTGGCCATTTCCAGAAATGGGAGTGAAAGCACAAGTGAGAGAAGTTCTTCAAATGGTGCCTCCTCCGTGTTGCTGGCTCCGGTTGCTGAGTGCACACAAAACAAAATGATGGCTTGGCAGGCTGTTTAATGTGTTGATGGACTGTTCAAACTTCCTATAACTTACAGGAAGGACAGTCAAGCTGTTCCACGCTGCACCATGAACAAAGGGCTAGAGAGGACACATTTTGGGAAGATGCTAGGAAGTATGGGATACAGTTGGACGGACTCTGGTCTGCATAATGGAGTGTGGATGCCGGAGCCCCAGTCCGGTTTAAAAAATTCTCAACCTAGGGTTGGCAATCAGTGTAAATACTCAAGACTTGGGTTCTCAAATCCAGGATACACTGACCGAGCCTGAACAGCTACACTGGAATTTTATAGCCCCAGAGCCAAGCCCCACGACCCTGAGTCAGCTGACATGGGCCAGCCACGGGTGTTTTTTTTTACAGGGTACACGTATCCCTAAAGAGTGAGATCTTTTGGGGCATATGCTCCCTACTTCTCCCAGGCAGCTCTCTAGATCTGAATCAGCCTGTTCCTGCCTCCCGAGATGAAATCCCAGGAAGCACAGTCTCAAGGCTGCCAACCATTTGTCCTTCCATGACCTGTGCATCTTAAAACTTGGTAGAGATTTTTAGTGCACATGCCAGGAAGAGATTGTTTCACTGCTTATACAGCTGTTTGGAGAAGAGAAACAAATTTTGTAATTTTTTTAAACTTTCAAACAAATTTCTTAAGCTATCCACTTACAATCCCATTCCCTTAGTACTGAAAAGATACAACTTTTTTTTTCAGACTAATCTTGTTAACAAGAGATTTTACTGATTTGTGGGTTGGATTTTCAGAGATGTGGATGCTTAGCACTCCTGAAAATACACCACTCTGGAGTTAAGTCCAAAGCACATTGAAGTCAATGGGAAGACCACCACTGACTTCAGTGGGCATTGGGTCAGGTCCGTTGTGCACTAAAGGAGGATACAGTACTAATTTTTAACTTCTGGCAATGTGATTGGAAGAGAAAATACTCAGTGCAATCAAATGTAAATGATTATTCCAATTGAAGAAGTTCTAATTTCTTCATTTCGGCATTAAGCAGACCTACAGTATTGTTGTAAGCACTCTATGTGCTTGGCTTTACTGTATATCTTAATCATGCAGTCAGCTCCAGGGACCTACATAATTTAAGTGATCATAATTATACTGTAAGGATTATATGGATGGACCAAAACGTCAGACTGCTTTTACCAGAATGCTGCTTTCAGTTCTGTTTTCTTATTTTTGTAATGTGATGCTTTTACTTACTTGTCTGTTCTGATGATGAGAGCTATTGGGGAGATGGAGATACGGAATAATGACCAAAAACGAACCCAGGTTTGAGGCACAGTCTGCCTTTCACAGTTTAGTTTATTACACCACACTTCATTTCTGATTCTCACTGCACTAAAGGGGGGGGAGGGGAGAAGTCTGGGTACTACCGAAAAGGTGCTGCTGCTCTCTGTCTTGTCACTGAATGTGAAATGGGTTCTGAACCACAGCGTAAGTTTCTCTACAAAGCTCTTCACAAAAGATTACCTCTGTAGCATAATATTGGCATTGCTAATGGGATGAAACTAAGACAGTATGAATAATACATTACATGCACCAATCAATGTTACAGTGTAATGGACTGATGGAAAATATCCTTCAGGAAAACAGAGGAAGAAGTTCTGAACACAAATATTGTATGTTAATTCATTTATTTTCTTTCCTGGATGAAAACAAGAAGGAACTGTTGAAATGCTGACAAAAGAATGTAAAAGCAATATAAATGTTACTTTATCCTTTCCAAATTATTCATCTACAAATCATCCAGGGTAGTATTTATTATTGCTCTGAAGCTTGGGTTAGCTTCTGCCCTCTCTATATTTTATTCCTAGCGGTTTTTTAAAGAATCTAAGCTTTCCTAGCTTTTTAAAACTGTTTCTAATCATTCTGGTTCTGAAAATCCCCTTTCAAGACCAATGGCAGCTGGTGCCATACATTACTGGAGGAGCTGCAGGTAGCAAGCTGCCCCTCACCTCCTAACACCCCCTGCAAGTTACACACTCTCAAAGTGAAAAAGTGGGACACTGTGTTCAGTGGAACGGTGGCCCCACAAGAACATGTTCCAGGGAGAAATGGGGGAAGTTGCTTGGCAGTCTTCCCATGTCAGACTGAAAAGCTTACACTACAGGGCAGTTTGGGGACCCAGTATTTATCCCCTGGTGCTCCAAGTTTGCTGTTCTCTCCTAGTTCTAACCTCCCCACTTCCAATTTAGTGCTTACCCTCCTATTTCCCCCTTCTATCTCACTCTCATTCTCAATTGACTCTATTCTCCACTATATTCAATCCTGCACACTCAATCCATCCCCATTCAGCCTCGGAAGCTCCCTGCCCCGCACTTCCCTCTTACACAACACACCAGAAACATACACACTCAGGCTGAGAACGCTTCCTCTTCCTACTTAACAGCTCGACAGCTGAACCACACAGACAGTTCCAAACTCTCTCCCTTCCAACAACCCCAGGCTCAGAACACCCAACGCCAAAACCCCCATCTTCCAGACTCAGGCCATGTCTATACATGCAGCGGCACAGCTGTATTGGGTGAAGATGTTCCATGCCAATGGGAGAGAGCTCTGTTGTCAGCATAATAAAATCACCTCTGCAAACAGCAGAAACTCTCCCGCCGACATAGTGCTGTGCACATGAGCGCTTGTGTCAGTACCTTATGTCGCTCAGGGAGGTGGTTTATTCACACCCCTAAGCAATATAAGTTATGCCAACATTGGCTGTAGCATAGACATAACCTCAGAAAACTCATCCTCAGGCTCAGAACTCCTTCCCCTCCTACCTGACACCCATTATCACCAAGCTCAGAACTACTCAGTTCAGCACACATATGCTACAGTGCCTGGAGAAGCAAAAGCAGAGGCTGCAAGGAGCCCTGTGGTCTAAACAGTCCAATAGAAGACTATATTTGCTGCTCTGTGCCTCCTCCCCATTGCTACTTGCAGCCCATGTGCTACAATGGCTCAAAGGGCTGAAGATTGGAAGGAGCATGTGGTCTCTCCCATCATTTAAAAAAACTAAACTAAATTAGAAAAGGCCTTGACCCCACCCTCTCACTCAAATTATCACCCCATCTCCCTGCCCCACTTCATCTCTACACTCAGTGAGTGTAACGTCTACAACTGCGGTCTTCAATTTTGTCCTCGTTACATTCTAGAAAATGCCCCCACACACCCCAAATCTGGCTTCCACCCATACACTCCACTGAAATTACTCTCACTAAAGTCTTTAATGACCTCTTCCTGTCCAAATTTCAGAGCTAGTACTCCCTCTTCACCTTCCTTGGCCCTGGCGGCCTTTGACAATGTCAGCCATAATCGTCTTCTCAAAATCCTGTCATCCCTAGGCTTTTCTGAATCCACCCTCCTTTGGTTCTCTTTCAGAGCACTCCATCAACTTCTTTCAGCTCATCCACCTGTAATGTTTTGGTTTTTAGATTGTAAGCTATTTGGGGCCAACCTGGTTGTGACTACAAGTCACTACTGCAAAATAAATGCTAAAATAATGGAAAATGTTGGGATATCTTAATTATAGGCATTGCTACCTGTGCCATCTATAATAATAGCAGCAACAGCCTCATACTCCACTTCAGTGGTGCTAATGGAAATAGTGCTCTGTATCTTTTTCCTCTGCCACCTGCAGTCCTTGCGCTGCCCCAATCCCAGTCCTAGGGCAGGACGGAGTAGCCTGGGCCGCTCTAACTTGTGTCAGCTGGCTAGAGTCCCCAAAGTTCCACTGCGGGCTATGGTCCCCAAGAAAGCAAAGTACATTCACTCCCCTCATCCATGCCCCAGAATCTGCTCCCAAAGGGGTTGATTGAGGCCCTTTGTTCTTTTTGAAATAACATAGGTAGTCCTGAAGCTGGAAAGGGTGTATACCACTGACCTTTAGCACTTGTCATGTATCCACATTCCCCAGATCACTCATCTTCCAAAGTGTGCCATTTGAGGAAATGATTCATAGCTTTTGGCCTCTAGGCAAAGTGGCTAGTTGATTGATATAATGTGCCTCAAGGGATATATAGACCTGTCTCGGTCACATAACTGTCAGTTCCTTTTCAACCAAGACCTAAATTATTGAGTAGTTCAACTCTCTAAGGGAGGGCTGGGTGACCGTAGATCCATAATATTTTCAAAGAATCCTTTTTGCAGGTAAACAACTCCTTAAGACCAAAATCCTAGAGGGAAGTCTCTATAGACATAATCAGCATAGAATAATAACTGCCGATAATGAAAAAAATCTGTGTAGAAAGATTTTTTTCATGACTTCTAAAAAATGAACTAATTTAGAGCACCACCCACTTAGATTTGGGGCCAGATCCTCAGGAGGTGTGAATCAATATAATCTCAATGGACTTCAGTGGAGCTACTCTGATTTACACTAGCTGAGCATGAGGTCCTGTATGTCTCAAAGTAACATTACCACAGGATCATAGAAATGTAGGGCTGGAAGGAGCCTCAAGAAGTCATCAAGTCCGATCCCCTGAGATATGCAGGACCCAAGTAAACCTACATCTTTCTTGAGAGGCGTTTGCCCAACTTGTTCTTAAAAACCTCCGGTGATGGAGATGCCACAAACTCTCTTGGAAGCCTGTTCCACAACTTAACTATCCTTATAGTTAGACAGTTTTTCCTAATATCTAACATAAATCTCCTTTGCTGCAGATTAAGCCCATTACTCTTGTTCTACCTCCAGTGAACATGCAGGACAATTGATCACCATCCTCTTTATAACAGCCCTTAACATAGTTAAAGATTTATCAGGTGCCCACCTCAGTCTTCTTTTCTCAAGACTAAACATGCCCAGTTTTTCTAACCTTTCCTCGTAGGCAGGTTTTCTAAATCTTATATATCATTTTTGCTGCTCTCCTCTGGACTCTCTCCAATTTGTCCACATCTTTCCTAAAGCGTGGTGCCCAAAATTCAGCACAGTACTCCAGCCGAGACCTTACCAGTGCCAAATATAGCAGAACAATTATCTTCCATGTCTTACATATGACACTCCAGTTAATACACCCCAGAATTTTAGCCTTTTTCACAGCTGCATCTCATAGTTGACTCATATTCAATTTATGATCCACTATAACTACTGATCCTTTTCAGCAGTACTACCTCCTGGTTAGTTATTTCCTATTTTGTTGTTGTGTATTTGATTTTTCCTTCCTAAACGAAGTACTTTGCCCTTGTCCTGATTGAATGAATCTTGCTGAATGAATGAATGAATTGAATGAAACTTGCTGAATTCAGATCAATTCTCTAACTTGTCAAGATTGTTTTGAATTCTAATCCTGTCCTCCAAAGTATTTGCACTCCCTTCCATCTTAGTATCATCTGCTAATTTTATAAGCTTACTCTCTACTCCATTATTCAAGTCATGAATTAAAATATTGAATAGTACTGGACCCAGGACTGACCCCTGCCAAACCCCACTAGACAAGCCCCCCTAGTTTGACAGTAAACCATTGATAATTACTTTCGAGTATGACCTTTCAACCAGTTCTGCATCCACCTTACAGCAATTTCATCTAGATCACATTTCCCTAGTTTGCTTATGAGAATATCATGTAAGACTGTGTCAAAAGCCTTATTAAAAGCAAGATATATTACATGTACTGCTTTCACCCATGTATTAGGGCAGTAACCCTGTCAAAGAAGGAAATTAGATTGGTTTGGCATGATTTTTTCTTGACCAATCCATGCTGGCTATTCCTTATAACTCTAATATCCTCCACCCAGGTCCTCTTTGTTTCCCCTTTTGAAAGACAGTTACTATGTTTGCCCTTCTCCAGTCTTCTGAGACTTCACCCATCCTCCAGGAGTTCTCAAAGATCATTGCTAACGTTTCCGAGATTGCTTCAGCTAGTTCCTTAAGAACTCTTGGATGAATTTCATCAGGCCCTGCCAACTTGAATACAACTTATTTAAATATTTTTAACCTGTTCTTTTCTTATTTTGGCTTGCATTCCTTCCCCCCTTGTTGTTAATACTGTGTTGACTATCTGGTTACCATTACCTTTTTTGTGAAGACTGAAGCAAAATTGGTATTAAACGCCTCAGCCTTCTTGATGTCATCAGCTATTTGCTCTCCTTCCCTGCTAAGCAGAGGTCCTATACTTTCCTTCCTTACTGAGAATATCCCACAACCCCATGAGTCACAGTTCTTTCTTTCTAAGACAGAACATACAACAGTGGCAGTTTTCCATAAAGGGCATCTTTATAATGCCATACACCATGTCAACGAACATAGCAACAGTATCAAGGAACACAGCAAAAATAGTAACTGTCTAATTTTAAAATTATTTTATAACAAAAAGTAATAATTTTGCAAAAATACTGTGTTGCAAGTTTATATATTTAGGGTGAACAGATGTTCCAATTTTATAGGGACAGTCCTGATTTTGGGGTCTTTTTCTTATATAGGCTCCTATATAGTCTCCTGTCCCAATTTTTCACATTTGCTATCTGGTCACCCTATTTATATAGAACTTTTTATGATTATTTTGTAGGGTTGCTTGCATGCCTAGATTAAGAGAAAGACAATTTATGTAACTGTTTAAACACTTATTAAGCATTCTTAGCAGCATTTGAAGCCCAAAGCCCTTGCTTAGACGTGAAATACAGACAAGAATGAAAGTCCTCAAACAGAAGCTACCTTATAAAGTTGGGTTTCAGAGTAGCAGCCGTGTTAGTCTGTATTCGCAAAAAGAAAAAGAGTACTTGTGGCACGTTAGAGACTAACAAATTTATTTGAGCGTAAGCTTTCGTGTGCTACAGCATCTGATGAAGTGAGCTGTAGCTCACGAAAGCTTACGCTCAAATAAATTGGTTAGTCTCTAAGGTGCCACAAGTACTCCTTTTCTTATAAAGTTGGTTGTGAACGGTTTCCCCCTATTTAGCCAAAACACATGGTCAGGATTAAAGCTAATGTGTTGCTAAAAGTAGCAATCATTTGTGGTTTTTGGAAAAGAGGGGTAATTAAAAGGGACACTAATTATTAACATTTTGCACAACTACCATCAAAAACCAAAATACAGGAAGCACTTCTGACTGATTTAATTACAAAGTTGAAGCTAATATCGGGTTCACAGAAAGCCTCAAAGGTTTCAAGGGAGCCAAATTTTTATTTCACATTTTAAGCAAGTGAAATTCAAGGCTTTGCATAGTTTTGATAAAGAAAGAAAGAATGCAAGTGAAATTAGGTGGTTTCAGGCAAGTTTTGCTTTGGATTTTGAGGTTTGTTCAAATTCAAACTCAGTGAGTATTTGTTCACAGCTGGTAGCAAGGAACAGAACAGATCATTTGAGACAGGGATGGTGTTTTTAGCCTTTGTTCATACAGCACCTAGAATGCTTAGGTTCTGGGCCATGATTAAGGCTTCTAGACGGTACAATAATGCAAATGAATAATACTAATAAAAACAGTAATAAAAAGTACCTTTTAAAACAGTATCAAAGAATTAAAATTAAATGGACAAAGAATACCACAGAGCACTCCATCCATTCTGTGTACACCCACTACATTGCTAGGGAAAATGTCCATATTTCTGCTGGAGTTATACCCATGAACTAGGCCCAACAGATGTACACACAAGATTATATTATATAATATTGCATATTATTGTAATTATAATATTATTTAAACTTTGGGTTTTTAGAGAGAGAGAGAGAGAAAAAAACCCAAAGTTTAAGTATTTAATTTTCTTCAGGGCTACACTGTAGCTTTCCAGATTCTGTTTTCAACTAGATGTACAATGTATTCTATAAAACTTAGCAAGCAACTATCTTCTACATATGAAAAATAATTGTCACAGCACACACATTTTCTCATTAGTGACTGAAAGATTCTTAAATGTTTTCCTCCCTTCTCCTTCTCTAAATCTGTAAAGTCTGGACAAAGCTGAGGTAGGAATAAGACATGATGATCTTAACACTTTTCTTTTGGCTCTGTCAAGTTTTAATTGGTGTGTGAAAGGTCAATAACTCATTCACTTCGGACTAGGATAAATCCAATAACTTAGATAAACAGCACATCAGCAACTACAGAACTTGAATCTGAAATCATCATGTTGTGCAATAGCTATCCTAAATATCTGCATGTTCTTATCACTCTAACCTTCGTCCTCCTTCTTTCTCACCCTGTTGTTTTCTAGACACACTGATGTGCATTGTGTTAAGTTTAGACTGTAAGCTCTTTGGAGAAGAGACTGTGTTTTGTTCTGTTTGTACACCACCAAGCACAATGGGACCATGAACCTAATTAGGGTCTTTAGGAGCTCTTGTAATATAAATAATAATATTAATTATGAACATTTGGCTAGATTTGAGTTATATAATTATCTTAATGGGTAGATTCATGGAAAGTAGAGTTGAAGCTGGACATTCCTTTGAGATTTTTTGCATACACATTATAATTTTCCATTTTGGACAAAAATATATATGTAATTTTCCTCAGCTGACCAAGTACCTCCAACACTTATTAAAATGCCTTTTAAGACCCAATTTGTTTTTTGAAAATGTTCTGAAAGCCATTGTTAGCTTTAATAAGATAAAGAAGACTATATTTCTATGCAGTATCTTCTCGATTCAGGTATTTAATGCCCAACATCAAAGCCAGTTATGCACATATATCTTCAGTAAATAAAGGAGGAAATAAAGTTCATATAAGAGGTGATTTTTGTCAGTAGAAATTTTGCCTGAGTTAGAACTAGCAGGTCAGGCTCAAACTATGCATTTCAGCCTACAACCCATTATTCTCACTACATATTATAAGTTACTTGGAACGAGGACTGCCATTCTCTCTCTCTCATATACATTTTTAAAAGTCAATACCCAATAAAAATTTAGAAATCATTAAATCATTAAATATTTATTTCTTGTAATATCTATCTATAATAGTGACCATCAAAATAACATTTATATAAAAGAACGAAATGCCCCTTCCTGTCTTAGTAGAGGAAGGAGTTGTTTGGTCAGACTGACAGTGGGATGACAATGCCTTGAAGTCCTAGTTAGAGGAAGTGCATACCTTCTTGCACCGGGACTTTCCTTCCTTCTCTCCTCCTTATGGCAAGAATGCACATGCACATCATGCATGAGTGGGGGATCAGGTTGGTGAGAGTGGAGTGGAGTCTTTAGCTCCCTTAGCCACCACTGGCCTCATCAGGGAGGAAAGGAAGATGACTGGTGATTAAGCATTTCCAGGCATGCAGCAGCCATTCTTGCTGCTTAAAGCTGGTCAGCCTATCAGTGGTATAGTATTTATAGCTGGGTTTCCAGGTTTGTTGTACATCTGACCAGAACACTTTTTAGGACCAGAAAAAAATGTCCTTCCAGGCAAGCCTGGCAACAGGTTTATTTTCCTTCTTCACAGCATCCCTCGAAGTCTGGTAGGTGAGATAATAAAGATAAGAGATCATACAAGTGGGCTGAATTATCAGTTTAGCAAGAGGTGATTGGCTAGCCGTCCCAACACTCACCCCTTTGGATGCCTGGTGTGAGGACATTTAACCCTGCACTACACAATGCATCATAAATTCTATGCAGTGGCATCAGAGTAGCTAAAATGAAAAAGAGGTAGCCCACGATTATGGAAGACAGTATTGTCTAATATATTGTGTGTGGGAAAAGAAAGCAGGAATTCCTGAATTTTAATCCCAAATCTACCACCAATTTGCCTCGTAGTCTATGATAAATTACCTCATGTGCATGTAATACAGGAATAATAATGCTTAGTTACCTAGAACACACAGGTGGTATTAGTATTTATCATTCCTGAATAGACCACTATAGATTTAACATGCTAAGTATTAGAAATTCATAACTCTTCAAATGAGTTTTTCTGCATTACTGTTTCTCCTGGCTCATTCTGGGTAAAAATTCTCTATGTGACTTTCAGCAAGCTATACAATAGAGAAAACCTAGTTAAACATCACTCTTCTGATAGAGGATCTCTGTACTTGTTTTGATATTTTATAAATTGTGAACTTCTTTTATTCCAATTCCTTCTTTCACAACATTGCAAGCACTTGAAAGGAAAGCAAGGTTATATTTTGCTATAATTGTCTTTTGCTGCACTCTGCTGGAACACTGCATTTTCCATGTGAAAATAGTGGTGCTCCATATATTGTTTTAATAAACAATGTAAAATTGCACAGTCAAAGAGAACAATGTAATTCATTGTCTCAATTCTCATGGGAAATTAGACTTATTTTCAGCATTTTACATTTTTCAAACAAGGGTGCCTAAAATTAGGCATCCAAATGTATATTTATGTATCCAAATAAGAGTGGCTCAGTTTTCAAAGGTATTGAGACCCCTGCAGGTGTTATCAGCTTCAATAGGGTTTGAGAGGGCTGAGCCCTTCTGAAAATAAAACTACTAAATTCCACATTTAAGTCCTTTAAGCACTCAGATTGGAAAATGTTGGCCTTATATCGTTCATTTTGAATATCCCTTTTTAATTTGATAAACGTGCCATATTAAAAAAAAAAGTAACATACACATGTAAAACAACCTCTCATTCTTCCCCAAAACATAACAGTGAATGCTCACAAATCAGTATAGACTTAATTTTTACATAAGCTGATGCCAGACTTTAATCTTTTTAAAATTTACTAAATTTCACTGACCATATTATGCAAGATATAAGTTTTAGTCCCATTTGCTATATTACTAACTAAAACCTGATGAGGCTTACTTGGGACAGAGAGAGGCAGACCCTCAGCTCGTTTAAATGGTCATAGCTCTATTGACTTCAATGGAGCTCTATTACAATTTACTCCACCTGAAGATCTGAAATGACCCAAACATGCCATGTCTCAAACTAAACATAACTTCCTTCTGGCATTCCCACCCACAAATATGCATCTGTGTTAAAACAAGGGGTGGATATCTTCTGATGAAAAGTAAATCTATTTGCATTGGCCCAGAACTTCATGAGAAAGGGGGAAATAAACAACAGATGCAAAGGAACAGAAACATGGCAAGCTTATTTCAGCAAGCTTCTGAGCACAATGAGAAAAAACTTTCACCCTGAGTCCCGACATGGTGTTTCACACTGGCCCTGGTCCCAGGACACACGACATACTTCTCAATTTTTACTAGTACCTGCTAAAATTATGTCTTGGCCTCTTTGCTTGGAAAGAAAATGACTCTATACTTTATACTACATAATCTATATAATCTCTTAAAGAGTCTTCATGGAGAAAGTTTTCCATGGAACATTTCTCTTGCAAAGAACTCTGAGGCAAAAATTGCCTCTTCACAGATTTCTTTGCTGAACTCAAAAAGCAGACCAAATGCAATCAAGGGTCAACAAAACACAAAAAACATATACGGATTGAAGAAATGGCCTCAATGATTACAGCTACCCAAACCCGAAAACAGTGCCAGTAAAAAAGGCGAACATGACAAAAGTATTAATCAGAGAAACTACTGGCTTCAAAGGTTGAACTACCAACCTAAAATTGGGGAGACAAGCAGTTTTTCTGTAAACACACAGCTGGGAATTTGTTCCTATTTCTTTTGCCTAATAAAACAATTTAACAAAACATATGTAAGTTAATTCAGTCAGCGAAGACAATTTCCCAGAAAAACAAACCCAAACACTAAGGGCAAAATGTTCCTCTGGTCCATGAATGAATCAGAGCTGGAGGAGAACAGCATATGAATGAGGTGCAGTAGTTTTCTCTGCATGTTCCATTCCTGTTCCAAATAGGAAATTCTGCCTGCACTGAAAGTATAAGTATAAAACCCCACTCAACATGTAAGAATGGCAGAGAAGGGCAAAACAAGATTTTGAGCCTCTAAGGGCAAACTGGACATTCAGCCAACAATTAGAGGAATGATTACGGATAGCAGAGATTGGGTACTGAACTGGAATAGTGGTGGGGAGCTTAATCATATTGCAAATCTAACTAAGGAGAGCTCAAGGGAATGGAAGAGGAAGGGAGGAACCAACATGAATGGGGGGAAGCTATAGATATGCAGCTGGAAGGATGAGGAAGGGAGAAGACAGAGGAACAAATTAATGTGTATGAGGCACAGAGGAGACTGAAGCTGAATTGGAAAGAGAATATGATCCTGTACAAGGAATTGCAGAGCTGCTCCATTCCAGCGAGTGGTGGGGAATTGGGGTCAGACTAGTACTACTGCTGATAGGGTGTGGTGGCTTCACTTCATCTAATGTCTGAATGAACCTCCAAAAGAGGCCCTGTTTGCTTGTTCCCTTAAGATGTGAGCATTCATGACGACAACACACAGATGGTGAGTGGGTTTTGGCAGGACATCTACCTTCCTTGAAAGCACACCTTATTACCTGGAGGTAATGCAGATTTGCAGCAAACAAGAGATTCCACCACTATGGATTCATAATGGCATCCCAGAAGAGTGGTGAGCAAGATGTGTGGCTGCACACCTTTTACTCATTTTGGGTACTTCTACACAGTAGAATTCTTGATAAAAATGTGGCCTCCACAGGAAGAAATATATCTAAACTGTGACGCACATCACCACAATCAGCTAAAACATTTGTCATGCTCAGTAAAAGATAGTGCTCAACAAAGCAAAAGAGAATGCAAAAATAATACACTACAGTATATGCTGGGTAATACTGTCAAGATCCACTTCAAGCTGTACATTGTGGTTTATAATGACTGCATATATTTCTGTACAACAAACTAAAATAGATGTGAAATTGAGATGAAACACAAAACTGTTGTCTTCACATTAAAAAAAATGGAAAAATAATTGTTCACAGACATTTTAATAAATTGTATACCTAATGACTACAACCAAAGAAATATCCAGACATTTCAAAGAAGAGTAGATAAAAAAAGAGTGATTCACCAACACTGTAGTCTGCTTTATATTTGTTTCTATAATGCAGACAGTAAAAACAATTTGTGAGAGCTTCACATAATCTTTAAAAGTGAAAAGAACCGTAATAAGAAGATAGTATATATTCAAGCTAGACAGTCTTTTTAAAGTGAAGTAGTTTTTTCAGTTTATTTAAAGAACAATTTATGCATTTATTAGAACATAATGTGTTCATTAAAGGGGGGAAAGTAAACAAAAATAGAAGATTACATGCAAAAAGCTTAGCTCAGTTTTTCTCTACATTCCAAAATCCAATTAAAATTAGAACTGAGACAAGGACTACTGTTTTCTTTAAAATAACAAATATTCTAATTAACTAGCAAATATTTAACCCATGGCTAAAACTCTGCTCTTTAAAGAAAGACTAAATAATGAGGGGTAATTAAGGTAGCGAGGGCAAAAGGTTACTTATTTAGGATATTTCTACGGTAAGGTGTTTAAATTATAGGTTTTATTTAAAACGTATGGGCCAATGCACAAGAAAAAATGCAATTTTAATGGAATGCAGAACAAATTAACATTTAAACATTATAATACGACTCAATTGTATAATGGGATTTTGCTAAGTGTCACAGACCAGAAAATAAAGGGTCTCCAAGGTATGCTTGTTAACCTCTTCAAGCTAAACATATTATAGGCCTACTGACAGCTGTAAATAGACATATTGTAACATGAAAGACTCTGAATTCAAAGGTACCTAACAAGTTTAAAAAAAAAAAAAAAAAGGTGTGCAAAAAGTGTAGCTGAACAAGATAAAAATATGTTGTTCATATCAAATTACCTTCAGACTTTTGTAAGGAGTTTCACAAAAGATTTCTCCCATTCCTCTGATTTTCATGGCCCGTCTCTTCATCAATCCCCCTCTATCTAACCACATGCTGCAGCAACTTCGACTGGAGAGGACTACCTTCAAAGCCTATATGCACCACCTTCTAGATTGGTTAAAAGGCTTTCTGCAAAACACATGAAGTACTCTCTCTCCCTGATAGAGGCTGCCTCCACACCACAGTCAAATCCAGTTGACCTAGGGCCCTGATCCAGCAAAGCACTTAAGTAGGTGCTTAACTTAAAGAAGTTTCACTAGTTCCGAAATTGCACCACAATGAATTACCAGGGGAAAAAAATTAATTAATTATGGGCTCAAAGAAGCCATGTTAACAGGAATTTATTGCACATTGAGAGAAGAGAATACATCCGGAGTACCCGAAGGCTTATATGGTCGTTTAATCATTTATTGATGACTTATTAGTAAAACTCAGGTCTAAGTAATTCAGTGTAATTAAGAAAAGGTTGTAAGAATTATTCAGTACTAAACCATACAATAAATGTATTGCAAAGCAACATTATTCAGTGCTGAATTATGCATTATTGCATCTTGAATACAGTGCAGCATTCTTGCAAGTGCATCAAGAAATCTCATTATCCTTCATAACATTTAAGAATTTCTAACTGCAAGTACATTTATTTTTAAAGGTTTATTTTTCACTCAAAAATAAGAAGAGAAAAAATATTTTATTCCACAAAAACTTTACTATAGCAATTATACAAAGATAATGGGATATACTGTTTGGTTTGTTTTCTTATTCCTCAGCCCCCAACATCAGAGAATTGCACTCACTGTTGAAGCACTAACAACCTTATTTTAAAAAAATGCTGTCTAAAATTGTCCACAGTGGGATAATTAAAAGCTTCCCAATGTGGAATTACTAACAATATGAAAGTTACTTGTCAAGCACACCTAAAATATGAGTTAGGTCTGTTAGACTATGCCAATTGGCAAAAATAAATTGAGAATAAGCTCCCCCCCCCCTTTTTTTTTTTTTGGTCAGTTTACAGATTTACCTGACATTTTAGCTCCAACATAAACTTTTCTTTTTATTAAAAAATCTAAATTGGGAAAATGACCACACAAGTTAAGTTCTTCCTCAGAGAAGTAGTGGTGAGACCAGAAGTTTGAGCTGAGAGTGTGCTGATTTTAAGGAATGCAGAACCAGAGGAAGACAAAAAATGTTATAAATGTAGAGCAAAATCTGCTATTTAAAACTGTTTTTCTTGTAGTTCATAATAGGTAAGTGTTGGGTTATTAATTCCTACGGAGAGTTCTCTTGAGATGTTTTTCTTCAAGGATCCATAGTCCCGGATTATGTTGCATCTGGGGAGTGGCATCAAGAAAAATTCATTGTTCATAATTAACTAGAAGCAAAATCTATTAGGGTACCCATAATGAGTGCTATAATCATGATTTTATATACCATGTAGCTAGAGCACTGGATAGGGAATCAGGAAATCTGGGTTCTATTTTCTGGTCTGCTGGGTGACCTGGGGCAAGTCATGTCATATCTCCTTGCCTCAGTTTCCCCTTCTGTAAAGTATTGAAATGATACTACATACACCCCTCGCTACAGAATCAGCTTTTCTACTGCAGTGAATGTGAGTTTAAAATGTTTTTAATACTTTGGCAGCCTGTTAGTGGCCCATCTACACTTTCCATCCATGCTGCTTTAGCAGACCACGCAGCTGTCTCCTTAGAATAGAAAGCAGCCCATCTTCCAGCATCAAAATGCCTGTTATTATGGTGTTCTCCCCTCTGCATGCAGTCATGCGAAAATAAGTATCAAACAATGAGATTTGCTTCAGATTCTTGACACAAAACAGATATTGGGAGTAAATTTAGACTCCCTCATCTCAAACTTATCAAGCTTTGGCAAGATGCCAGATTATGCAACATCTATTCATTTACTGTTAATTTTCTTTTCACCTACCACCAACTATTGAACAGAATACATCACAGAATTCCCAATGTTGTGACATCAGAAAGTCAAAACTGATGGGTTTCAATGTTTTTCTTTGCTACTGTATCACAAGGGCCTCTCCACCGCTCCCTCAAAATCCCTTTGCATGCTAGCATAAAAAGAATTACCATGGAGCAGTGGCTGTTCTCCATGGCTGGGACCACTGAAGACTGATCCCACTGTGAGATTTTCCATGACCATTCTGCCCGGCTTGGCCAACGTGCAGCAACAATTTTCTGATTCCATTCTCATAAAAGACATGGATGTGCCCATTAAATTAAATATCTATTTGCAATAAACCTTAGAAAAAAACCTGAGTAATTCTCAATTCTGGGGGAAAAAATAAAGACTAAAAACTCTGCATATATTATTATGGGCTATTCAATATCATAATTTGGATGCTTGCTAAGTACAGGAAAAGCTTTGTTATCCAGCATTTGGGGGAATGGTGGGTGCTGGTTAGTCAAAAATTCCGATTAACTAAGAATTATACTTACCAATTGAGGGAGGCAGTTTGTGTACAGGAGGGGGCTCAGGACCAGGGGTTTGGGCGTGAGAGGGGGTGTGGGGCAGGGGCGCGGGATCCGGGCAGTGCTCCCCACAAGTGGCGACATGTCTCTGCTGCTACTAGGCAGGGGCGCAGACAGGCAGCTCTGTGCACTGCCTCTGCCCGCAGGCATTGTCCCCCGCAGCTTTCATTGGCTACAGTTCCCAGCCAATTTTCCTAGCTGAGGAGGAAGAATTTGGGGCAGGGGCAGCGCTTGGTGCCCCCGTGGCCAATCCTCCACCTAGGAACAGCAGGGATAAATTGATGTTATTTAATTTTAAAACCCTTCGTGCTATGGAATCCAGTTACCTGAGAGACATCTCCATCTCCAACCTTATAGCTTGTCAAAGCAGTTAATGGTGGCTAGGAGATTTGTAGACTGTTGCTCAGTGAAGCATCTCTGCCTTTGAAATTTCCTTTCTTCAGCATCCAACAGAACCCAGGTTTAGTGAGCTTCAGGAAATGAGCAAATGTCCCTTTATTTTGTTCAACATTTGATTGAATGTTTTGGTCTGCTCTTTATTTTATTTCATTATTGTATGCGTTACTTTGTTTACTTGCTTTGTTCTGGTTCTGCTGCGCTGTTCTGCATTTTGTATCAGAAAGACCTTCCCACTACTTGGTAGTCAGAGTTACTGAGGCTGCAGTTGCAGTGTATCCATCCCTCTTGAGGTAGCATTAGTAACTTATGTAAACATTTTTTGCAACTGAAGCACTTAGTTGCTATGGTAATAGAACTAGTACTGTCACAATTACTAGAATGAGTACATAAAAGACACAAAAATCTCCAATACAAGCATAAAGAGAGCTATTACCATTTCAGGCCAAAACACCCAAAAGGCTCTTTCAATAGGAGTTATCCTAAAAAGTTTAGGGGAAATTAGTTGAGATGGCATTCTGAATATATTGATATACATTCTCTGGACCAAATTATTTTCTCATTTACATTGCCATAAATCTAAAGTAACTCCTTTGTAGTCACTCCAGAATTACTTACTCTTGTGTAACAGAGTAAAATTTGTGTTTCTATGTCAAATACCGCTGCAGCTAACTTCTTTGGTAGCATTCATTCATTTTTTGTGATACTGGATATATTAAAACATGAGTCACAAAAAAAGGGTGGGGAAACAATGAACCAATGAAATGAAGAAATCATTTCAGAGAATGGGAAAAAACACTAAATGCATAATGATTCATACATAATACTGCATGAACGGTTGTCTAAAGAAACACTAAGCAATGAAGATTTTTAAATGTCAGCATATTCCACAAAGCTAAATTAATAAAATGATAAAACTTAACACTTCCTGAAAATTAACAAGGGAAATACAATTAATCTAGCCCTGTTCCAGGCTACTAACAGACAAAGGGACAATGAAAATTTCATGGTGACATAACTGGGTCCCTGAACTACAGATTAAACATAGCCATATCTCAAGAGGTTGGAATTAAAACAGACAAAAGTGAATCTTTGACTGGAAGAGTCAGAATCCTACTTATGTGTTAAAAATCTTCCTCAAAGTACTCTACTACAATATACAGATCAAATTGTCATTGAAATATAATCTTCCACTGTGCCACCATTTAGAATTATTATTAACTTATTGAAAACAGATGTCAAGAATTCCTTGAGGCACTTGATTATAAAACTTCTGAGGCTGTTATCATCATAGAATAAATCATAACTGATCCTTGAAGGATGAGTCTGGTTAATAACCTAGAAAAGCAATACAAAGACAGACATTTATTGGACAAGGCTGAACAAAGTGTTGATCTTGAAATATATAAACTGGAAGAAATTGGGTAAAACTTTAGACAGAAGCCCAGATACCTTTAATTAATGATGTAATCAAGAAGCACACACTAGAATGAGGAGGAAAAAAACATTTTAGATGAGTAACTGACAGATTAACATGGAATTTTGAAACTGGCTTTGGGAGGATTTAGGAGGACTCCACAGCACCACTTCACGAAAACACATCAGTCACAAGAGGAAAAAAGTCACTCATTCTACAAGATGCAGTGCCTTCTGCCAGGGATAACTTCTAAAACACCACAAAGGCACAAAAATACAGTGGTTCCAAAAGATGCTTCATTAATTGATGAATTTATATTTCATTAATTGACTATGATAAACATAGAATATCCTCACTAGTTCAGTAAAAAAGAAAAAAAGGCTTGTGAAAGTACAGCTGGAGAACATATACCACCACAAGACAGGTGTAGAAGCTCCTTCAAGCAACACAGGGAGGGATACACGGAGATTAAATTCTGCCAGGTTACAGACATTTTCCATTTGAAGATGCACAGTTTCTGTCTATTCCTTCCAAGTATTTCTGAGGAGTTGGAGCACCTAGTCCTTGTAAACATCAGCTCACCAAGTCCATTCCAGCAGAGATAAAGAGCCAGGTTTAGAATACAGACAATGTTCTAATTGTACGGTGATCAGATGTAGTAAGATTGTAGCCTGGAGTGACTGACAAAATTATTTCATTTGTAGTGATCATTCAGATTTTCCTCCTATCAAGCAAGGGACTGTGGAGGCTACACAATACTGACATCTCCCTGTATCACAGAGATTAAATGAAGGAAATCGTGCGCAAAAGTCTCGTTTTAAAGAAAGAAAAAATCCATTGCAGTTACGGTACTTCCTGGACTTTGAGCAGAGAACACCGTAATATTTTGTTTGGAGATGACAGAGTTCTTTCATCCCCACTTCGCAATTGAAAGATTACTTATGGATACCGCCATTCTAGTTAGTCTGTTATTGAGATTGGTTTCCTTAAAAAGGTAGTCACTAAAACGGATTAACTGTACGCAGCTCAACTCCATCTTTTGGCTTCCTGAAATAGGAAGTAAGATGAGCTATCGTATCTGTTGATGGAAATATCATGGCCTGTATGTCTAAGTGAAAGTGCACCCGGTGTTCTTGAGACTGGTTCTTCCAAGTCAGTTATGTCTGAGATAAACAGCAACTGAGTTCTTATGTGAATAAGGTACTGAGGATATATGTATGCCCAGTGATACTAACAAACACTTCACTTGAAGTAAAAAGTTGCCACATGGATACTGCTTGCCAAATTCCTGAAGGCTGAAGCTAATGCAAACTTACATCCCTTTGTTACTCTGTGCAGTGAATTGCTGGAACAATTAATATATTAGAGCTGAGACTGTGCAGGTGGTATGGAATACCAAAACTTTCTGCCTTCCCTTGCTGGCAGTAACAGCTTTTTCCTCTGATTTTGACACAATAAAAGGAGCATTGAATGTTTCCTGTCAATAATTTAAACTTCAGCAGTGTCCTAAACTTGGCACTCTATATGCTAATCTTCATCGAGAAATGCATCCAATGAAGTGAGCTGAAGCTCACAAAACCTTATGCTCAAATATATTTGTTAGTCTCTAAGGTGACAAGTTCTCCTTTTCTTTTTGTGGATACAGACTAACACGGCTGCTACTCTGAAACCTCTCGTCATGGACTCTGACGCCCCATTCCTGGGAGCTACTGTTATAGGAGCTGCAGATTAGTTCCTTTTTCACTCCATCAAATGTAGACAGGATTTAGCTCTCCCAATCTCTGCAGTGATCCAGTAATTCCTATTCCTATTGGTCTAAGGCTTTGGTACAGGATTTGACCTTAAAAGTGGTTACCATTATGTGGTGCCTCAGCACATCTATGCATTGGTTCGACAGTGCTTCAATCCACACAGGGTTAGCGATGCAAAACAACTGTAACCAGGGCCTTGAGGCTTTAACATTTTGTGCCATCAAAACACAGGTACATTTCACACAGAATACCTTACTTTTCAGTGGTTGTACATGTTCCTCATAACAAAATACTTGTTTGCTCCAGTATTGTTCATCAGTTGAAGATAGTGCATTGTAAGCTGAAGAATGTTGTGTGAAGGTTTTGTCTGTCACTGGAGCAAGTAATTGCTACTGGAATAAAATACAGAATTCTTGTGCCAGCCATCTTGATATATACTTCTCAAGAGTGACCAGCATCTTTTGGATGCCTTTGGAATATCTCTTGAAGCAACTGGGGTGGGGGGGAAACTCTGATAACATCCTAATGAAGCCATACTTAAAGCTAAACAGATCCTATGCAAAAAGAAATATAATCCTATTCTGAATGCAGTAAAACATAGTACTTTAATTATTTTTAAATACCCACTAAGCTACTTTTAGTGGCTATTAAAATACTATATCTAGCAGAAAAAGCAATAAAACAAAAGAAGCTATATATAACTCCTCAAAAAAACTGCATATTTAGTTAAACCAACGATTTATGTGTTAGGTGTAGATCTCAGTGATATTATCAGGGGAAAATGACTATTACACCAACGGGTGTGACAGATAGCCTTTGAGTCATGCATGGTGAACTCTAATGCTTTTGCTTTGAGGTAAAAGTCCTTATTAATCAAACTATGAATCATTCCAACAATGGCATGTTTCTGGGGCCATGTGTGTCAAAAGTATGAATCTAGAGAGACTACTCGATCATCTATGACTGGTTCTGAGGTCTTTATCAGTCAATTAATAGACAAGTAAAGGAGTTAAGTGGCTTGGGCAAAGAATTATGGACCTTACTGCCATTCTAAATTTATTTTAATGAATAAATGTAATGACTTTTCTAACCACCTCCATAACTTTTGTTCAGTGTCCTATGCATTGAAGGTCTAAAAAATAATCACAGCACATTTATCATTGAAGCTTATTTAATTCTATACTCTTCCAGTAATAACTATTTTAAAGCACTTCAGAAGTTGGATAATAATCCAGGGTTCAAAGTTCTTGTTTTTTTAAAAACAGACAGACAGATTAACTACATTTGTTTAAAATACTGTAGGTGACACATACTTATTTGACATCTCGCCAGCACCACCATTCACTGCCCTTCTAAGAGACTAAGATTTAGATATAGGCACATAAGGATCTTCCTGAATGAAATCAATGCTAGTGAAGCAAGCCAGGTGAGAGGAAAGATCATTAAAAGAAAGAAGCTCCTGATTCACACCTGTAACATCTTTTGTGTCAGCTGATCATGGAGTTGAGTTAGCAGCAGTTTTCAAAGTAGTAAATTACTGGCTCTAATCTCTGGATGTATGATGCTGAGAAAGGGATGTTTGAGAAAACAGATTTAGAAACTGAGTTAGAAATGGTGACCAAAACAAAGGTGAGACAGATGTCCATATGTAGCAAACTACAAACTCCATTTTGTTTTGTGAGCGCCATTTTATTGTAAGATTGTGCTGTGCCTATACTTTTGCCTTTTAACCTCCATTTTATATGGAAACCTCCCAGGCCATTAATATAGAGGGACTCCCATTCAAATGGAAGCACCCTCCCTAAGACAATGAGCTAACTGTCCCCACGCTGAGGAACCAGTTCAACTAAGTCAGCTTGTAACCAAGCAATAGATCACCTGACAAGCAACATGAAGTCACTGAGGAGAGTAACCTGACAGCGTGGGACTGGAACCCTCTAAAAGGGCAGCTCTCTTCCCAGCAATCTTAGAAAGTGGAGCAGAAACAGGACCAGAAGCAAACAAGGTTGATCAGGAGCTGAGAATCCTGAACCCCCTGAAAACCGACTGACCAAATCCAAAGGGCTCTTGGTATGGTGAGGAAAGTGAGCCGGTATTTGTGTGCAAGTTTTGTTGTTTTTTAGGGATCTGTGTAGATCTCTTGTGCTGTCTCAGAGTAAAGGGTGTGTATGTGTTTATAAGTTTCTTTGAGGAGACTGTGTGTTGCTTGCTTTCACTGTCACATAGTCCATGGAGAGGGAAATAGTAAACCAGCAGGTCCACAGTTTTAGAGGAACTCTGGGAGTGGGCAACAGGTACTGGGAGGCTTGTGAGAGCTAACACCAGTTTCAGAGCCTTGGAAACTGGTCTCCACTACCAAGAGGGAGTGTCACACACAGGATCCACACCTGGAGTGCGTATCTAGACATAGAGAGCCAGACAGACAGTGCCTAAACTCTGCCCAGCCGCAGCAAGCCAAGACCACATGGGACACAAGATCTGAGTCCAGTACAGCAGCTTGGTAAGTGTAATAAAAATGTAATAAAAGGCAAAAGGAAAATTCCATGAATGTTTATGATTCTTGTATTCTCAAGATTCTCAGTCATTTGTCAGAGAATTGATAGTTTACATGCCTAAGCTATAATAGGAACTCTCATTCTGAAGTCAAGTGTCATGAAAACTAAACAGAAAAATAATGATGTAGCTAGGGAACAAACAAGCTATTTTTACAATTTTGCCTTCCCCTACGCACTGTTATTTATCATCCTAGATCATATAAGGCCAGTGGAAAATGGAGCATAAATCAAGGAAAGGGAGTGTGTGTAAATTTGGCATAAAGCTCCTCTTTCTACTCCCCTAATCTGGAAGCTGCTGTCTACCCCCATTATGGTAGTCGTTTAGTGCCTGGAATGTAAAACCAATAACAATAGCGAAATCCTAGTGGACTTCATGGAATCTCTGGCACTTCTTCCTTTTCAGGGTAAAAGCTCTGGCTGAGGTAGGGATTTGATTTATTCATTTTAAGGTTGATTTGTTTGAGGGTATTTATTTATTTGAGGGTATAAACATTTATTTATTTATTGCACTGGTTTGGGGAGAACAGGGTATCATTGTTGTGAATGGAAAGGCCTTCTTGAAGAAGAAAGTTCTACAACATATCCTAAAATCTATGGATTGGTCTAATCTCCTCTGGAAATTTATTCCATAGCCAGATCCCCTTTACCAAGAACGCTTTATCCCCAGCTCTTACATGCTTTGTCCTGAGTTCTGTGACTTGTATTGACCCTGAGAAGTACAAGTGTCTCAACTATTTGCTGAGGATGGTAGTCAGGGAGGTCTTCAAGATCGAATGAGGATTTCTTGAGGATTGGGTGAACTACTGCATTTTTCAAGGAGTTTGGAAGACATGCTTCTCAGATAAAGGCATTGACTATTTCAATTAGTAGTGGGTACCAGGATGCATTTCCTAGGTTGTGGTTTTAAGAGCTTCTTGAGCTTCAGCATGCATGATTGGGCCAAATCCGGTCAGGGGCAGTAGAGGGGTGTGACGCTATATGATTGAATACCACTGATATTACCACTCTTATACAATTGCAACAAATCTTATATAAATTATGTCATGTAAGGTATCAGTGGAAAAGTTATGATTTGCTAAGTACGATTATCCTGTTTACATGCATCTATCATCTTTGTATCTGAAGTTAGGAATATTGGTATGTACTGGTATCTTATATATGTGTTGTATTCCTGAATAACACCCCACAGATAGAATTTACATTAAGGCCAGACAGCTATGTATTGATGGCCCAATGACACTTAGCTCTCACAATAAGCCAATAGAAGAAACTCGTTCTGCCCAGATAGCTCTTCCTGCAGACCCCTCAGACCCAAGGGGTTAACAACCGTCCCCTATGGTTCAGTAAACCATGTAAGGACATGTGATTGCTCATGTGAGCCTGGACTCCATCTTGGGCCAGTAATTTTCCAGGCACCTGGGCTGTGAGCTTTGTTTGAGACAGTAAAATTCCAGCACATGGTAAAGTATATAAAAAGTTACTTGAGACATCTCCATTTTGTCTCATTGCTCTGGATTGGATTTCTAACAAGGAAGCTTTGGGTAAGGACTGATGACCCCCAATATGTTTGAGTAATTCCAAAGAAACTCTTGTAAGATAGTACTTTATTATATCACTGCTATGATCTATTAACTTTGAAAAATCGCTTGTATGTACAGTAGAACCTCAGAATTACAAACACCTTGGGAATGGAGGTTGTTCATAACTCAGCAGGACAGTGGGGTGGGAGGAGGTATTGTTTCATGATTTCTGTGTGTATATAAAGTCTGCTGCAGTTTCCACGGTAAACATCTGATGAAGTGAGCTGTGGCTCACGAAAGCTCATGCTCAAATAAATTGGTTAGTCTCTAAGGTGCCACAAGTACTCCTTTTCTTTTTCTGAATAAAACGTTATGGTTGTCCTTTCAAAAGTTTACAACTGAACATTGACTTAATACAACTTTGAAATTTTATTATGCAGAAGAAAAATGCTGCTTTTAACCATCTTAATTTAAATGAAACAAGGACAGTAACAGTTTCCTTACCTTGTCAAGTCTCTTTTTTTTTAAACTTTCCCTTTATTTTTTTAGTCATTTACTTTTAACACAATACTGCATTTGTTTTTTGGGGGATGGGGTGGGATATCTCTGCTGCTGCCTGATTGTGTACTTCTGGTTCCAAATGAGGTGTGTGGCTGACTAGTCAGTTCGTAAATCTGGTGTTCATAACTCTGAAGTTCTACTGAATATGATCATTAACCATTTTTAACTCTCTTCTTTTCTTTTATTATTAAACCGTTAATTTTTAGTTACTAAAGGATTGGCATCAGCGTGATTACTGGGGAAGATGTGAGTTATATATTGACCTGGCCAAGTGGCTGATCACTTGGGATTAGAAGGACCTTATATTTAATAAAAATGATTTTCAGTAACCAATCATAGAGTCTAGTGTCTGGTTGGTGAGCCAAGGGCTGCAATGGCCAGGGAAACTGTGGTGAGACAAAAGTTCACTTTTGTTACTGGCTTGGTATAATCTAATGATAGAATAACCATCATTTTGGGTTTCAGAGTAGCAGCCATGTTAGTCTGTATTCGCAAAAAGAACAGGAGTACTTGTGGCACCTTAGAGACTAACAAATTTATTTGAGCATGAGCTTTTGTGAGCTACAGCTCACTTCATCGGATGCATTCAGTGAGTCTGCCCCATTTCTCAGTGATCTCTCCTGAAGTTGGCATTCTCAGCTGTGACCCACTGAGGCACAGTGACAAGTGAATAATATGCTGTGTACACAGCACTGATACCAGGCACAAACTGGAGCAGCCTGAGGGCTATTCTAACTTATGCCTGTTGCTAATAGCCCCATTGGCTCAAAACAGCAGACAGAGAATAGGCATAATCCCTGTGCCAGCAACAGGTGTCAGGCCCTTGGGAGCCTCTATGCTGGCTCTACATTGCAAGATTGTATAAAATTGTATGTTAGCATAGAATCATAGGACTGGAAGAAACCTCGATAGGTTATCTAGTCCAGTCCCCTGCACTGAGGCAGGACTAAGTATTATCTAGACTATGCCTGACAGGTGTTTTCTTAACTTCTCTTAAACACCTCCAATGAAGGAGATTCCACAGTTTCCCTAGATAACTTTTTCCAGTGCTTTAACTATCCTTACAGTTAGGAAGTTTTTCCTAACATCTAACTTAAATCTCCCTTACTGCAATTTAAGCCCATTACTTCTTGTCCTGTCTTCAGTGGTTAAGGAAAACAATGTATCACCCTCCTCTTTATAACAACCTTTTACATACTTGAAGACTTATGTCTCATTTTAATCTTACTTTCTCCAAACTAAACAAACCCAGTTTTTTCAACCTTTCCTCATAGGTCATTTTTTCTAGACCTTTAATCATTTTTGTTGCTCCCCTCTGGACTTTCTTCAATTTGTCCACATCTTTCCCCAAGTTTGATGCCCAGAACCGGAACAATACTCCTTTTGCAGTCTTATCCGTGCTGAGTAGAGTAGAAAAATTTCTTCTTGTGTCTTGCTATCAATACTCCTGCTAATACATCCCAGAATAATTTTTGCTTTTTTTGCAACAGTATTGCATTGTTGACATATTTAGTTTGTGATCCACTATAACCCGCAGATCCTTTTCTAGGTAGTCATGTTGCATTTGTTCAATTTGTATTTGATTATTCCTTCCTAAATTTAGTATTTTGATTTTGTCCTTATTGAATTTAACCCTATTTATTTCCGACCATTTCTCCTATCGGTCAAAATAATTTTGAATGCTAACCCTGTTCTCCAAAGCTTGCAACCCCTCCCAGCTTGATATCATCTGCAAATTTTATAAGCATACTCTCTTTACCATTGTCCAAATCATTTATGAAGATATTGAACAGAACTGGACAGATCCCTGCAGGACCCTACTTGATATGCCCTTCCAGCTTGATTGTGAATCACTGATAACTATTCTCCAAGAAAACTTTTCCAACCGGTTGTGTGCCCACCTTATAATAGGTTCATCTAGGCTATCCTTCTCTAGTTGGTTTATGAGGGGGGTCACATGACAATATCTAAAGCCTTACTAAAGTAGAGAGCTATCACATCTACTGCTTGACATGGCAGTTTCATTGTGTTTCACTTTTAAAGAACAACTATGTATACTATTGGCTTTTTAAGAAAACACCTGATATAAAAAGAAAAGGAGTACTTGTGGCACCTTAGAGACTAAAATTTATTTGAGCATAAGCTTTCGTCACAAAAGCTTATGCTCAAATAAATTTGTTAGTCTCTAAGATGCCACAAGTTCTCCTTTTCTTTTTGCGAATACAGACTAACATGGCTGCTACTCTGAAACCTGATAAAAAGCAACTATGATCTAGCTTGCAACTCTAATCAAGTTCATTAATTCCGCACCCCTGAACAGCACTCGTCTCATGCTAAAATATAGAATAAACAGATTTTTAGAAAAGTCTCCAGAAAGAGAAAGCTATGATACAGTGAGCTTTCAAATTTAGATCTATGGAGCAAAAATAGTCTCTTCTGAGTCCACATGAATAAGTTAATTTTAGAGGCACCACAGGCACACTAAATGTCTGTTATGTTTCTTGAGATTTGAGCAGAATGTGAAATTAATCTGAATTTTTGGACAGAACATACAAAGCTAGGATCTCTTTGAACTCACCTTGTTTAACAAGAACAACTGCAGGGAATTTTCATTCTAGCCTTGTTATATTACAGCTTTTTTCCATTAGCATACCTAACAAGGAGATTTGTGAACAAGCAAGACTGTTGAAACCTTGTCAAGCAAGTATTTTAATATTTAAAATGCCATGTGGCAATTCTTGTTCATTTCATGACTAAACTTGATATACAATCAGACAAAATTAGTTTCGGATGCAAGTCATTATCAGGATGTCAAACAACATGTTGAGTCTGAAGCTGAATCAGACAACTCTGAAGGTCTGGCATCTTTAACTGAAAAACAATATTCAATTAATTGTTGACAAATATCCAGGTTTATGTACATTTTTCCGGGCGTCCTTTTTGGCTAACAAATTTGCTCAGTTTCTAGGACAGATCCTCAGATGGTTCAAATGACATTGTTCCAGTGAAGTCAATAGAACTACACTGATTTACAACAGGTGAGAATTTGGCTGTCAGTGTTCAAGATAGTTTGCAGCATAATCTCACTGAGGCCACTGGGACTATTGGGATTATTCAGTGGAGTAAGGCAATACTCAACATGAATAAGAGTATCAAAATCTGGCCACTGGTGTATTCTGCACTGTCCTAAAAAGGCTTAGTGATTTTTATGTATTCTTGCCAGAATGTACTTACGTATGATTAACTTTTGTTTATTTGTAATTTAATTTTATCCCATGCTGAATATAAATTTAAACTCTAGAGAATTGTTCCTTTGAAACAGAGTTGCTATAGGTAAGAGTGGAAACCAGTCTCCATCAGAACTCTATAATGCCTTAACTGTTTAATGCTTTTGCACTTGATTTTTTTAAAAAGGAAATCATGCAAAAAACACTACAGGCCCAATTACTCAGTCCTTACTCAAGTAAAATTCTCCATGATATTAATTGGTACCCCATCATGAGTAAAGACTGCATTTAAATCATGTTTGTCTCAGGAAGTTCAAAGTCAAGATTTCTAGAGACACACACACACACTCCGACCTAGTGCATGTATATTAAAATGGGTGGGGGGACACTTACTACATTACTAAAAAAATACCATGCAAGATCACATAGCATTCAGCAAATAATATGAAGAAACTGACTTTCCCCACATAACCATAGAAGTATTTTGTTAAGTCTGTGGTTCTCAAACAATATGCCACCAACACAACTTGAGTATGCCATGAGATTCAAGTTCAGTGAGAAACACACACAAAAAGAAAAGAACTGTTCTTTCCCATATGTAGTCTAAGCTAGGGAGCAAGTCAAGACTGTACCCTGGAACAATATCAATTCCATCACATAAAATTCTCAGTGAAGATGGGAAATGGTCAGGTATATCTAATAGGGATGGAGAGATATTTGAGCTCTGAAATAACCCTCATTCGCCTCTCTTCTTTCACATACTGATATCAGTAGTGAGGAATATAGGGTTGCAACAACATATAAAGACTTTTTTTTTTTTTTTTTTTTTTTAAGAGCCATCTTGGTTTCAGGATATCTGTGGACCTGGATGCTCTTTCCATCACTGGCTGATTTGACAGCAGACCACATGATGTTCTATTTTGAACATGGATGTTTGGTGGGGTTGGAGATTTAAGGCTTTATTTGTGCATGATTAAAAGAACAGAAGTTTTAATTAATATAACCTATTTGTGCAAAAAAGTATTCAAGTGTAAAGTTAAATTCACTGAAACGTAAATCTAAATAAATGCCTGCTCTAAAGTTCCATTGTTTAATGACACAATCAGTCAGTGCTCTGAAGACATGTGCAGAGTTCACCATCAGCCCACAATACAGAAGCACTGCCAGAAGATCTGCACTTCTATTGGACCAATCTGTGGATAAACGTAGGTAGGCCTCAAATAGTGAGGACATGAATGAGGACAGCATCAAAAAGCTCAACTCTTTTGCAAGGAATCAGAGTGGGCAACTTGCAAATATTTTCAAAACCTTAACAAACGTCTACCTGTGTTACAGAGGCCCATTGGTGCCAACTGCAAAGGATTCACCGTTCTTTACAAGCAACTCATGTCTCAGACTTGACAAACTCACTACACCTAATATGCCACTTTCATGGTATTTATCTATCTAGAGTAGTATGTGAGATCTCAAAGCTTGACACTTACCAATACTGATAATCATTGCAACATGCATATACAGGGAATATTTAAGGAATAATGTAATTATACTAAAAATTATGCCCATATGGTCTTAGTGTGAGTCGCTAGGGAACAGTATGACTCAGTGATGGCATTCAATTGGGAGGGAGTTATCACCTCTTCCTAGTCAGTGGATTACATAATGTTTTGCTCAATTGTCCATCATTGCACCAACCCAGCAAAGTCAATGGAAAACCATCAAAGAAACTATGAACATTGAAACTGCTTGGAAGTGAAAAGGAACTAAATGGCTGTGAAGAAATAGCCCTGTCTGTGATTAAAGATAAAAGGCTGATTCAGTATAGCACAAGGTGGAGAGAAACTTTCATTAATTGATGAGGTACCTTGAATGAGTGGGGGTGCTTCACAAATAATTGGGTCATGGCCCCTTGGGGCCAGCAAATGCTACAAGAGACTGAAGTTTGGGGTGAGAATCTATTTCCTTAGATAGGAAAGAGTACTTGAGTGGCTGAAAGCTAACACCCAGTTGGCACAGGCAAGACTCCCTTACATTGGAGACAGGTGGAAACAAGATGACTCACAGCCTTTGGTGCCCCAAGAATTGTCACAAGCTGAAAGAAGGAGGATTTCTTTGGGCCAATTATGTTGCTGTCAGGACAGATGGAATGGCTATAACGACAGGAACATGAAGGGACTGGGATCATTGGTGAAGGAAAGAAAAAGAAATCCATTGATACTGGTGACTCGCTGCATTCTTCATATTAAATGCTATATTACCACAACAGTGCCCACTGAACTTAGGTAAGTGTTTGGGCAGTTGTGAAAATGACACAGCCTCAAAAAGTAAACAACCAGAAGTCTCACCATTTTTGGTTTCTTGCATAAAGGAACAGGCCATCAGAGCTAATTACTACATACAGAAGTAAGATGGCTTTCTCTTGGGGAATGTTCCTTGTTCAAAGTAAGGGAGAACTCATAGTATTTCAGGAAGAACCAATGTTTGTTGACCTTCTAATAGATGATTTTTTGGTGCCAATACTGCTAGTTATGTGAACCAACTCAATGCAAGTTTAGGCATATGGTAGATTTCATATGAAATTAACTTTTTGAAGATGACATTTAGATGCCGGAAGTCTGGAATCAGATATATTCCCATTCACTGCTGATGCAGCCTTAACTGGAGAAACCTGGAGATACATTGGAAAGAGTAATCTATGACCAGCTCTCCATCACTGCAAGTAACAGAGTTATATTAGGTGAGAAACTCACATGAAACATACATAAATCTGTTCAAGCTGTGATGCATGTGCAGACTCCCTCAAGGAGCAAAAACAACTAGCCAAGATAAACAGAGCATATGCTAAAGATAAAGTAGAGTGAATGGCATTGGACAAATTCTAGGTGCTTATAGAGAAAACACAGTGAAATTGTATAACTCAAGCTGTGTTACTGTTTGCAACTAAGTATTCCTGAGAGATTAGCTTTTCAACAAGGATGGAAATAAAGAACAACATAAGAGAACAACTGAAGTCTTGAAAAAAGCAACTGAGTTTGCACTAACAGCCATTGAACTCCAGTTCTAGCAACTCTAACAAAAAAGCAAGTTAGGTTTCCCCACTAATGGCAAGTAAGGACTTTTAAATTTAGAAAGGAACGGCTTAAAATGTGTGAATTAAAGTATGCTACCCGTCAAACAATGTAGAGAACCATTACATTAGGTAGTATTTCATTTTTTATAGTGGTCCAGGAGCACCACTATAAGTTATAGTGTTAAGTTATACAGTTAAGACTGAGGCAAGCTTACCGTTTAATAGCCAATTTTTCCTAAGTTTTAGTCTATGTTTTATGGTTATGCGAAGGAAGATGTGCAAAGGAACAGAGTTAAGTTGCCATGAAATCCCTACATTCTGTATGATTAAAATCTTTACAATGAAGTTATGAATTCTGAGACAAATTCCTGTGATACACTACTCAAATACAGAAGGCCCAAAGACTCAAATATTTCAGCTTGGTTGTACAGGATCGACTATAGAAGAGATATCACTGAAAGGGACTCTATCCCACTCCTCACAAAAGATCTCTGTAGTAAAGCATCCATAATCCTCCCCATCCCTTCCCCCAAAATTGGCATTGTATGGGCATTCTAGACATGGCTGATGGGCCCCTGCACCATTTAGATCTACTGGGCTAAAATCCATGTGGACTAAAGGACCAAATGGCATATCCATTTCTTCCCCCATGACATCTATTAGTGACTCCAGCTAACACATGAAAATCCTAACAATGCAGGTCAAGATGCCAAGATCTGGTTCCTTGTCTGGCAATTAAGACTTCAGCTATTATCAAGCTACAAAAAAAGCTTTTAGTTTGGATGGCTGAAAACATATTATAAAGACCACATTACCCTTTCAAGCAAACGCACAACGCAAGTGAGTATTACACACAACACGCACAATTTACAAAAATACACACAGAATGCTTCAGTCTTGTTCCATATTCATAGCCTTTTTTAAGCGGACAAACCTTTACACAACCTCATGTGCTGCTCAGTTTTCCATACATTTGTCAGACAAAATCTCTTCTTAAAATGAGAGCTAATATCGTATCCTGCTGTGTTTGGTCCTTTCAACCACTGCTCAGGGCACTATAAATCACAGACACACAAATCCATCAGTTGTGACCCACTGTTTTCATGGTAACCTCATGAGAGAATGACATTTTTTTCTTCTGTTGTTCATCATGATTTTATACTTTCCAGTGTAATAGCTCTTTTCTTCCACTCTAAGAGAGATATGTAGCTGCTACAATTGCCAGTATTGAATCAAATCTATTACAACTACATTTATAGGACACTAATACAAAAAGAATAATTACACCAGACAAGATTAAACAGGAAGACAGAAAACACAATCAAAAGAAAACCTCTCACTATTATAGACAGTTGAAGGCTATCTATATGTTTTTCTCCCATCATGTAGAGGTAAGATTGCCATTTCCTTATAATGGACCCATTAATAGTTTTATTATACACTGAGGCAGGATGTATCAAGTTCTACATCTCCAAGGACTAATAAAAAAAGATTAGATCATAAAAATGTATTTTTACAAAGGAAATAAGTGTGGTTTGATTAATTTTCTCTGGTTCAGCAGATTGTATTTTCACTCAAATAAGTAACTTTGTATCTAATTAATTTGTAAAGCTAAAAATTAGCATTTAAATTCCACATGCATTATGGAAATCATAATTTAGAAGTTCATTCTGAATATATACGCCATGACATAAAAGGAATGCAAAGATAAAAGATTACACACAATTCATTTAAAACAGATACCAACATATTTGGGAAGTAAACTGTACGAATCATCATTAGGCCTATATTTCTCTCTCTCTCTCTCTCTCACACACACCCACCCACCCCAGTCTTAATATATTTTATATGTATGTCAGTATAGCAATTCTCATACAAGAGAGGGAATAAGCTATACTACTATAAGGCACCTTTATAACTGTATCTACAGTAGGTGTTGTACCAGTATAACTATTTCAGTAAAAAGTCCAATCCATAATCAAAATAATTATACCCCAGTACAAAAACTTTAAGCAGACCAGGTCTTCGTCCCAGTTAAAACAGTCTCTGTCTCAGACTGAATGAAAAAGTGTATAATGGGTAATACCAAATAAGCTATTCTCACAAACTTTAAATTGCCAAGTTCTAGAGGAAAAAGTTTGGAATACTTGTAGAAGCTGCTGTTTTTACAATCATCCTCTCCCCATTCCCCCCAGATCTTTATATTAAAAGGGTAATGGGAAAAGTCAAAGGCCAGAGTGTGGCACTTGGAGACAGTTTTGAGTTAGAGGCAGTGCAGAGTTACTGGAGCATTCCTGGGGCAGAGGGGCAACATGTGCACTGCTGCACCTTCACAAGCATGCAGCATACTCCTGGAAGTTGTGCAGGTGACATGGAGTTCTTCTCATTTTCTTTTGCCCCCAGTGGTTCAAGTAGAGCGGTACCCTCCTGTACTCAGTACGGGCAAGAGATTTTTAGTGGGTATGGGAAAGACTAAAGGAGCAGAACGCGGCTTGCGAGGACGTTCATTCTTTATATGGCTTTAACAGCACAATACATATGCTAACAGACTTAAACAAAGGCTTTGTTTAAGTTTGTGAGCATATGTATTGTGCTGTTATGATGGTCAGGAGACCTCAAGAGGGGAGGAGAGGGGAGTGGGGACAGAAGGTGTTTAAACAGTGTTTTTGATTCTGTTTCTCCCCATTCTATCCATGACATTCATACTGCATCACATCAAGTCCACATCATTAGAGGAATTCCTCTGCTTGCACGGACCAGAGGATGGTTAGATTCTGATGTCAGCCCAGTTCTGCAGCCTGACAGGAATCACCTATGTTGTCCCCAGTGTACACAGAATTCTTCTTTGCATCCAAAGTAGTCTAAGGGAAGGTCTTCACTACCCGCCGGATTGGCGGGTAGTGATGGATCTATCGGGGATCGATTTATCACGTCTCAGCTAGACAGGATAAATCAATCCCCAAACGCAATCCCCGTCGACTCTGGAACTCCAGCTCGCAAAAGGCGGAAGCGGAGTAGACGGGGGAGCAGCAGTGGTCGACTCGCCGCTGTCCTCACGGCCAGGTAAGTCGACCTAAGATATGCCAACTTCAGCTACGCTATTCATGTAGCTGAAGTTGCATATCTTCGGTCGATCCCACCGCCCCCCAACCCAGTGTAGACCAGGGCTAACATACATTTTGTTAACTGGAGCAGCAAAACAAAGAAAACAAATGCCTCATTTTGCAGCTTTGGCGGTGAGAGAACTATAAATGAAGATTATAATGCCAGACACTGATGGCCTTAAACCAGCTGCCTCAGGAATCTTCTAAGAACTTTGCTGAAAATATGTTCCTCATCTTAGCAACAGAGCTAAGACTTATCACACATCTGCCCACCTTTATTCGAATGAAACTCCTCCTGATCTGACAGCTCAGGCATTGTCCGTTTCATCCAGAACAATTTACAAACTTGGAATCTAATCCTGTAAACCTTTAGTCATTTGATCAACCCCACTGAAGACAATGGGACTATTTGCATGACTATGGACCACTTTTGGTAAGAGTTTCAGGAGTCTGTTCTGTTCCTATAAAGGAACTTGAATCTCCCATTGAAGTGCAATGTGTGGGTACAATACCATAATGTAGTTTAGGATACAGTTCTATTTAAAATTTGTCTTTTAATAAGTCATACATATGCTGAAATGGCTCCTCACCCAACTCCCATATTCCATATAGACAGACAGAAATACTACATATTTGGGGGGAAGTGAGTAGTTAAGCATATTGAGGTTTGTATATACAAACACCCATTTCATCACTGCACTGGAAAATATAGTTGAACTTAATTTTCTATGGAATTTGAAGAAAGTTTAACAGCACTAATTGTTTTCTGTGTTAATCAGTGTGTACCCGAAAATATTACATGCCTTCTAAGAGAAAGGCATCAGTCCACACCTACTGGGGAAAAAAATGCCTCCAACTGGTATTCAGAAGAGTGCTACAAGACACATACATAACCTCATGAGCAGAGGGCACAGAGGATACCCTCCCACATTATGACCAGCAAAACAATTAAATAAAATAAATAATAATAATAAAATCTCTAGGAAGCAGAGGTTCGCAGATTTGCAAACCTAAAAACCTGTGTTATGCTTTAAACCAGTGGTTTTCAAACTTTTGTACTGCTGACCCCTTTCACATAGCAAGCCTCTGAGTGCAGACCCGCCCCTTATAAATTAAAAACACTTTTTCTATATATTTAACACCATTATAAATGCTGGAGGCAAAGTGGGGTTTGGGGTGGAGGCTGACAGCTCGCGACCCCCCATGTAACCTCTTGAGGGGTCCCGACCCCCAGTTTGAGGACCCCTGCTTTAAACCACCTCAGCACCCGGTTTATGAACATGAAAAAGTTAACTGCAAAGGAACACTTAAGCCCATTAACCTGAATGTGCGCCAGCCAGTGTGCCCTCACTGATTAAAGGCTCAATCACACTTGAACAGCTAAAAATTAACCTTACCCTTTTAGGCTAAACAGAGTTGTGTCATTGGCTTCATCTCTGTTGTTACAGAACAGATAACAAAACTGCAATGGGCCAGTGGTGCTGACACCACTCAGGTACATGGTGTGATTTTTCAGAATCTCTTTTGGGAATAGTCATGTACGTGAAATAGCTGGAACTTATGATTATGCTATTTCTATGCATGTATCATCTTGGTATCTGAAGTTATGAATATTAGCTATGTTTACTACATGTTTGCTCCTGTGGTAAACCCCACAAGGTGTTTAGCCAGCACATGACAAGTCAAGTTGAATGGCCCATTAAAGAACACTTAGCTCACAAAGGACCCTGAAAAACGACTGTCTATACTTAATGGACTTTTCCTGTGAACGTTCTAACTAGAATGCGGGTGGGGGTGATGGACATGTAACTTGCCCATGTGACTCCAAACACCATCTTTCACAGTGAGAACATATTTCCCTTCACTTGGCAGAAGGCGTGGCCCCGGGCTGGGTGGAGTAACATGCTCCCCCTTGTGTCCCTCCCATGGGTGCAGTACTGGCAAGAAATGATTTCTACCTGCACCACTGCTTGCTCCATTTGGGATACCATGAACCCTAGAGCAGTAATAAGAGGGAAGTGCAGGCACTGAAATTTTGTTCCACTTTTACCCAAACCACCCAAAGCAGAAAGGAGAAACTCCTTACTCCTACCTCCAAGCTATGCTTCTATGGAAGGGCTAAGCAGTGTAGACCAAATGCTTATATTTTTTCCTATGGATTTCATTAACTCTGTCAACATGTAGATATGATGCTCTCATTCTTTTCAATTTTTCTACCTCTATTATAATGAAAGGTTTGCATGATAACATAGTTGTGAAAAAATAGCATTGCAACTGAACTGCCTTCCTATCTCTACATGCCAACTAGACAGGGCAATAAAAAAAAATGCAAACAAACTCTTCATTTGTGACTGACCACCAATGAAGAATAACAGAGTGACAGCTTGTCTCCCTCATCAACAGAAGTTGATCCAATAAAAGATATTACCTCACCCACCTTATCTCTCTAGTATCCTGTGACGAACACAGCTACTACAAAACTGCAATAACAGAGTTGCACTTATATCTTATTTCCCATATTATACTAGTGGATTTAATATAAAAAGGATAGAGATGATTAATAAAACATAGCAAATGAGAATAATAAACCCTATTTCATGTAAATATTAGAATGACTTCATCAGTGGCATTTCACCAGAATATATACTGTGATACAAAGAAATTTAAGATTTTTGTGCTGACTTCCTCATTCATTCAAGGCTTCATCCAAAGCCCCCTGAAGTCAATGGGAGTCCCCCTGAAGTCAATGGGAGTCTTCCCATTGACTTCACTGTATGCTGAATCAGGCCACCACTCTTCAGTCCCATGGCAGATGTTCTGCATTAAAGAACATTACCAAATAGTTTAAAAATTATGGTCCTAAAATAAATAATTTTTCCCCCAAAGAAAATTTTGAACACATTTACTCTTAGTTTAAAATTTCTAATGAAACGTTTAAAAAGTACTGTAACATTCATTCCAATATCACAATGATCACATGTTTAAGGGGACTTACAGTGTGAGGTTGGTGCTATTCCTATTTACCCAGCTCGACTTTTTCATTTTTAGTGATACATCACCTTCCTTCTGCCCAATATTTTAAGCAATTGTTATTACTTAGATACATTTCCTCAAGTAGTCCAGAGAAACAAAGGATTGAGAAGAAGTTGCAAAGAAGAAGAAAAGGGAAACAAGGTCAAAGCAAATATAGAAAATGTCACCAAACAATTCCACTTTCACCCATTGTTTCCTTCCCTGACCCAAACGGCAAAATAAATAATGAAACAAAAACATCAATCAATAAATTGCTTTCCATTCTAGCAAAACTCTTTAGGGAGCTTCAGGACTCAACCAATCATCACTTACACCAATTTAAAGAACCAGCAGACAGACTAGTTAGGATATCAGTATTGCTTTGGGTTTGAACAAACAGATGCTTTGAAAAGTTTTAGTCTAAACCATTACAAAACCATAACTGCAGAAGTGGGCAATGAACCATGTTTTACTTCCTTGTAAGCATCGGATGAAATACCTAGACAGATTAATTACATGAGCAGAAGGCACGTGTCCTGCTCCAGCCTATGTAGGGTTAAAACTCATGCTCAGTCCTTCAGGTTTGGCTTCAACAACACAAAAGTTAACCTGGGGATTCCAGTGGACGAGAAGCTGGATATGAGTCAACAGTGTGCCCTTGTTGCCAAGAAGGCTAACAGCATATTGGGTTGCATTAGTAGGTACATTGCCAGCAGATTGAGGAAAGTGATTATTCCCCTCTATTCAGCACTGGTGAGACCACATCTGGACTGTTGCATCCAGTTTTGGGCCCCCCACTACAGAAAGGATGTGGACAAATTGGAGAGAGTCCAGCGGAGGGCAACAAAAATGATTAGAGGGCTGGGGCACATGACTTTTGAAGAGAGGCTGAGGAAACTGGGCTTATTTAGTCTGCAGAAGAGAAGAGTGAGGGAGGATTTGATAGCAGCCTTCAACTACCTGAAAGGGGGTTCCAAAGAGGATGGAGCTAGGCTGTTTTCAATGGTGGCAGATGACAGAACAAGGAGCAATGGTCAAAAGTTGCAGTGGGGGAGGTCTAGAATGGATATTAGAAAAAAAAACTATTTCACTAGGAGGGAGGTGATGGAATTTCCATCCTTAGAGATTTTTAAGGCCCGGCTTGTCAAAGCCCAAGCTGGAATGATTTAGTTGGGGTTGGTCCTGCTTTGAGCAGGGGGTTGAATTAGATGACCTCCTGAGGTCTCTTCCAACCCTAATCTTCTATGATTCTATGAAGGAAAGTCCCTTCACTACACCATGTCTAACAACAACCAAACTTTCACCAAAGTTTAGTTCTAACTTTAATTCAAGACAAATTCTGTTAATAAGAATGCTGTTATAACCTTTTCTGTCCAAGATGCCAGTATATTTTATAAAGTAAATCTAGTAATTTTTCAACAACACACCCAGCCCAAATCTCTATGCTAATTATTGTGATTTTAGTACCATATTTTCCTAACTTAAAAAAGCCGCTCTCCTCTGAGCAGTGTGAGAGTCACACAAACAAAAGAAAACAACTGACTGACTCTACAGAGGAAACAGTGAAACTGCTTATACAGAAGATGCTGTCAAATATACAAAGTAAATAGACCAAAGAGAGAAATATTCTTTTGCTCTCTTTCAGTTACAGTAGTTCTACATATAATTTCCAACATAGTAGATTTAAAAGTAAAATCAGTCAGAAATGTGATATTGAGTTGATTGCCCACACAAGTATAAAGTCAGAATGTGAGATCAAATACAGTTCATTTAGACTATTTTATTTTGATCACATTCTTAGGTCTCAAATAAGCAACTCTCAGGACACAGGACGGCTGCTTGCCTATGCAAAGCCACATTGACTTCAATATGTGCAGCGTTCCATCCATGTGCTGAATCAGACCTAGTTTTTTTAAAAATTAGAATTCAATAATGCTATTTAAAAACATCTCGGAGCCATGCACCTACCAGGAGGCAACAACAAGGCAGGCTGGAAATGACAGACTAATCAGGTTTTCTAGAGAAAGTCATGAAATGCCTAGAAAGTGACTGCTTGGGAGAGAGAAGAGGAACATGCCTTGGGACAGTGATGACTCAGGCAATATGGGCTCAGGTAGTAACCAACACTGGGGTTTTTCTGTTGTGTTTTCTGGCAGGATAAGCCCAGTTTGGTGTTATTTGGTGTTATTTGTTTTTACTACTTTTATTGTAGCTCTTGCATTCTGAAACCTTCAGGAAATAACCTTTGAGGAACAACATGGTCAGCCTCAGATTATTTTGTTGTGACTGTCTCACCAGCCAAACCATTCCCACCAGTTTACAGTGCACCATAAAATATTTATACAAGCTATGAACTATAAAATATTTACACTATCCACATCAGTTTGGAAAGAACGATGTGCTGTTACGTTGGTGTGACCCAGGAGTAGAAATTCTGTGGTTGTAGATTAAATAAAACCACTGCAAATCATCTGGAAACTTGCAGAGAATATTAGGTTAAACAAATTACAGCTTCCTGGCCTCTTGGCTAGTAAATGTAACCAGGAAAATACAGCTTATGTGCTTGAAACTGAGTTTTAGCAACAATGTAGTAGGTTCATAAACAAACAGCACTGACCTGTCGGTAAGTTCCTTCTAGCAAGGTGTCCAGATGTTGGAGGGGAGCAGGTGTTTTGTCTTTGAATCGAGTTAGTAATCGTCGTTCAATAGCTCTAAATTGTATGGCTCTTTCAGACAACAGTTCTTCAAATTTTTCAGCATTCAAGCGAAGCTATAATTTATGGAGTTTCAAAAATTCAGATTAACAGTCTGATCCAGTAGATAGATGTTTACCTTCAAAACACACATTTATAATGAAATGGTAGAATAATAATAAAATTCTTGGAAGACTTAAGAATATTTATAAATTCAAACAGCCACCTTCTATGGTCACATTGACTATATCAGCTTCTATTGGTGTGGTTAATTTCACATTCATCATGAGATCTACCAATGGGTTGCAATAATGCCAGCTATTACTGAAACTGAAAATAATTGTTGACAGCCACAGTAATCTGTGATAAGGCACAAAAATCTCATGAGGTTTTATGAGAAGAGTGAAATTAACTTGTCACCACTAGCATATGAGGACTTCTCCTTAGTTCAGTATGCTGTGTCTGTGGCACATATGTATAACATATTAAATATAATACTGCATAAAAAGAGAAGGGTTATGACTGTCTTTGAACATGGATTAAAGTAATACATTCTACCTTTGCTGAGATTAGATTTTCTCTTTTGGGGAAACCTTCCCCCCACCCCCTAAATAGCCAGAGGTCAAGTGGTGCAGCCAGTTTTCTTGAAATAACCACAAAAACTTGGCAAAATGATATATCAAATATCCAGCCAATAAGAATTCATACAGCTATCTGTATAATGATCTCTCTATTTTATTTTCCAGTACATGTCCCTATAGCACAACAATCACATCACAGAAAGACATTCTAAAAACTGGATTAGGTTTCAGCAGGTCCACCAAGCAGGGCCAGTGTTAGACTCACTGGGGCCCAGGGCAGAAAGCTGAAGTCCCACCGCCTGGGGCCGAAGCCCGAGGCCCTGAGCCCTTCCACCTGGGACTGAAGTCGAAGCCTGAGCAACTTAGCTTCCTGGGGGCCTCTGTGGCATGAGGCCCCAGGCAACTGCACTGCTTGCTACCCCCTAATGCTGGTCCTGGCTTTTATATGCAGAAAACAAGTTGTTGTCGCGCAGGTGGGCCACAGAGTTTTTTATAGCATGTTGGTGGGGGGCCTCAGAAAGAAAAAGGTTGAGAATCCCTGCAGTATTTTACCTTTGAAAAGAAACAGTATTCAAAGAGCTATTCTCTTTCATGCAGCTTGCCAAATTCTAACTTACCTGGGGCGGTGGACAGTATATTTGGTTTATTTTATTTTATTTTTTATTTAATTTACACAAGCTAGCTAAAATATTGGGGTTTTTTTTATTCTCATGGTCAGGAGGGAAACTGCAGGCTTTGTGCCTGGGCCAAAAAAATGTGTGTGATGATTTTGCAATGCTGCCTTAACAAAAGAGGTAAAGGGAAGTCAATATTTTTCAGTCTAAAGGGACTTTTTATGGTTAACAAAATGAGTCGGTCAAAACAAATGTTCATGGCTTCATTTTCATGGCATTAAATTGTTAAAAATAGCAAATGTAAATTGGCACATCACCAGCGACAGATCACAGAGCCAGTCTCACCATTAAAATGATGTGAATAAATGAGGAATTTAGAGCCAGATTATGGTCTACTCCTGTTATGGTCTACTCCTGCTATTATGGTCTACTCCTGACCATAGGCACAATATGGAGAATGCAAAGAGTATCATCCCCACTTGTATCACTTGCCCAGTGAAACCATATGCTCCCCCAATCACAAGGGTTGCTCAAGGCTAACACATGCTCCACCTTCCAGAAATTAAACACAAAATAAGGGTTTTTAGAATAATTTTCAACAATACTTTACAATTTTTGATAGAAATGGCCAAAGCTACTAGAGAATTCAAGCTACTAGAGAATTTTGATAGTAATGGCCAAAGCTACTAGAGTATTCAAGCTACTAGAGAATTTTAGGCTTTATTACATTTAAACATCACTGATTTAAATAATTTTGTATTCAGAAATTAACTTCCATAATAAATAAATGCTTACCACTAATACAGACCTTTTCATCTTCAAAGACCTTTATAAAAAAGTTAATTAATCTTAAGAGCTCTGAGATGTAGGTGTGAGAAATATGGCAATTTCCTGCCATATTTTTGGGAGACCTCACAGAATTAAGTTTAAGTCTTTTCAGAGTCTACTGTATTAAATTAATGGTTTATGTATTATTATGGGGGGAGATTGCATAGAACTTCTCACTGGGGGATGGGGTGGGGCAGGGGGGGAAATGGGACATATGTTAGACCTGTGGGTTCAAAGGACTATACTGAACAATATGACAGACAACAAGGGACTTTTGGAACAAAACTTGTTAAGTGGGTTTCCTGGGAAATGTCTAGGGTGAGGTGAATACACCACCTTTGATTATGCAAAAACCCAGCCTTTTGAAGCTATGCCCTGAGGAATGGGCCACCTGCTACATGAGACCAAGATCAAAGGCCCAAGCTTTATAAGGGAAAAATCAAACTATTCATGGTTGTTCTGATTCTGAATTAGAGACAGCTATGAACTTGTAACTGCAGGGAAAACCCATTGTGGATTTTGAAGAACTGATACCCACCAGAACACAAGTGTGGAGTTAGGATGACCTCCGGTAAGCTTTTTAGCATCCACATAGGTTTTTTTATTGTTTTAATATGTTTTGTCTGCAATGCTTTCACCTTAAGAATACATGTGCTAGCTTAGAAAGAGCTGTGTGGTAAGTTGTAACTGTGGGCAATTACACTGTTCATAACCTCTAAGGAGAAAGCAAAGTGGAGATGCTAGCCTTCTAGGAAGTCTGGTTTGCTGAGGAGATCACCGTGTAGACAGGGAACTGTGAAGCCTGGCAAAACCCCAATGAGGAGGGAGATACACGCAGGTCTCTACGGAAGAGAGGTGATGACTGAGGAGCCAGGAGCCTAGAGTGAATGCCTCTGATGGACCCTGGAAGGGGAATACAGGTGTAGTTGCCTTGAACTGTGAGAGTATGCAGAGACAAATATCCATCTTCCAGATATGGAAGCTGAGACTGAGACGTTAAGTAACTTGCCCAACATCACAAAGGGAGTCAGAGATAAGACATCCTGATTCCCATTCCTGAGTTCAGACCACTAGGCAAGCCAAGCTTCAATACAGTTGAATTGCAGGCTCTAATGCACTAGATCAGAAGCCCATCATTAAGGTAGCGAGGGGTTGCCCTGGTTAACATTTGAAAAAAACAGAAATACTGTGGTAGGGATTAGGGACAACTAATAGTGAGCAAAACTGACTATTAGAAAGTAATGACTTATCTATCAACAGCTTAAATATTATGAGACATACCTCAAAATGGCGATCAATTAGTTCAAAATACTCTTGTAAAGGAACTGAACCAGAAAAGGTACATGTGAAGTCTTTGCTATTTTGCTTCTTGAAATGTTCTTCAAGACGAAAAGCGAGCTCTTTTGTGATTAGCCAAAGGTCTTCTAATTGTTCACTCTGGATTCTATACCGCTCTTTAAAAACAAAAAAGAAGTAAAGAAAGATAAAGCCATATATACTAGTTCATATACTGTAGATAAGTCATTATATAAAAATTAGTCCAAGTTGTGAAATACTTCCAAAATCTTTAATAGAAGTCTTCATAAAAGAAATAATTTTTGTAAGTGTTGTTTAAGTATTTCTGGTATTTCATCTACCTAAGGTAGTTCTAAGTTACCCATCCTTGTGATTTTATCCATGTTTTTCCAACACCTAATAATAAAATTTTGCAGCCAGATTCCCAAGTTTCCAGGACCTGAACCAGGTCAGTTGCTTTATGCAGAACTTTAAGTCCCCAAAATATGAATTCACCAAAATAAGTACACAACTTAAAAGCTATTTCTTTTTAGTCATGTTATAGTCTTAATTCTACAAGAGCAACATCAGACTACTTACCTCTATATTTTGACTTTGTTGTACCAAGAGCAAAGTATGAAAGTATTTATTGCTTGAATGCTATTTACTGTAAACTAAGGGCTAGATCATGGAGCACAAAGGGGATGGAGAACTTCCCTAACATGGCAGCCAGGGCTTCCCCTAATGTATGGGGAATCCCCTAATTTATGGGGAATCCTCGGGTGGTGGTATAAAGTTAATACAACTAGCTTTATGCTGTTCACTCCCACCACCCAGGTTTAATGAGCTCTCCTGTGCAGGTTAGGATGAGAGCTGAAACCCAATGCACTCCAATAAACAAGAGACCAGCACAGTGATCCCTACAGAACCTCTATTAATGAAACGTTAAGTAGCCTTTTGGATGCTCTGAGTTATGGTGTGGGTCACGAATCAGGGAAACAAACATGTGGCTCTCTCAGACCTGTATGTCCAAAGATATAGATAAAACCAACAAATTAAATTCTACCCAGAAACCATCATGCAACAAGTATAGATCCCAGAGCAGAATGCATTGCAGTAAATTAATTTTGATAAAAGCATGGATTATGGTATTGAAATCTGTATCTGTAAGAAACAGCTGAAATCTTCTGGACAGACTGAGAAAGAGCGCCCTGCCTACATATTACTGGTAAACAGTGGTTCAACAGCAGTTAGAAATTTAATAATGCAACAAGAATGTGAACTTTAGGAATAAACAACAGATATGCACCCTCAATAAGAGGGGCAGATGCAAACCTTGCCATATCTTCCAGTTCCTTCTCCAAGTTTCACTTCAGTTTTATTAGGAAGCACTGTGCTCATAGAGGCGGCATCTTTCTCTTATTTATTTATTCACCTGATTTTTTAAAATGATGGGTTCGTGCACAATCTTTATAAAAACTACACAATGACATTTTATCAGTATATGATAATCCCTTCAAAACTAAATCTTTCTGAGCACCATCACCCTACACTACATCACTATAATATTCATCCAGATTAAACCCTAGAGAACAGGTACAACCTGCAGTCTGAGCAGTGTTGGCTCATTTATGCTCTGATAAGCCAGCTGGGAAAGAGAAGTTACCAGCTGAAGATCCCCCATTTAAAATTCACTGACTCTAGCCTCACCATGATTAAATCAGGTAAAATGTTAAGATTGAGCGCTCTTGGTGACCTAAACTGCTGCAGTATCATACAAGCAAAGTTGTGGTACTAGTGATAACCAGGCCCCATCTCATTTAAGGTCCTGACAACCTTCATTTAAATAAATATATATATAAGTCATGGCAATTTTATTTTGAATAATTACATTTTACATTACATCAACATTCTCACAACAGTTTCAAGCAGAAAAGCATTCTTCACTTCAACTCCTAAAAACATCGTGTTGCTTTCCTAATGAAGAATGGCTGCATGCACCATCTCAAACGTTGTTAATTTAGATAATAGGGGAATTATATCAATGTATAGAAATAATTTGTAATGTGCTTTGTGATCCTGCTGGATAAAAGGTGTTAATGTAAGAATAAAATATTCAACCAAGACAAAAACCAATTATTGGCATTAGCCCATGTCATCCTTAACATCAAATTCACGTAGTTAAATATTTTAATAAGTTGCAAATCATACAGCTGACAGAAAGAAGCTACCACTTTTGATTCTACATCATATTTGTATGCAATTCTTTTCTCTCCAGTTTCTTATACAGCAAATCAACACTAATTAAAAGTAAAGAAAAGAAAATGCTGTTGAAAACCATATTTTTTTTTAAATAATGGTTATCCAGAGAGACATTTTTAAACACTGCCGTATTTCTTTTCATTATTCATCCATCAATACACTGTCTGAGAGGAAATACAAAAGTGCAGCTGTGATGCAAAAGGTCACTGAGGTTTTGGATACAGAAAAATAGAGATTGTTTTTAATCAATTTTTTTTTACTTGTTAGCAAAGTTCATAGTAAAATCAAATGAACCAGAAGTTTTTAGAACATTAGTATACTTATTAAACATTTTCTCAAGGATCAGTAATCCAAGATTGTTTGGCATTAACACTGGCGTCATTCCCAGAATACACATTTCACTGAAGGGAGAATGACAAATTCCGTTTACAAAGTTACAGGAAAGAAGCAAGTTTTATTTAAAAACATGTCTATTAAAAGACAAGAACACCATCTGTTAAAGATAACATTCAACCTACTTTCCATTTTTTAAAATCTCACAGTGAAATGGCTGGGCCTACTGGATATAGCATTGGCTTTTGCCTCTTCTTTCCTTTTAATGAAATGAGCTTGGAAAGTTTCAGACCAAAACAACAGCCACTTCATTTATAATTGACATAACTAATACATTAATGGGTTAACGTGGGGGTGGGGAACCACCCACCTAGTTTTCCCTAAAATAGTTTCAATACATTTTTTGCTGGTCAATACAAACACAATCTAACTTTATTTGGGGCAAGGTAGTAATTTACTTTATGTGACTTAGTAGGTTATTTGGCTGAAGGAGAATGTGAATTAGATTTGAAAAAGTATATATGAACAAGGGGAACTGAGAAGCCTTAATTGTACCATATCAATGCTCTCAAAATAGAAATTCAATGGAAGCAGTAACAATTAGCTGTATTTCCAAGTGCCTTTATAATAGTCAACCAATTTAACATTTAAATGTAAAAAAGCTTTTCCACTGCACGTTACGAGTACATTTCTTTCAGAAAATTCTGAGATGGGAAAGCAGATCACTCTGAGGACTAATGGATTACAAACTCTTTCATATCCAACCTAGGATGAGAGTAACTGAAAGTGTTTAAAACTCAGTGGTAGTTTATCTGAAAGGAGTTCCATTCCAGTGCGTAGGAGACAAGAACCCATATCACAAAAAATGCCAACACAATTAGCACTATAGGCTTTCTCTAAACTAGGATAAAAAGGTTTAATTTTTAAAATATGTTGGCTAACACATTTTAAAATCTCAGTGCATACAAGGCAAGCTGAATTTTAACATACATTCCAGGTGAAACTCCAGCTCCTCCCCAGGATTCATTTTGACGTGCTCTTTCTACATTAGGATTTTTTAATTCTTAGTTAAAATGGATTAGCTAATATATTGTAAAAACCAGACACAGTAGCTGGCATCCTTGTTTGCAGCCTTAACAAAGAAGCTATAAACTAAATGGGTACAAAGACTTTCACCACCACTGCACCAAGTCCTTCCAGATCAGGACTGAGACACATTTAAGGTGGAACACAGGAGAAGTTTGCACTTCCTCTGTCCATGCTGTACTTGTTCCATCAGCAAAGGACTTCGTCTCAAAGCATTGTTATTTTCCCATGGCCCATCAGTTCATCTGGTACAGGTCACTTGCTCTACAAATTTTTTGTTTTGTTTTTTTTTTTTAAAAAAAGAAAACTTCCAAATGATCTCCCTGAAAAGGAAAATTTTATTATACAAACAAACATAGCTAATCTATGATTTATGTGACAGGATAATGAGCGGTCCCTAACACTTACACATTCAGTCTGCACTCTAGGACACACACAATTTACCCATTCAAACACAACTCATTTTAATAGCATGAAATTCTACCAAACAGTATAATTTTAAATGCATTTGTATTGTGCCATCTGAAAACAGGTCACAGGCCTTCCACGAGGCCCGAGCACGGAAGGTGTTAAAGTACACCCCACTGGCCAACACTCAGAGCCCAGGGCTACGAGGTGCAGATCCACGCCCTGGTCATGGGAGCCCTGGGCGCATGGGACCCCCACAATGAGCCAGTAGTGAGAGTGTGCAGAGTCAATCGACACTACACCCGGCTCATGAGACAGCTCATGGTGTCCGACACCATCAGGTGGTCCAGACACATCTACACGGAACACATCACAGGACACTGCCAGCACCAGGTCGAGTAACTGAGAACGCCAACCAGGGAAATAACCCACTTCCTTCCCTGACGAACCGAGGGACTCAACCCACCCATGTACTTATTCTCTACACCAATACTGACTTGGATTCTTAATATATCCCATGGGTGGCGTACCCGAGCCCATTTATCCACTGACACTTGAAAACTCCCACACCCCAATCTGGATCTATCCTGGTTGTGTGATATATATGTACCTCGTGAACCTTGTAACCGATACTTGCAATCCCGCATAACCCAAGCCCAACCCCAGATGTACAGTACCTTCCCTCTTAGCTTGTGTAAATTTGATTTTAAACATTAACTTTAATAAAATTTTTAAATCTATTTTTGATTACCTTTGCTCATAGAAGCCCTGAGAATGAAATACCACTACATGGACTTTCCTTATGCATAATATTTTTTCAAAGTGTTTCATACACATTAAAGATCTTTTTCCAAGATACAACTTAACCAAAAAAGATTTGATGTATTTTGTAGCTACTCCTGCCAGTGTGAATTAGATATTAGCCATACAACAGGTTGCTACATGGAAAGTGGCATGAAACACCTCATTTGTTTTCAAAAGGCTTCCCAGACAAGAAAAATGATGCCTAGTCAGATTAGGGGGAAGAATAAATGTTTTAAATCTTCTATGTAGTGTGATCCTTACAGGTCAGGTCTAGGAAACAAATAAGGCAGTGTGGGAAAGTTTGTATTAAGACTGTAAGCATCATTCCTAGCTTGTGAATAAACAAAATCAGAATGGAGAGGAAAAACCTGGGGGTTCTAGTGGAAGGACTGAAAATCATGTCCTCACTAAATGTTAAAATACATTCAGCCTAGCCAGACAGATCAACTCATGTAATACAACAATTCCATAAAACAGGAATCTAAGTAACTGATTTTAACTTCAGTTTATAAGTAAAACTCTATTTACATATCCTTTAAAATCTCTGGTTCCTAGAAACTATTACTGAATGTTCCAGTTCTTTCAAACTGTTTAAATTCTACTGTCAACTTAAACAAATATTAAAAGTCAACAAACAATAAAACACAGCACACAAATACTGCACACAAACCTAATTCAAACAAATATGAATCCAATAAATGTAAAATGACTGATATTGTAAAAGGTCTTTAATAACCACTGTCCAGATGTTTCCAGTCTTTAATGGCTTTGATGGTGTTAAAAAGGTATTAAGTATTTTCTCACAGTTTAGAATGCCTTACCTTGATGCCACTGATATTTGTAAAAGCCATCTTGAATAAATGATTTTAAAAACTCATATTTCTTAGTGATTTGGATTATAGTAGAACCTCAAAGATTCAAACACCAGAGTTATGGACTGACTGGTCAACCAGACACCATGTTAAACTGGAAGTAACCAATTAGACAGCAGCAGAGACCAAAAAACCCAACCAAATACTGTACAGTGCCTGTATTGCATCTGAAAGGTAGACACATATGGGCTGCCTTTCCCCACCCTTATCGCCATCCCCACACACAGGGCACCCACTTACAGCTAGACAGTGAAGATGCTGGGATTCACAGGCAAAGCGGTGAGCCCCTGCTGCCAACCCAAGACAGCCGGACCAGAAGCAGCACTGGGGTCTGCGCTGCTTTCCTGTAGAACGTGGATGCTGATTTCACCCTCGCCCCTACCAGAGGGGAACGCACTATTTTCACCCCTCCACCCCGGCGAGGGGGAGGGTACAAGTTTGTCCAGGCCAGGGAAAGATGCTGTCTGAAAGGAAGCTGCCTAGCTGCTTCTGGAACCTGGCCCAGAGTTTGAACTGCTGGAGCCAGAGATGGATTTTGTTCAGAGTTACGAACATTTCAGAGTTACAGACAATCTCCATTCCTGAGGTGTCCGTAACTGAGGTTCTACTGTAATTTTATTTGGATAAAAATATTGCAGATCAACAAACTAGCTTTACTGTCTGTCACTTAACCAAGATAGTGTTCACATATCATCCATTCTATGTCCTCCAGTTTGAACTCAGTAGTGTGCAACAAGTATTTTAGTTTTGAAATTTAGCATTTAGGCATGTAAAAATGCAGACAGGTGCCTAATCTGTTAGGTGTTTTTCTAACTCCCACTGAAAGTCAAGGGGCGTGAAAAGTTAAGTAGAATTAGACATCTAACCTGCTTGCGTGTTTTGTAAATCCCACCAGATGCCTATCTGCATCCTGAAGCACCTAAATACCTGGCTAAAAGCCCATTTCCTCTCTGAGATTTTTCAGTCTTGAATAAATACCTGTGACATTATAAAATTTATATGCAATAACTTAAAAAAAAACCAAAATTATCTGGTGCCCTTTTAGTGGTTTTCAGAAAACTACTGTACAATAACTAAGTAGGATTTTGTTTAGTTTCAGCATTTCCTTGCTTCTCTAAAATATTATTGGAGGGTTCGGGGAATTTGCTCAGGGACCTACTATTCACAGTAAGAAAACTTCTGCGTAAAATTCCTCATGCAGCAACTAGTATACTACATGTGGGCAGATCCTTAGCTCGTTGAAATTGGCATAGCACCATTGACCTCAATGGAGCTACGTCAACACACACCAGTTTATGATCTGGCCCATAATCTTATCTTAATCCATAATTCAATTATTTCCAATACTACTTACGTGAGGTTTTTGAAGCAAGAAGAGTGATTCTAGAACCAGTTAAGAACTGGAATCCCAGAACATTTACCTGATCTTCATCAGACTGATCAGCAAAGTCTACAAGAGAAAATTCAAAATGAACTACATAAGTATCTTGCTATAATTCAATAAAAGATTGCAGCAAACTTCTGATCCACATTAAAGGCTCGACTGTATTTGCACAGGTAACATATGTGAGGGAGATCTGCATACGAAGGGAGCCACACAAAGGCAGAGAACAGCAGCCATCCCTGTGAGCAGAGATTGCTTGGTCCATGCTGCCTTCAGGAAGTAAATAATCCAGAAAGGAGCAGAATGAAGCATGGCCATGACCGCTTCTCCCAATGCACCAGCCCACAGAACATGACCAGGGCACTGTTTCAATCTGCAACATCCCCTAAGATAGTACAGGGTGAATCGCCTGCAGCCCCAGAATGCTCCCCGTGGGGAGATGCAATTCCACACTGCCCTCTATTCAAAGTTCTGTGGAAATTTCACAGATGAGCCCCACAACTATATAACCTATTGGAAAAAGACCTTTAGATTTTAAGAGTTCAGTCTCATCTTTCAGTACGTAGTCATTCTTAACTATCTACCTTGTTAAATTAGCCACTATGCAATTTTACTACTGTGTGAAGTGCACTGTAAAGCACATCGGGTCTTAAAAGGGCTGGAACAAGGGTATTACATAACTCCACCATAATCGCAAAAACATCAGAAAGAGGAGAGGAGACAATAGCCAATATGCATTAATGAACCCACACAAACCCAGTTTCCTCATAGATCACAAGAGGATCTAGTCAGCTCCTTATTCAGCCACTGTAAAAAAAAGATGAATTTAAAGCTACACAATTTGATGCACCCTTTTGGCCACAAGTCTGCAACATAAGTTTTAATTAAATACTGTAATTACAGGTGTTGTTCTGAACCAGTACAAATTGTTTTTGGGACTTTGGACAAATTGTAAATGTTGCTCTATGTAGATTTCTCTGTTTAAAAACAGTCTTATTACATTTTTCAATTTGATCAATAAAATATTGATGTGAATTGCAAAATTATAAAATAAAATGCACTATTTTAAAAAATATCTGTAAAATAGAAACTCATAACAGGGAAAAATTTTCAAAGCTTTCAGGTAACACTGGAACCTATACTGAAACCTAAACGCAGAAGTCACAAAAACCCAGAAAAGCAAGTCTTTATAGAATTACTTACCTGAAGCTTAAATACATTTGAAAATCAATACGTACATTATATTGCATATAAATAAAAGGGAAAATATTCAAACTTGAAGTAATGCAACATCACAGTCACAAATGAAGCATTTTGATATGTTGGTTTCCATGCAGTAAACCATAATAATTATTATAATATTTTAACAAAATTTAAAGCCCTACATTGATATCCTGATAATACATATCATACCTTTGAAAACTAAAGCCAAACAAAAATATTCAGCTTTGTATTTATCATTTGGCAATTATCTTATAATTACCCTATCATTACTTCATGATGAAAAATTCCGATCTGAATTCCTAACATTTCTTATGTTACAGACACATCACCATCAAAAGTCCTACCTGGAAAAAGGTTCACAAGACTGACAGGAGGTTTATTGGTATCAATAGTTAGTTTGTGGTTTGCTGTTTTTGAAGGTTGAGCTGGAAAGCAAATTAACCGCAAGGGTAGTCTAAATTTGCACTGAGCAACTCTTGGTATTCCTGAAATGACAGGACAGATAGTTTGCATTGACAGTGACAATATCTGTATTCTGAGGGCAAGACATTTCATGACATTGTTTATCAAAAAGCTATATATATTTTTAGTGTAGATCAGGAACTCATTAAAACAAAATGGTCAAGCCATGCAAACGTTTGGATTAAGCTTAATTTTCAACCTAAACACGGTTTTAAAACTAACGATGAAAAACACTCTTGTAATGACAAATTAAAACTGAATGTTTTGGTTTCAGACTCCATGAAAATAGTATTAACCAAATCAATTAAAGCTGTATATCTGTATTCATAGTGACTATGTAGCACTAAAGAATATTATACATTTGTACAGACCTTCAGCCAAATAATTCCACTTTAATATGACTGCGAGTTGTACGGCATATGCCTCATGTGTTGAATGGAGTGTATGGATACAGCAGCAAAGTATTATGCACTCCTCTCAATTATCATGACAACTACACACTTTTTCAGAATGTACATGCTTGTTTATTTGTCATACCATTAAACAAAATCTGTCCTCCATCAAATGGCAACAAGTTTTGGCTTAATAAAATACTGTCCAGTAGATGTTAACATTTGTCTAACCTTTGATAGAATATATAAGAAAGAAGGCAGCACATTGAAAAGATACCTTTTGATTTTTGCTTATGAAGGGCTGGGTGCAATTTTTAACAAAAACAGACATTTATACTTAAAAAATTAAATGTCAACTTTAAGCATGCTACAACTATAACTACAATGAGCTGCAGAATAAGCAATAAGACATTACAAATTATTACTGCATACCATGCTATACTACATTTGGTTAAACCAGTGTAAAAGAATGCTGCATCCACTTTCCTCATCCTGAAACTTCGCATCTCAACATCAGTGAGTTATACAATCGATTTGAAAATAAAATTCTTAATTAAAATTAAAAAGACAAGGTTGGTGGGTAATATCTTTTACTTGGCCAACTTCTGTGGATGAAAGAGTCAAGCTTTCGAACTCCACAGAGCTCTTCTTCAGGGCTGGGAAAGGTACTCTGAGTAACACAGCTAAATACAAGGTGGAACCAATTGTTTAGCATAAGCAGTTAACACATATTGTGAGAGAACATTGAAGGTGAACACCTCTGCAGTCATTTTTCTGTGGGAGTTCATTTGAAAGCATAGTGATTGTCTGGTTTCATCCACCTAGTTGTTATTGGGGCATTTAGTTCACTGGATGAGATACACCACATGTTGTGATAGCCATGTGTAGGACTGATGGATCTTGAAACATGTGGCATGGGAAGTATTGATTATCATAGCAGTGGAGATACATATACAGGTTTTGCATCTGTTATGGCAGGAGCTGGTGGCACTTGGAGTTGATAGGCCCTGGTCTGTGGGTAGCTTGCTTCTGATGAAGTTGGCAAGATTCTGGGGTTGTTTGAAAGATAGGAGAGAGAGAGAGTTCAGGAAAGATTTTTTTCAGGATGTGATTCCCATTGAGTACGAGTTGTAATTGCTTGGTGATGCCATGTATGGGTTTCAGTGCGGGGTTACAGATGACATGTGCAATCAGTATTTTTTCCCCTGTATTGAAGCAGTTTCCCCAGGGTATTTGGGTAGCCCATTCCATAATGCAATCTACTTATCTGATAGAGTGTCCTTATTTGGTAAAGGTGTGTAGGTGTGAGTGGCAGTCCCTTACCGTGAATCTCCGACGGCAGCCACACCTCTTTGCTGTCATGCACCTAGAATGGCAGTCTGTACAAGGGGGAAATTAACCCACAGGCACAGTAGAGCAGTGAACAGTTCAGGGGCCCAGGCCCTTAGGCAGGGCATGGCACCAAGCAGTCTAGAGCAGCGGTCTCCACACTGGGGTGCAATGATCCCAGGGGGTGCGCAGCAGCAGTAGTGCCGCCGGACGGCACGTAGCAGGTTTTTTTTTTGGCAGCTGCTCTGCACATCCACAGCTGGTGTTCCCCTGCGGTGGGTCTTCTGGTCTTCTTCCGTCGGCAGTGCGCCTGCGGCAGGTCACCCTGGGGGTGTGAGAGCCAAAAAGTTTGGAGACCACTGGTCTAGAGCTCCAACCCTCAGGCAGGGTAGAGCAGGTAAGAGTCTAGGAGCCCAGTCTTCAAGCAGGCATGAGCGCCACACACAGTCTAGGGGGCGCTGGCAAGGGGTGAGCACCCCACACAGTCTAGCATCCTAGCTCAGCGGACAGTAGACTCTTACAGGCCTTCTGGCCGAAGCTGGGGAAGCTGCTACCCCAGGGGAAAGGGGGACACAGGCCCACTCAACTCCACTGCATCCCAGCCCAGGGCCCTAACAGTGGCAGAGTGGTCCGCCACTAGATCAGCGGGGATCCGCCCGCTGACCTTGTAACAGGCCTGCACTTTACCAGACTGTTGTCTAGTTTCCCTGGGCTACTTCCTACTCTCTCTAGCTTTGGTACCTCGGTGCAGTCAGAGTCGTGTGTCTCCTCAGGCTACACCATCAGTGGCAACCCCAAGAGCTCCTCAGCATTGGTTGGGTCTGTCAGCTTAGGCGAGTCCTCAGGCTAACTGAAGACTTCTGCGAGCTCCTGCATCAGCAGTGGGGAGAACACATCTGTCTTCTTTGGCAGATGCTCCTCAACTGAGCTATGGGACCCGCCTTTTATACTTCCTGTTCCCTCTGCTTCTGGTGTGGTAAGCGTGGCCTTCCTGGTTCTGCCCACCAGAAAGAATCTGGCCGTACCTCACTGTCAATCTCGGTGGGCAGCCATGTCTCTTTGCTATACTCACATCCCTCAAACCCAGCTCCCAGTCTCCAGGGCTGGTCAGGTCCCCTTCCCTCAGTCGTGACAACGTGTCTGGATTGGTGTGCTCCTTACTGGTTCAATGTTGAATGGTAAAGGCGAATGGATATAGAGTCAGGTACCAGCGCATCAGCCGGGTGTTGGTATCTTTCATCTGCTGGAGCCATTTCAGCAGCACGTGGTCTGTCACTACCATAAAAGGGCTCTCAAGGAGGTAGTGGTAAAGCGCTTCTAAGGCCCATTTGACACGTAGAGCCTCTTTCTCAATTACTGAGTAGTTCTGCTCCCACGGGAACAGCTTACAGCTGATATATACTACCAAGTGCTCTTCACCATCAATGTCCTGCAAGAGGACAGCCCTTACTCCCACTGCTGAAGCATCGGTTTGAATGATGAACCAGCATGTAAAATCAGGGCGATATAGTATGGGCTCTCTGCATAGATGGTCTTTCAGAGCCTGACAGGCTACCTTGCAGTCAGAGTTCCACCGCACCCACAGTGGCTGGTCTTTGGTAAGCAGCCCAGTGAAGGGAGCAGCAATGGTTGCAAAGTCTGGGATGAAGCGCCGATAGTACCCCACTAGTCCCAGGAACTGCCAGACCTGTTTCATAGCGGTTGAGGATCCTGGATCGTCTGGATTTTTCTGAGTAGGGGGGTGCAGCTTGCCTCACCCCAAGGTGTATCCTTGGTAAGTTGTTTCCTACCACCTGGCATTTCTTGGGACCTGCCCCACAGAGAGTCCTCAAGACAGCCGCCACCTGATTCAGGTGGTCATCCCAGTGGTGACTGTATTTGACCATGTCATCCAGGTAAACTGCATCATACTCACTGTGGAGTTGCAGCAGATGGTCCATTAAGTGCTGGAACATTGCAGGAGGCGTATTTTTTTTATTTTGGGGGGGGGAGGGATAGCTCAGTGGTTTGGGCATTGGCCTACTAAACCCAGGGTTGTGAGTTCAATCCTCGAGGGGGCCATTTAGGGATCTGGGGCAAAAATTGGGGATTGGTCCTGCTTTGAGCAGGGGGTTGGACTAGATGACTTCCTGAGGTCTCTTCCAACTCTGATATTCTATGGTTCTATGTGCAAACCAAAGGGCATCTTGGTAAACTGGTAGAGTCCACTGGGGGTGGCGAAGGCTGTCTTTTCCTTTGAGCTGGGCTCCAGTGGAAAGTTTGTCCAGTGGGATCTGCCAATATCGCGTCATTAAATCAAGGTTAGTAACATACTATGCCTCCCTATGACCCCGAGTTCCAACATAACTTAGACCTCCTGTTCTACTATGACCCGCATGTGGCACAGGAGTGGTCAGGTCGTTCCACAGACAACTTCTCTGGGTTTGGTGTAGATGATATGGTGGATCTGGGTGGTCTCTCCCAGCACAGCAGTAAAAGTCCTAGGAAAAGCCTCAGTAAGACATCTGGCCTGCTTTAGCTGGTCCTCTGAGAATGTATCCCTGAACATCTCAGGTCCTGTTCCCATGGGGGCCTGTGGCCCCAGTTCGGGTTCCGGGGGGGGGGGGGGGGGAGACAGGATTATTAACAGCCCTTCCCTTTCGCACCAGGGTTTCAGAAGATTAACATGGTAAATCAGGCACTTCCTTTTTCCGGTCAGGCTGTTGGACCTTGTAGTTGACGGGGCCCATCTGGCGGATGATCTCATACAGACCCTGCCAGTATGCTAGCAGTTTTGACTCCTCTGAGGGGAGCAGTAACAAGGACTCAGTCTCCTGGTTTGAAGGTCTGCACACGTGTGCTCTGATCATATCCTCTCACCTGGACTCCTTGGGAAGCTCAGAGGTTCTCCTTCATGAGGGCCCCTACATGAGCCAGGCATTCATAGAGCTGCAGTACATATTGGCATATGCCCTGGGCTCAGGATGGGGTCTGCTCCCACGTCTCCCTTGTGAAATCCAGCAATCCCCGCAGCTGGTGGCCATATAACAGCTCGAATGGAGAAAATTTAGTGGAAGCCTGTGGCACCTCCAAAATGGTGAGCAACGGGGAGGAAGAAGTTGGTCCCATTGGCGAAGTTCTTCTGGGGGAATTTCCAGAGCATTCTCTTTAATGTTCGGTTAAACTGCTCAACCAAACCATCCATCTGTGGATGATATACGGATGTCTGGAGTCTTTTGATCCTCAAGAGGCTCCAGACCTCTCGGAGGAGTTGGGATGTGAAGTTTGTGCCCTGGTCCATGAGGATGTCACGGAGCATGCCCACCCGGGCAAAGATCTTTAGGAGTTCCACTGCAATGATCCAGGAGGTGGCACCCCAGTATTGTACTCGGGGTACTCCGCCAGTGGCAACCCCAACAGCTCCTCAGCATTGGTTGGGTCTGGCAGCTTGGGCGAGTCCTCAGGGTAACTGAAGTCTTCTGTGAACTCCTGCATCAGCAGTGGGGAGAACACATCTGTCTCCTTTGGCAGATGCTGCTCAACTGAGCTATGGGACCCGCTTTTTATACCTCCTGTTCCTGTCCCCTCTGCTTCTGGTGTGGTGAGCGTGTCCTTCCTGGTTCCACCCACCAGGGGGCATCTGGCCATCTCTCACTGTCTATCTCCAAAGGCATCCATGCCTCTTTGCTACAAGATGGTTTTAAGTGTGTTACGGTATGGATCCAGGACTTTCTCCTCAAAGCATATTCTGTGTATCTAAGTGCCTGGCTGTAGAGAATAGATTTCTTGGTGTGTTTGAGGTGGTTACTGGATCTGTGAAGGTTGGTATGGTGTTTATTGTATATAAGTTCCATCATTGAAGCTGATTGTGGTATCCAGGAACTTGGTGCTCGTGTTGCAGTGTTCTAGAGAAAATCTGATAGATTGGTGGTGCTTGGTGAACTTCTAGTGGAAATCTATGAGGTACTCTGGGTCATCTGTCCAGAGGATGAAAATATCATTGATATAGCTCAGTTATATCATTAGTTTTGTGGTGCATTTGTCCAGAAATTCTTCTTCAATGTGGCCCAGGTAGAGTTTGGCATATGGGGAGCCATTCTAGTACCCACGACTGTTCCCATGATTTGGGCAAAGTGTTTGTTATGGAATGTACAATTGTTATGGGTGAGGATGAAATGGGTGAGTTTGGCAATATGCTTTGGGTGGATATCTGAGTATTGTCCATTATCTTGTAGATATTTGAGGCAGGCAGTGATGCCATCATTATGACAGAGATCAGAGTATAGGTGTCACCGTGCCTCAGTGGGTCACAGCTGAGGATGCCAAATTCAGGACAGACTGCTGAGAAATGGGGTAGATTCACACCCAAACTGGTGGTTATTCTATCATTAGATTATACCAAGCCAGTAACAAAAGTGAACTTCTGGATTACCACATTTTTGGTTAGCAAGACATCAAAAATACAGCCTGCTTAGGCATTCCAAGCTTTGGTTCACCACCCAGACACTAGACTTTATGATGAGTGGTTACTGAAAACCAATTTAATCAGTTAGAGGGTCCTTCCAATCCTAAGAGACTAGCCACGTAGCCAGGTAAATATGTAATTCAGATTTTCCCCAATAATCATGCTGATGCCAATCCCTTAGTAAGTAAAAACTAAAGGTTTATTAATTAAGGAAACTAAGAAGAGAGTTATAAATGGTTAACAGATCATGTATACACAAGTGATTGCCAAGTCCTAATATCAGGTTTGTAGCAGTGATAATCTGGAATCACGCAAACAGATTGGGGGGGTCATCAGTCCTTGTTTAGAGCTTCCTTATTAGAAAACCAGTCCAGAGAAATGAAGACAAAATGGAGCTGTCCCTTTTCATATCCTCTGCCATATGTATGGATTTTACTCAAACGAAGTCCACAGTCTCTGTCTGTGGAAAGTTATTGGCCTAAGATGGAGTCCTGAGTCACATGAGTATATCACATGTCCTTACATGCTTTAATGACTCACAGAGGCAGCCATTGTTTGTATATGTTGGGAAGCATGAAGAAGATTGGTTGCCTGTGTAGCTCTTTGTAGCTTGAAAGTTTGTCTCTTTCGTCAACAGAAGTTAGTCCAGTAAAAGATATTACCTAACCCACTATGTCTCTATAATATCCTGGGACCAACACAGCTACAACAACACTGCAAACAACAATGGAAGCTATTGAATTTTAATTAAAATTGACATTCAATTAACACTGAGTTCCTGTTGGTAACCATTCATTAAATGAATGGTGGCACTGAAGAAACTGGCAAGTCACTTTTTATTCAGCTTCAATACTGAGTTATTATTCAAATGCATATTAAAGTTTATCTTTCATTTGGTAACATAGTAAAGAAGCAGAGATGGACAGAACTGGCTAAAATCTTTGACTAGAAACATACTGCTGAAAAATTACATTTGGCATTATTGGGACTCCGCGACAATGGAAGAAAAATTATACTACATAACAGTAATACACATTTTTCTTAATAGATATGATTTTTTAATTTATTTTCAAATGCAAATCAGAAATTGTCAAGAATATGCACAAATGTAAACCAAGACTCAATGCTTTTGAAATTGGCAACAAGTCTGAAATATAACACTTGATCTTAGCTACAATAGAATAGAATATATAATATATGATGGAAGTCCTAGAAGCTATAAAATGGGAAGCCCTTGGTCTAATGAGCAGGCAGCTGCCACTTTCCTTTGCCAAAACATCCATCAGGGGAATCTTTGTTTTTTCATGTGGGGAAAGCCTGTGTATGCAAAAAGGTCTACCATACTGATACCAGTATCAGCTTCACAGTAACATCACCCATTCTCTCTTGAAGTCCCCTGATCTCCAAAACCCATACCAGACAATTAGTTGGTCAGGTCTTAATTTAGCCTAAACGTTTAGCATGACCAGATTTTCAGAGGGAATAAACTAAGACCCCTTTCATGGCTGGGGTGGGAACAGAAAAGATGTGAAGGCAAGAAAGTGACATTTATGATAGTCATCAGGGAAGCATGCTTGGAAGGTAATAAAAGAAAAAGGAGCTCAACCTTCCTCTCCTCAGCCAAACAATCCCCCTCCATCTCACCTCTTTTTCTTGCTACCAATGATTTGCTTCTACATGCAAGGAAGGGCTGCTTCATGGACTTGTGCAGAGGCAAGGTCACTAGTAGGCTTTGAAAATCGGGTTAGGTATCAAGGCCAAGTAACAGACACACATGCATTCAGCTGGCCTGTTAACTTTACTAGAGCCGCTGGCTGGTAGTGCCTCCAGCACTTTATAAAAATCACAATAAAACTTGTTTACATAAAAACTGTCAGGGACACAGAGACAAGCCTTAAAAACTGGGACATTCCAGGGTTTCAGGACACTTGCTTCTCAATCAACTTGTAAATTTTCAAAATGCTGACTTGAACCAACTTCACATAACTTTCTTACAGATCTCTCCTCAATCTACTAGAAAAATTAGCGAAAAATCTTTTTGTTTCTCTCAATAATGACATAATACAAAAGTCTTGATATTAAATCTTGAAACATTTCAGAGGGTTGCCAACAAGAAATACTTAACAGAATTTGCCACAAAGATTTTGAAATACTTTCATATTGAAAGCAAGTTTATTTTTTTCTAGTATCATGCCAATTACTCTTGGATCTCCAGTTCTCAGTTTGCCTCATCATAAATAATATTTTTTCAACACGTGCAAAGGAAATGTAAATCAAAACTAAACATGACAGAACTTTACTTTCTGAAACAAAAAATCTCAATTATCTCTGGCATATACAGACAGAGTCCAAAACTCACTGAATCAAAGGGAAGCAGAGCCAAAAGCTGCTAAAAAAATATATAACTAGAGTATAAAATTTATATTGGAGAATTCTTCCAGAACACTTCTTTGGGCGTGCTAGAGTAATTTTAGATGGGAGCACCAAACTCTGATCGCCAGAACTGCCTTGATCCCTTTCTATTATGTCTGGTAATAGGCCTTGTGTCATCCTCATCTACTGTTATGTTATACTTTGCACATGTCATGTAACTTTAACACAGTAATAATGGATAACAAAACATATACTATAACAATTTTTTCCCCGTGTATTAAAGCAGAATTGCTCATTGGTAATGTAACCAGAGCAGATCATATAAACACTATTTGTTTGAAATATGATACACTGTGTGCATGTAAGATATAAGTAAATGCATTAATCTTAATTATACCTTTATAAAAAGACCTTGTGTGGTGGAAGAAATAGCTGAGTCTGCGTTCAGGATGTTAAATATTCAAAGAATTTATGACCTTTCTGTTACTGACTGAGCTGAATTTAACTACTGCAGTACTCATTGTAGTAGCCCAAATAAAATCCTACCATAAATACATCCTCAGGTAAAATTCTGCAATCTTACTCATGCTTGAACTGAGGGAAATATTGGCTTGAGTAAAAACTACCCATGTGAGTAAAGGTTGCAGGATCTGGTTCTTCATTTCTAAGCGATGTCTGATCCTATCAAATTACATTTAAAATAAACACATCTATGCAGTAAGGCAGAACTATTCTTAGCAGCAGTGATGGTTTGAAATACTCCTGCTTCTACTCTCCATCCTGGGTCCCATGTAGCTGACCTCACTCTCCAGAACAGATGGAAATGAACCAGTATTTTCATTGCAGCTACTCCTCCTGGTTTGTAGGGAGTGTTGCAGTGGCTGAATTGTGGTTGCATAGCACGTCAGCCTGTTCCCCGGGCTGGAGCCGCTCTACTTCTTGGAGTGCTTCTATTGCTTCAGCAAAACCAGGAGCAAAAGAGAGAGAGAAGGAAGGCAGCCACTAGCAGTCTCATTTACCTACTCACTAGTTGCAGCAGCTTCAGCTCTACCTCTCCCAGACTGCTCAAAAATGGATGGGTAATGAAAGAGAGGCTGAGAAGGAGAAGACTTCAAACATATGCCCATTAAGCAACCCTATCTCGAATGGAAAGTCGAACAGCTGGAGACTTCCTTCCTTCCCAGAAACTGGGGTTTCTCTTACTTTTTTGGGTGAATGGGGAATTTACAACCAATAAATTTCTTATAAAATAAGCAAAATAAATGCATATCCCACAGGGACTTAATATATGCTTTAAACATATCCAGACAACAGGGAGCCTACAAAATTCAAGAACTGTTCTTTTTCAGCCTACCTAGATGCTAGCTACCTTTCTATCCCTCTTTTATCCTCCTGTGTATTGTCATTTTCATAGCTGGGCACCACTTGAAGCCATGATACCTGTCATAATCATGGCTACATTTTGAACGACATTTGTGCTAGTATTTTTAATCATCTAGAAATCAACTTTCAGACTTCCATAAGACAGTTCTAAGAAGAACTGGGATGAATGGAGGCAATTCACACCACTCAGAGCTACTGTTTCACTCTCTGCACAGATAACATGGCACGAGTTCAAATCCTGAAGGCTTTTTCACAATAAGAAAGGTTAAATGAAATAATGCTTAAATTCAGCTGAAGGTGATGAGCAATAGATAGCACTGTAAGGTGAAAGGTGGCTAAAGATACAATTATATTATGATTGCTTACTGTATTTGCCATCACTGTCCTCAAGATAGAATAAAACACTTTAATATTATAGATTCCAATGTTATTCAGGTGTAAATGTATAATAAGTCAATTAAAAAATCATCATTGGTGCATTCTACTTTTCCTATGGATAACTCTCCCCTTACGTCTAAGCCTCAATCTCTCCCATAATTCCCAGCAGTCATCCCTAGAGCAGTGCCAAGCCAGCACATTGTTCCAAGGAGGATATAAAAGCTTGTAAGAGTCACCTCCTTATATTCACAGTTCACTTCCAAATCTGCTTCATTGATAATCAGCTGTCAGTTATAACACTTTGTCCAGTTTTAATATCTTTTCTTTCACTCACCTTCAGGATTGAGATCTACCGCATAATCAGCGACAGGAAGAAGGGAGAAAAAAAGCAAGAATATGTAAGATATTATTTTAAGAGGAAACAAAGAAGAGAAGTAATAATTAACAGTTTAGAAAAAATAAATGTAACTTGTTAAAGGCAAAATCCAATAAGTGGGTTTTTTTTAGTGTGTCTAAATATATAAGACATAACTCTAACCAAAAATAATCAGGAAAGGCCAGATTCATCCTTCGTGTAACTCCATCCAACTCAGTAAAAACAAATTAAATTCAACTGTATTGAATTCCACAGACTTACACCAACCATAAATTTGACCCACAATGCTGGATCATTTAGACTAGGGGTAGGCAACCTACGGCACGCATGCAAAGGCGGCACGTGAGCTGATTTTCAGTGGCACTCATACTGCCCAGGTCCCGGCCACCAGTCGGGGGGGGCAGGGGGGGCTCTACATTTTTATTTAATTTTAAATGAAGCTTCTTAAACATTTTAAAAACCGTATTTACTTTACATACAACAATAGTTTAGTTATATATTATAGACTTATAGAAAAAGACCTAAAAATGTGAAAACATATTACTGGCACACGAAACCTTAAATTAGAGTGAATAAATGAAGACTCGGCACACCACTTCTGAAAGGTTGCCAACCCCTGATTCAGACAAACAAAAATCCATTCCAATGAAAGGTTCCTATTCAGATATAGTGAGACAATGAAAGAATATTTTTTCATGGACCTAAGTGCTATCTGAGGACTTGATTCTACAAACTCCAACAGGGATAGTGTGTTTGTATACAATTCTATTGAACTAGCCAAGCCTAAGATGCAACAGAACTTCTGAACCATTAAATCATTTATTTTATTTAATTATTTTATGCTCCTTGTGCTGGGCAAATTCCACAATTAAACACAACATGTTCAAGTGTGGTCCTATTCTAAAGTGATTCTGTATGAAATAGCTAAATAGTGTTCTATGATTACTGTATTTCAAAGATCTCAGGTCAAATATACTCTTAGATTACAAGTATTTGTTTCCTAACTGCAAGGCCTACAAGCTCAATATCTGAAAGTCAACCTGGTATTTTTTCTTTCATTGTTATTAACTATTTAAAAAGTAAATAATTCATTACATAATGCAAAGAAATAACTATTCAGCTCATTCTCTCTTTGTTATATTGGCTCTGCAGGGCTAATAGAGCAAAAAGCAGTAAAAATGCACATCACTAAAATCAGGGGGTATGATTCAAGAAACCCAAGACCAGACTGTGCAATTTACATATAGCTCTGTGCTAAAGGTTATCCGCAGACATGTCCACATGGCCCCAGACAGAGCTCTTAGGAAGGTACTGCATGCTCAGTCACTAGAAGCCATCAATCTCTGACATCCCTAGAGCGCAGAAATTGGAACTGTGTCTGCTGCTTGCACAGATGATCTGGAGCATGGGGCGGCATCCTTTGCTCTCTACCCTCTGCACACCCAGTTAATCTAGCCTGGAGAGGACAGATCTGTGTTACAATGAGCTATTTTTATAGTCAGATTTACAAATAAAACTGCACTTCTAACTGCCAAAATAGGTAGCACAAACACAGCATGTCTCCTTGAACTGTCCCAACCCATCACAGGAAAATCTTCTCCAGTGATGATCCATTCTCAAATTAATGCTTAACCAATATATTATGCTTTGCTAACTCAGGGTCTAATAGCCCATCAAAGAAGGGAAATCCCATAGCTAATCAATAGTTCACTAGCAAAAATGTTTTGCAGACTCAGGTCCTTCAGAAAGTAAATCCCAGGCCTGCCAGAAGAATGCCTTGGATGACATCATGTTTAATTTCTTAAGGAAAACAAAAGATGTTGTCCTCAACACTTTTTAGTATTGTGTAGATGTATTTCTCATAGCCTCTGAAGAGGGCTATGGTTCTTGTGGAATCCAATGGTCCTTAGGCTTCCTGAGATGAAGAAAAACACTCATTATAGGAATGCTGCTTCCCATACTGCCTGACATACACATGGTAGTATGGGGAGTACCGAGCACGTGAAACAAAGATTCCCTGTGGGAGAAATGCCCTCCATTCTGTTCCTGCAATCAGTGGGGAAGGAGGAAAAGAGAAAGCAGACTTGGTGCCAAATCTTCAGCTGATATAAATCAATGTATTTCCACATACTCACTTTTACCAGTAGTATAAAATGTCACCCAGTTTTCTCTAAGACACACACGTTCTGACTGAGAATTAAACAGTGTGTGTAGTAGTGGTTAAACATGAGACAGTCCTGACATGACATGGATCATTCAACTTAGCTCCTTGTCCTTGACATCTGATTAGCCAGCAAGATGTGCAAAGACAATAGATGTCAGAGCAAACTGACCTGTTGTGTCACTATGGATGGCCTGGGGTGATTAGGTCATTATAAAATGCAACAATTCACATTTTGTTCTTATTTATTCTAAACAAGTAAATCAATCAAATGCTATTCCAAAGAGTAAAAGGGAAACACGGTGAGGGAATAATCAGTCCCAGCAACCATTTAATCCTCCTCCTCTGTGCAGAGAGAGTAATTGTCACTTTTGTTGGCAGCCTCTGCAGTGAGGTCAAGGACTGAATGGTCCTAAAGAGGTAATTAACTTCTCACACCCAGAGGAGGTCCCTCTCCGATCAGGATAGAAGCAAATTGCTGAGACAGCACATGGGAAGCCTGTTCCCCAAGTTGTAAATGTATATTGTTAACTCTGTGAACAGGTCAGGCAAGTTAATGGTGCTATATAAAATATTAACTAAAACAAAGGAGACCAAATTCTTCAGCACAGTACTATTAACTTTAAAATATTTTAAAGAAATTAAAAAGAAAGAAAGAAGAGCCATAAGGGAATCAAAACCTTTAAAAAGAAAAAAAAACTCTTTGAAATCTCATGTTGCTCACCTGTGGGTGTGCTATAGGAAGCCACAGCATCTCCTTCCAGCTCTGCTGGTGGACAATTCCCCTTCAGAAAGACAGACAGGGCTACAGCTTTAGATCCACATGACTCTACAAATAATAACAAAGTACATTAAATAAATATGGCCAAGTGAAAGAAAACCTAACATTTTCCAATATTTAAGGAAATATTTTTAGGTTAAGTTATATTATACATTTCCATTGAACTAATTCAAATCAAATCTGCACATAATTTTTTTCTTCAATATATATTATTAAAAGCAAAACAAGATGCTCCAATTCAAAACGCTCTTAAAATGCAACTGTGAAATGTCTCTGTGCAGCAAATATAAGATAGACTCAATACAAATGCAATTCTATATTGAGGTCATAGCATCAGGGCCCTCAGCCCTCTGTTCCTTAGGGAACATGCAGTAGGACCATAGGAATTGGCATTCCAGAAGAGACCAAAGATCTATCAATTCCATTATCCTGTCTCAGCAGTGACCAATGTTAGATGCTTTAGGGCAGGGCTGTCAAACATATGGTCCGCGAGCCAGATCCAGGCCCTAGGACACTTTTCTGGGGCCTGCAGCTCCCTCTGCAATTTTCAAAGCAATCCAGCCTGCAGCTGACAGAATTTCAAAGAGGCTGTAAGGAAGCCAGAGTGGGCAGTGCTGAGAAGGAAGCTTATGCCTGACTGGGTACAAATAACTGAACCTTCTCTCCCCTCCTGTTGCTCAGCAGAAGCTCTTTGTACTGGCACAGTAACCACAATACCACATATTTTTTGAGGTAGAGTGACCAGTACTGGACACAGGCTTGCAAATTAGGATGTACCATTACATTATATGATTGTATACTATTTTCAACATTATTTTCTATCTTTCTGGTTTTGCACACAATCTAACATTCTGTTGGGTTTTTGTGACTGCCACTCACGTTTCTTTTTTTTAAAACAGAGTATAATCATCATCATGTCAAAAGTTAAGCTTGGTGCATGTCTACTTAGAGGTCACTAAGTAAATCTTAGAATAAGGCTCAAACAATTCCAGATAAAGCAATACATTATAATACTTTGTAACAGTAAAAGAAGAATCTACCTATATCATCAAAGATGAACTGGTCATGGGTCAGCGCTAAAGGAGGTTGTACACATATTGATAATTTTGTTTTCTGCACAGCCAATCTGCTCTGTAGTGTGATCTGAAGTTGAAAGTAAAAAAGTATTTATACACACAAGCAGCACATTAATCTAATGACTTTAAAACCAGCATAATTAGCAAAAATTATCACATTCAATGATGATTTGCACTTGCACAATTCCACTATAACAAGCAGCTAAGAAAACTCCATGAAAATGTAATGGTAGGCCTTGACAGCTAGTGAGAAGAAAAAAGTGAGATGGTTTATCAAAATTCCTTGGTAATATTCACGCAAGACTAATTTATCTTATCCAATTGCAATACATTAGATTTGTTTTCTATTTTGCAAATATCCAGTTTGTTTGGGTTTTTCAATGTAAAATAATGGCAGTAGTCAATATAAATAGTAAAAAATTAGGCAATTATTTAAATAAGGTATTACTCTATATTTTTATTTCATCAAAAGGACTCTGTTTAGCAGCCATTATGTTCAGTGAGCACCAAATCATGGAATCCTTATTTTTTTTATGGCATGGCAACGATAGAATCTACTCCTCATGCAGAAGCTGTTTTCCAGTGTTTCATTACCCCTAACATGCATATATAACATACCTTCATTACATGTAATGTGGAGATTCAGTCTGGGGAAACCATATACATCTCAAGCAACCATGCTAACATCATTCAAAGTAAAGTTCACAGATAAAATGTATTGATAAAAAATAAAAACTTGTATTTATTCAGATTTTTAGATTTATAAAATGCATCCTATCATAGTTAGCATATATAAAAACATATTTTTTGCCTTTTTCCCAGAAAAATAAGGACATTTCCCGCAAAAAACAGACCATCTCCTTAAACAAGCTCTTCAAAAAACAAATGAATTTTTCACAGTGTCCTAAAGGTCTCCAGATTCAGGCTCTACCCGACTAGTGCTGGAAGCAAATTCCAGAATGAAGGGATCTCCACCAAGAGCACTCAAGACAGCAGCTGCAAGAAGCTAGTGTGAGCAGGAGCTGTCTCAGCTGCTAGTTTGAATGTCAAGCTCATTTTAACTGTCCTGGAATAACGGGAAAATTAGCCAGGAAGAGGATGAAGATGAAGGTAATGAGCTAAGCTCAGGAAATAGGTACAACTTTAAGTTGCAGTCGTTGACTTAGATCTGAATTTAGCCCAATGTTTTTAAAATGTGCTTCAACTCCAGTTAAATATATCTATACACAAAAATGGCACAAAACTAAGTTAAACAGATATAACCTTCTTATAAACTGACATAAAAGTCCCCGTGGAGAGATTTGCAATGGTTTAGCTAAAACAATCTTTAAAACTATTTTGATGAAAAAGGTGCAAGTTTTGTGTGTAGATTGTCCATGCTTAGTAATGTTTGCAATGTTCATAAAAAGGCAAAGTTTGCTCCATGCTTTGAAATGTAAACCTCAATGAAACGAACAGAGCTGGAAAGGGCTGAATTAATGTCTTTGCTGGTGTTAGTTTAATTAGTTTTCTGAGCCTGAGTATATCTATTTACATTGCGAAAGTTAGAGAAAATAGTGACACCTAAATTCAGTGGTAAGTTATATGTGAATACCATGTTTATAAAACAGAAATATCTTTGCAAATACTTTACTTTTCCTAAGGGTATATCTACACTACGAAATTAGGTCGAATTTATAGAAGTCGAATTTTTAGAAAGTGATTTTATTCAGTCAGTTGTGTGTGTCCCCACTTAAAACCATTAAGACCATTAAGTTGGCGGAGTGCGTCCACAGTACCAAGGCTAGCGTCGACTTCCGGAGCATTGCACTGTGGGTAGCTATCCCACAGTTCCCGCAGTCTCCGCTGCCCACTGGAATTCTGGGTTGAGATCCCAATGCCTGACGGGGCAAAAAACATTGTCGCGGGTGGTTCTGGGTATATGTTGTCAGGCCCCCATTCCCTCCCTTCCTCCATGAAAGCAACGGCAGACGATCCTTCTGCGCCTTTTTTCATGGGTTACCCGTGGAGACGCCATACTACGGCAAATATGGAGCCCACTCAGCTCACCGTCACCATATGTCTCCTGAGTGCTGTCAAATGTGGGACTGCATTGCTACACAGCAGCAGCTCATTGCCTTGTGGCAGCAGACAGTGCAGTACATCTGGTAGCTGTCTTTGTCGTCTCCTGGGTGCTCTGGCAGTGGGGGCGCCTGGGCAGACATGGGTGCTCCTGGCAGATCTCGGTGAGGTCTGCCGGGGGCGTCTGGGCGGACATGGGTGCTCCTGGCGGACCTCGGTAAAGTCTGTCAGGGGCACCTGCACATAAATGGGAGTGACTCAGGTCATGCTCTTCTTTAAGTTTTGTCTAATAGAGTCCTGCCTGGAATATTGGTAGAGGGATAGCTCTCCCAGCCAGCAGCACAGTCTGCTGCCAGCCTACCCCTCCCTCCCTCCGTGAAAGCAACAGGCAACAATCGTTTTGTGCCTTTTTCCGTGGAGGCACCATATTGCTGTCAGCATCGTCATCCACCCGCTGCTTCCGCTGCCACTCTGCTCTCCTGCTCACGCCATACCACAGCAAGCATGGAGTCCGCTCAGATCACTGCAGCAGTTGTGACCACGCTAAACACCACACGCATTATCATGCGGTATATGCGGAACCAGAACCAGCAAAAGTAGGTGAGGAGGCGACAGCAGCGCGGTGAGGAGAGTGATGAGGACATGGACACAGTCTTCTCTCAAAGTACGGGCCCCGGCAATTTGGCCATCCTGGTGGCAGTGGAGCAGGCTCATGCCGTGGAACGCCGATTCTGGGCCTGGGAAACAAGCACAGACTGGTGGGACCGCATAGTGTTGTGGATCTTACTTTCATATGCGTAAGGGCACTTTCATGGAACTTTGTGACTTGCTTTCCCCTGCCCTGAAGCACCAGAATATCAAGATGAGAGCAGCCCTCACAGTTCACAAGCGAGTGGTGATAGCCCTCTGGAAGCTTGCAACGCCAGACAGCTATCGGTCAGTTGGGAATCAATTTGGAGTGGGCAGATATACTGTGGGGCTGCTGTGATGCAAGTAGCCAACGCGATCATTGAGCTGCTGCTATCAAGGGTAGTGACTCTGGGAAATGTGCAATGGGATTCCCTAACTGTGGTGGGGCGATAGACAGAACGCATATCCCTATCTTGGGACCAGACCACCAAGGCAGCCAGTACATAAACCGAAAGGGGTACTTTTCAATAGTGCTGCAAGCACTGGTGGATCACAAGGGACGTTTCACCAACATAAACATGGGATGGCTACGAAAGGTACATGACACTCACTTCTTTAGGAACTCTGGTCTGTGGGAACTGCTGCAGCAAGGGACTTACTTTCCAGACCAGAAAATACAGACCACCCTCATTTCACATACCAAGCACCCATAGGGTTGGCCCTTTAAAATGGGTTGGCCATTTAAAGGGAGGGGCTGCGGTTTTCGGGTTAACGCGCAGCACAAACCCAACTAACTCCCCCCCCCCCACACACACACAGACACCCAATTCTCTGGGATGATCACTTTACCCCTCCCCACACCGCATGACTAAAAGTGGGGGTGATTTCTGTTCAGCCACAGGCAAACAGCCCAGCAGGAACGGCCACCTCTGAATGTCCCCTTAATAAAAATTTCCCTATTTCAACCAGATGACCATGAATGATATCACTCTCCTGAGGATAACACAGAGAGATAAAGAATGGATGTTGCTTGAATGCCAGTAAACACCAGGACCATATGCTGCCATGCTTTGTTATGCAATGATTCCAGACTACCACAGCAGGCCAGCAGCACGTAAAGTGTCCTACCACGGAGGACGGAATAAGGCTGCCCTCCCCAGAAACCTCTTGCAAAGGCTTCAGGAGTACATCCAGGAGAACTTTATGGAGATGTCCCTGGAGGATTTCTGCTCCATCCCCAGACACGTTAACAGACGTTTTCAGTTGGGGAGGAGTACAGAAACCAGTTTTAAGAACCCTTAAAGTCAGAAAAAATGGCTTCGTAGTGTGGACGGGTGCAGGGCTAAACTGATCTAACACTGCTAAATCCGACCCAAACTCATAGCGTAGACCAGGACTAGAACAAGGTGGGTGAGGTAATATCTTTCAGTTGATCAACTTCTGTTGGTGACAGAGACAAGCATCCAAGCTATACAGAGCTCTTCTTCATGTTTTGGTTGAGATCCTCTCCTGTGCTGCTAAGGTACAGCCAGAATTCACAACCGCACAGGAGAGGAATGGGGACTAAGATATTTTAGATAAGCTATTACCAGCAGGACAGTGGGGTGGGAGGAGGTATTTTTTCATGCTTTGTGTGTATAAAAAGATCTTTTACACTTTCCACAGTATTCATCCGATGAAGTGAGCTGTAGCTCACGAAAGCTTATGCTCAAATAAATTGGTTAGTCTCTAAGGTGCCACAAGTACTCCTTTTCTTTTTGCGAATACAGACTACCACAGCTGCTACTCTGAAACCTAAGATATTTTAAACTACCTTTGCGCTTTCCTGATCCTGGGCAGCTACGGGGGCTGGAGAGGGCATTGGCGTAAATTTAGACAGCTCTGTCTAAATTATAGCAACCTCTGAGGGCTATCCAATGGGCTGAAACTCTGACAAGAATCCCTGAAGCACTATATGATGTTGCCTTGCATTTGAGGTCTTGCCCACCGAGGGCCGTCCTTACCCATACGCAAAGTACGCAGCTGTGTAGGGCACCTGATGCCCTGCACAGCTGCGTGCTGCTCCAGCTCTTCCTGTCCCGCCTCTTTCCACCCCTGCTCTGCCCCAGACCCACCCCCACTCCTGAGGAGTGTAGCAGGGCTGGGCCTGCACTCACTGGCAGCAGGAAGTGCAGTGACCCAGCCCCAGTCAGGCCCCCGGTGAGTGCTGGGGGGTGGTCCCCCTCTGCCCTCCAAGCCACCCCCACACGGAGGCCTTGGGCCCCACACACACATCCTGCGGAGGGCCCCAGAATTGCTAGGGATGGCCCTGTGCCCACCTCAAGTCCAGTCACCCCTCCATCACATATTGCAAAGGGGTCTTTTGGAGGCAGTCACTTTCCATGGTGCCTGTGTTACAGATCAGGGCAATGGCACCTGTATTCCCCCTCAATGGTCCAGCAATGGCATCCACTCAGACTTCCAGCTTCCCAACCATTTTCTTTCTTGTGCGAAGACCCACATCTCACTCCCTTCTGACCACAGTACTTCCAACCTGCACAGTTACCTGCCATCAATGCTTTATTACGAGCAGAGAGCCAAGCAGCCAAAGCACACCTGCTTTCTTTCTCTTCAGAGACTGATAGCAGCATGATTGTCAACTGTTACAAATGCCACACCGTCTATACAAGCCTATTTTATTCTTAAGGTAAAAAAGGACTGCAGAGAAAACATATTAAAAACAATAAAAGATGTTTACATCTACATACATGCTAATAAGCGTACCAAAGTTCACCCCAATCCTAACATAGATTCTGACAGGAGCAGTCCTTCAAATCCCCACCCAAGGGGATTCCTGTGGTTGCAAGTTTACCACAGCTTCAGCTCAGAATAAGAACCCAGTTTCATGGGACCTCAAAAGGTCCAGTCCTTCCAACCCTATGTTAAAAATTGGGGCTCTCTGGGCATCAGTGGTCCTGTCCGTTTGCTGGATAAGGAAGAAGGCCCTGAGACAGTTTAAAACTAGGCTATTTATCCAAAACTCCTTTCTGTGTCTGTTGGTCCCTGGAGAATCCAGTTTGAACTAGTAGATATACACCTCTCCAGGGGGGTGGCTTCAAAGGGCTGATAATGGTGGAAGTACATTAGCATCCCCCTCCTTCTAGAAAAGAGACATACAATTCCATAACACCACAAACAGCAGCATTTTTAATACAATGGACCAAAAAGGTATGAACCCTAATTCAGTAAGATCTAATTTAATTCAGTAAAGTTTATCTTAATTCCATAAGATTTGTCCAGGACACTACAGGATATTGTCAGTCTGTCAGCCTGCACCTTGGGAATCTTTTCCCAGCTGAAGCCTTTAGGGCTCTTTTTATGCTTCTCTGGCCTTTTTGGTGGCATAAAGGGCAATGGTGAGGATTTTGCCCATTACCTATTTTTACAAGCATCTATTTTACAAGTCTTTTCTGCTGGGCCAGTGGCTTTTTGAAGAATTAAATACAATCCTTATTTAGAACTCTAGTAGAAAAAAATATGTCCACAAACTTGTTCGGTAATTGTTGTAACAGAACCCAAGGAGAAATTTAATTTTGAAAATTGTGCATAAACTTGTCAAACACAATCAGGAGGTCATCTTGTTTGAATTAATCTGACATGTTTTGTTATGTACAAATGTAATGTGTGAATAGTTTTTATGTTCTCTTACAGCGATAAGAGCCAAAGTTGATAACTTTGTAAATCATAAAATTATGAAATTCCATTAATTAAGAAGGGCTTTTCCATCACCTATATTTATTTTGAATGAAGAGCTTCTACTTAAAAATCAGTAAAGTAGGATGTAGGGACATCAGTGTGTTTATATGATTGGTAGTAACTATTAATTGTCCTGTAAGAAAATTTGATACATTCTAATTGATCTAAAGTTACTCCTGGGAATTTTTATTGCAACATCTTGTGTAATATAGATTGATTTACAGCATCAAATAAAACTTAAATGAAATTTATAAATCTACCCACCAAGTAGAGTCTATAAATACATCTTGTGACAAAGCTCTGTCCTTGTCTCCATGGGTCCCGCGTTTCCTGGAGGATTTCGCTAGCCTCAGCGGCTCACTGTGACCCTCCACATAACTTTCTCTCTCTAGAGACAAGGGTCACAGTCTACTGAGCCACTTTTATCATAAGCCAGTGAGGGAGGTGAGGAGAAGCTATTCTCCCTTGCACAGTCTCTCTTGTCTCCCAGTCTCAGTGATTAATTGGGGGGGTGGGGAAAAGGGGGAACCTGGGCCCACCCTCTATTCTGGGATCCAGCCCAGGGACACTAATAGTATCAGCTGTGGTAGCTGACCTTTTAGAAACCTGAGACGTACAATTCCCTGGGCTACTTCCCCACAGCAGCCCCAACTTCCTCAAGCTCCACTTCACCCTTACCTCAGGGCCTCCTTCCTTGTACTTGATATGGTGTGTACTGCTCAGTCTCTCCAACAGCACAACTTCCTCTCACAGCTCCTGACATCCGCCCCCACCTGACTAACTGGGAGGCTTTTAACTAGTTTCAACCAGCCCGATTGGCTTCAGGTGTCCCAATCAACCTAGCCTTCCGGAAAGTTCTTAATTGGCCCCAGGTGTCTTAATTGACCTGGAGCAGCTGCCGTTTAACTTATCCTGATACCAGGGATTTGTTTAGCCTGGAGCTAACATATCTATCTCCCACTACTTTTCTATAGCCATCTGGCCTGTCCCGTCACAATCTGTAAATCTGTACTGATTTCCAACAGTGTTCGGCTTTTCCAGATTAAGTTATATTATGTGCATGGATGTTCTGATTAGATGAAGAGGAACAAGAAAAGTTATCTGCACTCCCAGTAACAAAACAGTCCTCCTCTACCCTTTCCCAAAAAGTTTACTGATTAGCTATGATGGCATGCTGTCTTCGTCTAAGTTCCAACATAGGGATGCATTTATGCACCAGCATAAACTCAACTGGAACCCAGCCATCCTGACGTGGTTCTCTAAGGCTAATAAAACATCCAAATGTTCACTAAGGCCCAAATCCAAAGCCCAGGTCAGAGGGAGTTTTCCGCTGACTTCAATAGACTTTGGAAAGGCCCTAGGCCATGGCTCCCTGCCCCAAAATATAGAGTAGATTGATTATTGCTCAGAAAAAAAATGCTTGAGGGATTTCTACCCTTAAATTACTGTATCTAATATTTTAGTCCTGCAGTTTTAAAGGTGGAAAAACATCTTTTATCTCACCTAGGACTGCCATCTATCCCTCGTTTTATAGAATTATCCTTTTTTCAAGTCTCTCATATTTGGTGCCACATTAATATAGATCCCAATTCAGCAAAATATATAGATATACAATTTACCGTGAGCATGAGTCTTGTATCCCTATTCACCAAAGCACTTAAGCACATGCTTAAATTCCAGGTCCTGAAATGTTTGGCTGAATAAATACAGGATTACTCACATTCTTAAGAGCTTTGCTGAATCAGAACGGATTGACTTGATCAGTATGGCTATTTCCTTATTTTAATATATGCTTATCTTTTTTCATAATGTGTCCAGTATTAGCCAAGCTTCTCTACTGCATAAATTAAATTTTAAAAGCTATGCTAACCCAACATTAATATTATAACAGTTAATGTCAGAAAAAGTCCAAAAATGCAGAAGTTAAGGGTCTAGAGTTAATATTAAACTTATCCACAGCATACAAACAATATCCTGTTAGGCTACACATTTGGCCAGAGAAACAAGAACAGAAAACATTACTCATGAGCAACATGGTAACCTAGGAACCTTATCTTCTGTGCTTCCACACTTTTTCTGATTTTGCTGTTCCAAAGAGCTTGTCTACATTACAGAAGTTCCCTATTACTATCTGTAGCTGTAAGCAACGGCAACTGGTGCTAAACATAGTTTGTCCTTGTCTACACCAGCAGCCAAACTATTCAGCGCTATTTTAGCTGCGCCAATTGCCTGCAACAACTGTTTATTATTTGCAGTTGAGACAAATACTGCAACAACAACTTTTTTCATGTAATTTTGTGGGGTGGGATGGTTTGCTTATTTAAAAAAAAAAAAAAAAGAGGAATTGCTTGTGGTTAACAATGTTAGAATTTAAATAGCCCCAATTAGACTTTGATGTGCACACTTCAGTGTACGTGACTAGAAGTGGAGAGGGGCCAGTTCTACCACTAATACTGGTGCTTGGCTGGAGATAGTTTTCTAACAGTTTACATTGCAATGATTGTGGGTAAAATCTTGGTCATGCTGAAGTCAATGGCAAAGCCCCCAATGGAGGAGGAGGTGGGAAAAATAGAAAATGTATTTAAGTGAAAGTTCAGAAGTTACAGATTATTCCAGCAGAAATTACTGAGACCATAAAATTTGTGGCAACGGTGGTTTTTTCATCATACATGATTTTCTCCTCTTGCTGTTGAGACAGTTTTGTTGCAAATTTTATTGCCTGTGTTTTGAATGAGATGTTTAAAATCTCCCTTATGTAGACTCAGATCCTGCTAACCCTTCCTCAGAGTACCTTACTCTACAAAAGTCATCTACTCATGGTGTAAGGTGCTACTTAGAGTAAGATATCAGAATCCAGCCTATGATTTGGTCTCATCAGTCCCTGTGCTTCTCAGTCTGGAGAGAGAAAGAATGGGCAGAAATACAAAAAAGCAAGGCCTTCGTTTTGCTCTGCTAAAGATCTTAGAAGTTACTGTGGCATGTTCAGAAGCTAAATTACCATCAATTTGATTTAATGCTCAGAAGAAACATATTGCGTGCACACACAAATCTTTTCTTCAAAACTAAGCACAAACATTAATCTTCACTGAGGACTATGACCATGTTCTTTCAAATTAAAACCTCTCATATTTTTGCTGTAGCTATAAGTAAATGCATGAATAAAAAGTTTACAAATAGGACAAATTCATTTATTTTTACTCTTTCATAACTAAAAAGACATTAGAAGAGATTTTGCTCAAACTTCCTAAAAAAAATTCACCTGTTGAACTGAAATGTTTTCTCTGTGCAAAGGTGAATATTTCTAAAAATTTCTGAGCAAACACACACAGGGTTCCAACAGAATGTAGTTAAGGATCTAAAACTCTGAGTACGCTGTCAGGCACCCACTATGAAAAACTCCCAAAACTACTTCTTTCAACTCCATAGTCTTTACATATCTTTTATCTGACTTTTCCTTAAAAACAAATTAACACAGAAGATATATATATAACTTGCTGATCAAGCTACAATTTTGGCAGGAAGTTAGAAAAAAGTTCCCTTCCCACACCAAAAGAAGGAGATAAAATTGTAAATATAAATATATAATATATATATGGCATTCGAGCTCTATTCTCATTTCCATGACTTAAGTAAAAGGGACAACAAATGTGAAAGGTTTGCAGAGATTTGTTGCTACTGTTTTAAGTGTTACAGTTTGAGCAAAGCACAATACCTTTACTGTGACTGAAGGAACTGCCTCTGCTCTCACCTCACTGTCAATGGCTTGCTGTGAAGAAAAAGATGAAAACAGAGCAAATGCAGTATCACACATGAATGAGTGAACACAATGAATGCAGTATTACCCTTCCACCACCAACTAGCTAAATAGTGAGTTAACTGTAAAGAACTTATCACTCTGATGACAGATTGAAATACACAAAATAGATTTCTGTGCCCCTTCGTTAGAAAAGACAAAATTCCTGTTTAAAACTGCCCACAAAAAGGATAAGCAACGACCATGAATATTTTGTATATAAAAAGCTAATACATTTTTATATATGTATTTGAATATTTGGTACTGTTTTGTCTGGCATGGTTCCTTCCACTGAGAGTTTATTCAAACTGTGGAAACTCCTTGTGTTATTCAGTAAGGAAAGGCGACTTCCAATCTGCCTACATATAGTATATATACACCACACCATAGCACATAATGCATAATCACCACACACTATCTTATAATCAAAATAAAATAGCATACTGTATATGTCCTGAATTTCAGAGAGAAAGAGAGAGAGAGAAGGCTTTTTTATTGGTGTTTCTTATTTCTATTTCAACAAACAACCATGTCCACAGCAAAAATTAGCTTGACCCTACAGTGCAATATTGTGCGTGCACACACACACACACACACACACACACACACAAGAATCCTTACAAAACTTAACCATACTGAAAGGTGATTATACCAATATATACTGCAGGAGATTATACCTTCATACGGCAAAAGGTTAAATAAAACAATGCTTTCTGCCAGCATAAACAAGATACGCTGTCTGCTACTTCCCTAACCCATGCATTGGGATTCACTAGCAGTGTCCACAGTGCACGTGCAGAATTCAAAAATCAATGGGGCTTCCTCTGGATGTAAGGATCCAAAAGGTGCTGGACTTCGATGTGTTTCCTTTTTTCCTTCCCATGTAGTTCCTTACTGCATTTTCACTCTTTATGACCCACAATGAGAACCACCATGAAACTCTTTTCCTCACATGAAACTAAGACATACAACTGCCTCCAAGACCATGCTCAATATCACAGCTCTCTTTGCAGGAGAAGGTTGAAGCAGATCAGTTTGCATTCACAAGGTTAAGTGCATCAGTACAACAACATGACAGTTTTCTATTGACCTAAGGAATCCCAAATCTGCAAGGTTATTATCACAACTAGACAAGACCAAGCTGCCAGATCTCTGTCCTCTTTTTTGCATGAAGTCTTTCCTATGGACAACTGCTAAGACAAAGACACGGAACATACATTGCTTAGCATATATTAATAATCTATTAAAACATTTTTGATAAGGAATATGACAGTTATACTTCTACTTATAAATATTAAAAATGCAGTTCCATTTATATTTTTCAAATAGCAAGTAATCCCAGTAAACACAGTTTTGCAGAAATACATAGCCAGAAATGACTAGTTAACAGCTGTTTTGGCACAGCATTGTACATGTAACAATTAACAAGTTGGGGGGACTGGTCCTGCTTTGAGCAGGGGTTGGACTAGATGACCTCCTGAGGTCCCTTCCAACTCTGATATTCTATGATTCTATGTTCTGAGAGGTTTATATATTAAATTTTAGTGGAAAAAATAAAATTGGACATAAGAGATTTCAGTAGGCTGGAACACTACAACAGTACAAGATGACTGATTCACTTCTGTATATGTTAAACTGCACTGTAGCATCACAGAAGTTAGAATGGCAGAAGTCCATCAGGCCATCTTGCCAATCTCGCTGCCAAAGCAGGATCACTCCCTACAGGGTATCTGTGAATGCTTTGTGTAGTATAGTTTCCAATGATCCATGTAATGGGACTTCTACTATTTCTCTTCAGATCATTAAGTTTCTCTTCAGACTACTAACATACTGTAACAGAGCTCACCACTAGGAAATTATTCCAGAAACTCATCTTAAAATATTCCTTTGCTCAGTTTCATCCAATTTCTAAGGGCTAAGATAGAGAAACACAGTTATTTTAATTAAAACTATTAATCAAAGTGCAATGTATTGACATCTTTGCATCGAATACCATAAGATCTCTGTCAGTTACACAAGTTAACACACATTAATATGTCATACATCTGAGGTGGTTTTAACTGTATTTTAACTGTATTTATAGACTGTATAAAAGAAACTGGAATGCTTGCCAAGCTGAAAAGTGGATCTGTTTTCCCCTCTCTCTCTCTCTCTCTCAATTATAGAAAATAAGTGAATAGTTATATTTGGCAACATTCTTCAATGCCTCATTCATATCTGTGGGAATGCAGATAAAAGTTACCAGTACTATTTTATTCAATAAGGATCCATATACATTAGTGCAGACCCTGCGTAATCAATCCCTCTACAGCCAAAAAGGCTTGTTGACACATGCACATATTCTATTTCTTCACATAAATACCATTCCTCAAAGCCTATCCATGAGTTTTACCATCTGTAATTCAGCATAAAAAAGTATCAATTCAAGCAAACCTACAACAAGAATGCAACCCAAAGTAACTAGTGCATAGTTAACACAAGCAACTTGAAATGCTATTGAAATTGGTATTACAAAGACAGCCTTTCAAAATTGTACATGCCCTCTTGTCTGGGGCAAATCATATTTATTCATTCACTTTTCTTTTTCGACTTATAAAAAAATATCTTTAGTTTCTTGCAATGTCATCATCACAGTAAAAGGGAAGCAAGTAGATTTTGCACCTGGACTGATGAATTCTCATGAAAAGATTGTAAAGACAGAAATGGCAGAAAAGAACTTGATAGCAAAACCACTTCACATATTTGTTAACTACAAACTAACAAAAAAATTACTAAGATGTTGGCCGTCATGTTGTATACCTTCAGCTGTCATTCTATTATAAACGTGGTCTAGGACAGGTTTCCTATCTGGTTTATTCTTAAATGGGTGGAGACACGTATCTTATTCTGCAGCTGGACGTAGCAGTTTGTCATAGATGTCCAAGTGTGATATAAATTAGATTTAAAGCCTGCAGTCATCTGAGGTCACATTTGGTACTCTACTCTTCTGGGGGATGGGTAAACTAGTAGTTTACTAGTTGTGCAGCAGCATTATAATTTTCCTGCTGTACCTAATGTTCAACACAGGGGAGGTGTTCAGCTATTGCACCTACCAACACTCCACAGTCCCAAGGGGACATCATCTTCCAGCTAAGGTGAGTAGTCAGCTGCCAAGTGTTCACAGTGACATCGCCAACATATTCTAGCCAGGGTAATATACTGTTACTTTTTAAAAGAGCACCAGCATGTACCCAACCATGCATTTACACATGCATCCCATCTAGACTTACTCCTGATATCCTTTCCTGGCTGGTAGCATCATGGGAACAGAAGGCACCGGAGAAATATCCCTGCTTCCTCTTCCAGTGTTGGGATTTGAAAAGGCAGATTTGTAATAACTTTGGAACGTATGTGGATTTCCAAGCCCCTCACCACACCTTCTAGATCTGGATTGGTCTGTTATACAAGAAGGTCCACATATTGCTTCACAGATATTTAGACTAAGTCTATGGAGGTTACTGATTAATTTGTGAGTTTTATAAAGCTTCTCATGGGGTCTGCAAATTCCCATCTGTAAATGAGGAAGACTTGGAGTTATTCTGGTAGGACTAGTGTTTCCTACCCAGGAAAGTGCATAGTTGCATGGCCTGATGACTTTTTTTGTGTGTGGAAGTGTGAGAACCTGTGGCTTCCACTGAAGTCAGTGGGAGCTGCAGGTACTCAACCTGTGTGAAAAGTAGGCCATTAATATAAAAGGTCATTTGGGGCTTTCATGTTTATTTCCTCTCAATAACCCCCATATCAAATGTTCTTAGTTTATAAGTAAAACTGACTAAAATTTGCATCCTTCTAGCTAATGCATTATCACCAGCAATAAAGATTCTGCAGATCCAATTCTGCCCTAAGTTGCATCTGTGTAGCCTCACAGTCTTCCCATTCTGCCGTCATTTACATCTGTGAACAATGGAGCTCATTGAAGATCATGGTGTAATAGAGAAAAGAATTTGGCAACTGAAATTTAGGATAGGTCTACACTAGCCGCTGGACAGCGATCGATATATCGGGGTTCGATTTATCGCATCTAGTCTAGACATGATAAATCTGTCCCAAGCGCTCTCCCGTCAACTCCGGAACTCCAGCGCTGCAAGAGTCGCAAGCGGAGTCGACGGGGGAGTGGCAGCAGTCGACTCACCAGCATGAAGACGCCGCGGTAAGTCGATCTAGGTACATCAACTTCAGCTATGCTATTCTCGTAGCTGAAGTTGTGTACCTTACATCGATTCCCCCCAGCAGTGTAGACCAGGGCTTAGTTAATTCTGTAGATGTTGTGGAAGCCAGATTAGGATCCAGCTCTCTCTCCCCACTAGCTGTGCTGTTCTTGCAGCACTAATCGCAGTAATAAAAAGACGTGATAGCTACTGACCAGACTAAATTCATACAGAACTCAGATTTATTCAATAGGGCATTATCTTTTTATATTTTGTAGTCACTTGTCATAGTAGAACCACATTTTGAAGTACAAGACTATGGTCCCTGCACTAGCTTTACAGGTTTAGTTTTGGTCATGTGATACAAATGAAAGGTAAAATTAGATGCCAAACTGCTCCCTTGTTGGTTTCTCTGCAACTGTATTAAACTACTCCTGGTAGTCTTTGTACAACACAAACCAAGTGGGTCATAAAGTGACTCTGGTTATGATCTATTTAGTTTCTTAACATAGGACAAAATACAAGTTTTTATAACATTCTGTCAAGAGTTGCAAATAGGTTAATATTGCCATTTTATATAGTTTGCAACATTGTTTATTTTTCCAAATATTAGTAAGCAGTTGAAACCACTTGGCTACAACAATTAACACATTCCTTTCTCAGTTTTCCTATTTGTAAACTAGGAGCAACACTTACCCATCTATCTCATATGGGGGATTGTGAGGATGAATATCTGTACAGTGCTAGGAATATCTAAATCACTAACTATTATTATTATTATTGTAATATTACCAATTTATTTTTAATGCCCGAGCCTAAGGTAATTTCCTTGTCTGTATTTGTATTACTGGGCATTCCCCAAATATCTGAGCTAAAGTCATACAAATCATTCTACGGGTCAAATTCTCTTCTCATTCATAATTGCAATAACGTAAGACCACTAACATAAATGGCTGCTTCAGAGATGTAACAGAGCAGAAAAACTGGTTTTGTAAGACTTTCCTATTTATAAATTTACTTACAGAGTCTACATCCAAGTCAGGTGAAACTTCTGCCGTGATTCTCAAATCATCATAATCTTTTTCAGATTTGGGCAAAATATCTGCAAGAAGAAAAGAAAATACAATGAACCTTACTTTAATAGATTGTGTGCAGTTATATTCCTAAAAGCAATTTCTACAGTGAATGGCACAAACCTTGCACAAAATGCACTTTTGTTTTTTAATTAAATGTTCCCAAAGCAGAACCTACAGCAAAAAGCTCATCAGCAAAAATGTGGACTTCAGAGGCATCCCAAGTGCACTTCTTCCCAAACAAGTAGAGATCTATAAAGGTGACATGTTTGAAGTCCACAAGACTACCCTGACAGTACTGCTCAGAGAGCTGGATGTTCAAGTTCACTAATAATAATGCTCACAGTTCACTGGAAAATATTCTGTTATTTTGGGGTAAGAGAAAAAAAGTCTGTAAAAAAAAAATGCATTCATGGATTGTCTGAATATACCACCAAGCAAACCTTCCAGCTTTCTAGGATTCATACCAGTATCTATTTATTTAATCTTGGATCTCTTTACTAGATTGCCTTATTTCCTGGTTCACAGATGCCAAAGGATTTAGATACATCTCATAACAGATATTTCAACAACCACCTAACTCTAACCCTCAAGGATTATAAAAAGACATTAAAGGCTTAAAATATTTGTTTCAATCACATACATTGCTAATATATCTGTGATGGGTTGGACCCCCCTTCTGGGATGCCACCTGATGTACTGGAATTTCACTGAGCCCACACGATCTACTAGCCTGGGTTCCCTCTCTCCGTTTTGCTGAATTAGGCTCTCCGACCTCCAGCAGCAAGCACGCACACACCAGCTGTAGAATCACAGAGTCTGCAAACAGCTCTCTATGAGAAGACTCAGCTAGGAAATCATCCAGCACTCAAGTTCAGCTCCCCTTGGAAAGTACACCCAAAATAAAGTGGTCTTGCACTCTAGAGAAATCTATATAACATAAGTTCATAAATTTGCCCCCCCCCCCCAATGTGGAGGAAGATATGCACAACTTCTTCCCCTCCTCCCCCAGTTAGAAATTGCACAAACTGGGTTTAATAATAAACAAAACCAAGTTTATTAACTATAAAGGGCAGATTTTAAGTGATTACAAGGGATAGCAAACAGAATAAAGCAGATTACCAAGCAAATAAAACAAAACATGCATTCTAAGCTTAAGATCTTAAAGAGACTGGTTTCAAGAAATAATTTATCACCCTAAATGTTGTTTTAGGCAAGTTGCAGAGTTTCTGTATCTTAGAATTCCAGTTATTTCTCTTTACAGTCGAGACTCCTGCCTTGGCCTGGACTCAGCCCTTGCCTTTCCCACCGCTCCGTTCCTTTGTCTCTTCAGGTACTTTCAGCAATCTTTCTTCTTGGGCAGGAAGGCAATGGACAAGAGTCCTGTTTGCCTTATTCCCCTGTCTTACATAAGATTTACGTAAGGCGGGAATCTTTTGTTTCCCAGTCTTGACCTCCCACTCCTCCTTTTGGTAGAAAATTACTACAAGTCCAAAATGATATTAGTACCAGGTGACAGGACCACCTAACCTGGTAGTGTCACAGCTACATGCCAGGACACCTCTCAGGAATGAGAGAGATTAATATCTTCACAGTCTTCTTGTTTCTTCCTAATTGCTCATCAAGGCTCATTGCCTGTTGTCTGGGGTGTGTTTCCCAAATACACACCCAGTTGTAATTGTTACATAGTCGATATTCCTAACTTTACATACAGAAATGATACACGCAAACACATTGGATAATCACATTCAGTAAATTATAACCTTTCTAACGATACCTTATAGGACCCATCTTGCATAAAATATATCTCAGTTATGCTATATCCATATCATAATCATATTTCCATAAAGAATATGGGGTGTAACGACATGATATCTGACCAATGAATTACTGGAAAAAAGCAAAGAAGTTGTACAAGAAAGAAGATAAAGCAGTGAAAAGTGATGCAGGGAAAGATAAATAAAGAGAGGTTGAAGACCTAGTCGTTGAATCTGAAGCAGCTGCTACGATGGGAAGTCACAGAGCCATTTACAAAGCAACTATAACCCAATGAGGAAACTTCAGAATAGGAAACGGGCCAATAAAAAGGAAAGATGAAATAATGCTAACAACTGAGACAGAACTGAAAAGTAGATGGACAGAGAATTTCAAAGAAATCCCCAATAGATCCAGCCCCATTTTAGCACCAGACTTCAATGAAACATGCAAACCTGAGCACGTTCACATGAACTTTAGTCAAGTAAAGATGTCAGGAGTACAGGCCACAATCAAGAAGCTGAAAAGCAACAAAGAGACGAGCAATGATCAAATCAGAGCAGAGACGCTAAAAGCATTTGATACCACCACCATAATGAAATTGACAAGCTGTGGAATGAAGTCTTGGAAGAAAAGAGACCTCCTTCTGACCAGTTGAAACATGGAATCATTGTCAGAATATCAAAAAGGGTGATTTTACTGAACAACAACTGGAGAGGAGTCACATTACCCTTCGTTGTAGGAAAAGCCTGTGACACTACACAGATTGACACAGGCAATGGATGCAAAGGAGAAATATAGGCTGCATTCAGTCCTACAGGACCCCACCTAACGTCGTCAACATCATCACGGCCATGTACAGAAATGCCAAGTGCCCTGTAAGGGTGAACAACCAGATAACAAACTAGTTCAACATGGACACTGGTGTGAAACAGTGCTGCCTATGATCACTGCTGTTGTGTGGGATTGCCACAGACTGGGTAATGAAGAAGTGTACAGCATTAACAACATAAAAACTGGTATAAGGTGGTAAGATGGCAAATGTCTACAAGACAGACTTTGCTGACAATACTGTGGTGCTGAGTGACACCCTCAAAATGTTACAAGTAAAGACAGACAACCTGGTAAAAACAGGCCACACGGTTCAAAATTCGTTATGCTAAAACAAACATCCTTGAAAGACAAATATCAAGTAGTACGAGAAGGTTACTCACCTCGGGCAGTAACTGAGGTTCTTCAAGATGTGTGTCCTTGTAAGTGCTCCACATCAGGTGTTGGTGCATCCTGGCGCCATTGATCGGAAATTTATGCTAGTAGTGTCTGCATGGCTCGCGCATGCGCAGTAGGCATCTCACAGTGCCATTGGTGCCGCATCTAGCATGCACATGACTTGAGACCTCCAGTTCTTCTCTACCACAGAGTCCGAACTGTGAACTCCGAGGTAGAGGGGAGGACAGCAGGTAGTAGAGCACCCACAGGGACATACATCTCGAAGAACCTCTATTACTGCACAAGGTGAGTAACCTTCTCTTCAAGTGCTGTCTCTGTGGGTGCTCCCCTTCAGCTGACTGTAGAGCAGTGCCCTCAGAAGGCAGGAGGGACTTCGGGTTCATTTGAGTCATAGAGGTAAGTACGGTTAGGCCAACTATTGAGTCAGCTCTGGAGTCTTCAGTGACTGCATATTTCTCAGTGAATGTGTAGACAGAGGCCCAAATAGCCGCCCTACAAATCTCTAATATTGGAACATTGTTGAAGAACACTATCGAGGTAGAAATAATTGTGTTGAATGCGTGTGGAGGAGATCCATTTAGACAATCTCAGAGTGGATATTATGTAGCCTTTCAAACATTCGGTAACAAAAAGTCTAGGAGATTTCCGGAAAGCTTTGGTCCTTTCCAGGTAAAATGCTAATGCTCACTTGATGTCCAATATGTGCAAAATGGTCTCTGGTGGAGTCTCATGAGGCTTGGGATAGAACATAGGAAGATGGATTGGTTATGGAAGGATTATGTCACCTTCAGTAAAAATTTTGGGTGTGGGCGTAACGTGACCTTGTCTTTGAAAGAATATTATGTAGGGAGGATCAGACATGAGCACCCTGATCTCACTCACCCATTTGGCGGAAGTAATGGTGACCAGAAAAGCCACTTACATGGATAAATGCAGCAGGGTACAGGTGGCTAAGGGTTCAAATGGTGGTCTGGTGAGGTATTTGAACACCAGATTGAAAATGTTCCCTCTAAGTTTTCCCACCCATGTGCAGAATGAATTTTGTTATGTGCACCAATAAGGAGGTGGTGTGTGACACATCAACTCAATATTGGTGCACATAACAAAATTCATGTGTTGGGCCAAGGGGTTCAGAGTGTGGGAGGGGGCTCAGGGCTGGGTGCAGGGGGACAGGGCTCCGGGCATCGAGATGTGCCCCTATGAAGACCAGACAGGGACTAGAGTGGACTTTCATTCGTTTATCAATAGTCCTAGATCCCTGAATAGCATGATCATCATCCAGACCAAATCCAGTGCTTCTTGTTGAGTTGGACCTTTGAGAAGGCAATCGTCCAGGTAAGGGAAAATCATTATTCCCTGTTTGCAGATATGCCACTACCACCACTAGGGTTTCGGAGGAAACTCTTGGTGCGGTGGATAGGCCGAAAGGTAGTACTCTGTACTAGAAGAATTGATGTCCTACCGTGAAACGCAGGAATTTCCTGTTATCTGGGTGTATAGTAATATGAAAATAAGCATCTTGGAGGTCAAGGGCTGGAAACCAGTTCCCCTTTTGCAGCGCTGGAAGTATCATGCCCAGTGTCACCATTTTGAAATTTTGAGTGCATATGAACTTGACTTTCCTGAGATCCAAGACAGGTCTCCATCCCCCATTCTTCTTCTGGGTCAAGAAGTAGTGGGAGTAGAACCTCTTCCCCATGTATTGCGAAGGTATTCATTCCACAGCACCTAGTTGTAGAAGATGGTTGACTTCTTGTCGTAACAGGTGCTCGTGAGAAGGGTCCCTGAAGAGGGATGGGGTAGGTGGTCGGGAGGTAAAAGGGATGGTATATCCCGATCGTATGATCTCTTAACACCCATTGGTCCATGGTTATTGATGCCCAGATGTGGTAGAATGGGCGAAGGCGGTATCAAAAACATGGGGATGGATCAGGTGAAAGCACTGCCTGGTGAGGGAGGTCATCCAGACCCTTGACCAAAACTTCAAAATTCTGGCTTGAGTGAAGCCAACTGAGAAGTAGACATTTGAGCTTGAGGTGCTCTCCATCACTGCGACCATTGGCGATGTCTTTGGTACTCATATTGTTGCTGTTGTTGTTGTCAGTTAGTTTCTGTCAGCACCGGTGGGGTCACTCTCGTCAGTGCTGACATTTGTGCCATCATATGTAGCATTGATTTAGTGGGCGCCATCGGTGCTGACTTGGTTTTCTCAGCCAGTGCCAACTGCAATATCAGTGCCAGGAGCGGACGCATGATGCCTGAGGAGACACTCGGCACCAGGTCCCTTATGGGTGAATTTGGTGCTGTGCAGGAAGCATGTTGCCATCTACGGCACAACACAGTCTCCTTTGTTCGGGACTTGGCGGAGCCAGGACCATCATAGGTGCTCACCAAACCATGTGTCTGCATCGGGGGTAGCAACCTGGCAGGAGACCGCCTATTTTTCCATGATGCTCTCTGCGGAGAGGTCTGTGCGCTCTTCCTCAGTATGTTAGAGGAAGGCGTGTCTCCTGGGAGAAGAGCCCAGAAAGGAGGTCCACTTGTCTGGCTCTGATTGGAGAGATTTCTTCATCAGTATCATTTTCAAGGAGAGATCTTGGTCACGCCGGGCTCTCGCGTTCAGATTACCACAGTGGGTGCATTTTTGCAGGATACGCGTCTCCCCAAGACATCAGACACACAAAGAGTATCCATCCGAAACCGGCATTACTTCACAGCAAGAGCCGCAACACTTAAAGCCTGGGGAGTCAGGCACCTCTGACGGTTAACTGACCCCGGAGTGGGGACTTTTTTTTCCCCTTAAAACTATCACTAACACTAACTATAATTTGTAAAAGATTAACTAATTATTTACACTTCTATCTTTTTTAAAGGTTTGGTGAGAGTAACGGACATGGTCCTTGAGCTCCGTCTTTAGCTGAGAAGGAAATGGAGGACTCAAGTCATGCACGCACTACGCAGGGCACCAGAGCACTGCGAGACACCTACTGCACATGCGCGACCCAGGTGGACACTGCTACCATAAATCTCTGATAGACGGCGCCAGGACGCACCAACACTTGAAGTGGAGCACCCACAGGGACAGCACTCTAAGAAGATCACATTAGAAGGCAAACATATCAAGAAAGTAGAATAGTTCAGCACCATATTGGCCAATGGAGATCTCAGAAAGGAAGTGACATCAAGACACCCACTGCATTTTCTAAACTTAATAGTATACAGGAATCAAAGATCTATAACATCAGAACAAAAGAGAATTTTCAATTCAAACATTATCTCAGTGCTAACATGTGGCTGCAAAAGCTGGAGATCTACCAAAACATAAGACAGAAAACTAGACACATTCAAAAATAAGTGCCTAGGAAAGATTCTGGGCATTGGTTGGAAAGACTATTACCAGTGGAGAGATCCATGAAATCACCAACCATAAGTTCATTTCCACCAGACTCAGAAGGAAGCATTGAATGTATTTGGGGCATGTACTCCAGATCCCAAAACACCGACTCGCAAATGAAGCTGTCAAGTGGAAACCAACTGATGTGAGAACGCCCAAGAGAAACCTTAAGAAGAACTTTTAGCAGGGAGGGCAAAATAGTCTAATCATAACACCACAGAGCAGATGGAAGCAGCAGCAAATGACAGAGAGGAATGCAACAGACTAGTTTCTGTCCTGTGTGCCTATTTTCACAAAAGGGATGTAGTAATAAATAATATGTACAGTATGAAATTATAAGCAGATTAACATGCATAGTATGATTTAAGAGTTAAAAGAAGGCATTTTAAGTTGCAGCATCTTTAAAATGGTGAGACAGCCCCAATTTTTTAAAAAGTAATTTTAACTCCTGTCATAAATATAAAGGGAAGGGTAAACACCTTTAAATCCCTCCTGGCCGGAGGAGGAACCCTTTCACCTGTAAAGGGTTAAGAAGCTAAGATAACCTCGCTGGCACCTGACCAAAATGACCAATGAGGAGGCAAGATACTTTCAAAGCTGGGGCAGGGGAGGGAGGGAAACAAAGGTTCTCTCTGTCTGTGTGATGCTTTTGCCGGGACCAGAGCAGGAATGCAGGTCAGAACTCCTGGAAAGAGTTAGTAAGCAATCTAGTTAGATATGCGTTAGATTGTTTTGTTGAAATGGCTGGTAAATAAGCTGTGCTGAATGGGATGTATATTCCTGTTTTTGTGTCTTTTTGTAACTTAAGGTTTAGCCTAGAGGGATTCTCTATGTTTTGAATCTGATTACCCGGTAAGGTATTTACCATCCTAATTTTACAGAGGTGATTCTTTTACTTTTTCTTTAATTAAGATTGCTTTTTTCATTGTTCTTAAGATCCAAGGGTTTGGGTCTGTGTTCACCAATGCAAATTGGTGAGGATTTTTATCAAGCCTTCCCCAGGAAAGGGGGTGTAGTGCTTGGGGGGATATTTTTTTGGGGTGGAAGACGTTTCCAAGTGGCACTTCCCCTGTTCTTTGTGTAACGCATTGGTGGTGGCAGCGTTTAACCTAAGCTGGTAAGAATAAGCTTAGGGGGTCTTTCATGCAGGTCCCCACATCTGTACCCTAGAGTTCAGGGTGGGGAGGGAACCTTGACAACTCCTAACTCTTCAAAGTATTTACTTGTATCTTTTTCAGAATTACTTTTATTCCCTCATAGTAAGTCTATTTTAAAAAATAGGTTGCATACCTTCCTAAAAAAACAAAAAATGAAACCCTCACATAATAGGAAAAAAATTAATATAACCTTAATTATGGGGTATCTATCAATACTTCCATAATCCTGTAAAAACTCTAACATCTAGAGTGCATAAATGTTTCAAATGTACTACAAATTAAATGTAGTTACCTGATCCACTTAATTGACAACATAGCCTAGAGAAAAAGATTTTGGTGAAGAAAGGAGTGTCAATTCAAATTTTCATGCTCATTTTTTAGAGCCAATGGGAGATGTCACATTCAAGTCCTTTCGTTATCTAGGCAGGGAAAAGATAGCACTTAAGAAGTTTCCCAACTCTCTTCTACAAGTAGAACTCAAGTATGCCCTATAGTGACCACTTGTATCGATAAGAGGACAGTTCATTCACTATGCCTATTCAATTCTTTTTGCTAAGATTTCTAAAAACATTCTTCTTAGTGCCCATTATGATGGTGAGAATTTTATCATATGGTCATCTCTACATCAGGAACTGGACTGAGATTACAAATCCATCTCACACAGATCATCAAATAGCTGTCAGATAGTACCAACTTTTGGTCACTATCAGCCGGGCTAAATTCAATTGGTGGCTAAGATGTGAAAGGCTCTATTCTCAATCATCTGAACCATCCAGAAAGCTCTCACAAAACGTAACAGTTAAAGTAATAAAGAACACAAGACCATTGCTCACACATGAAACCACAAGACAGAAAAGTTAATGGTTCACTTTAGTTTAAAGGTTATGTATACAGTATGAATGACTGCCTATGTTCCAGAATCTTTGGTACTCAACTATCCCTGATTAACAGTTAAGAGTTTTTTCAAAGATATGAGAAAAAAAACTAAATGTAACCCACAACATGCAAAAACTAAAAGGCATTTATATACCCCCCCCAAGTGAAAGATTTCTGTTGTAACAGGGATTTTCTGAGAAGCTTTACATGCAATTAAAACGAGATCAAAACCTCACTAACATTTCTCCAGGAGACATGATTTGAACCTGAAGGTTCACACCTTGCAGTATGCTCAGCGTGCTGCCAGTGTGGGCTTCCATCGGCTGCCTGCGCTGCCGGTCTGGGATCCCAGCCGCCGGCCCCGCTCATCCCGCTGCCAGCCTGGATGGACAGAACCCTGGGCTGACAGCAAGCTCAGCAGGGCCGGCAGCCGGGACCCCGGCTGACAGGGGTCGGCGGACAGAACCCTAGACCGGCAATGCAGGCAGCAGACGGAACCCCAGACCAGCAGCGTGCTGAGCTGCTCAGCCCACTGCCAGTCTGGGGTTCCGGCCACCGGCCCCTGCCAGCCGGGGTCCCGGCTGCCAGCCCCGCTCAGCCCGCTGCTGGCCCAGGGCTCCGTCCATCCAGGCTGGCAGCCGGGACCCTGGCTGGCAGCAGAGTGCCACTAAAAATCAGCTCGCATGCCACCTTTGGCACGCATGCCGCAGGTTGCCGACTCCTGATCTATAACTTGCAGAAGCAACCTCATGAATCCAGTAATGTGCAGGTACCAGGGTTTCATTTCTGACTTTCCTTAATAGGAACGATTTTCTTCAGTGTATTTTTAAGAATTCATTTACCTGACCCTGGCAGGCACTGAAGCGTATTTAAAATACTGTCTCTCATAACTTTAGCTGAGACTATTTTTTCACAATTCCCAGTAAAATTGTATGCTTGTGATTCTCCAGGCAAGATAATTGAGTAATTTAAAAACTCAGCTACGAAAAATGTAACCTTGGATGGAACTGTTTCCAAATGCTGTGCCATAAGTTACACTACATTTGGTCAAGTAATTAGGTGTGCATGTAAATTCCACAGTTTGAAATGATCGCTTCTTTAGTGCAGTGCAACACATTTGTAACTCCTTTGCCATATTCAAGTATTTCCAATTTTGAAAGAGGTAACAGAAATGTGACTTTAACACAACTCATTCTTTGCTAATTTCACAACATTCTAGAAACCATGTTTAATAAAAAACAGAAAACTGGCAACACTTTTGTTCTTTCTGAAGCCTGAGAAGTGCACTAGACTATATTTGTGAAATTACTGAATTTTTCTTGCCTTTTTATAGGAGACTATACCCCACTGTCAGTTTTTTCTTTGAAGCACAGCACTAATAAGCTTGCTCTGAGATCTGACATAGGCCTACCGCAGGGTCCAACAGGCATGATGAAAACAAATACCTTATGTGTCCAAGAGCCACAGAGTATGGTTTTGTTTGCACAGTTGTAATTAAGAGACAGTGAAATGCTTTGACCTGAATACATTTAATATTACATTTTCTGTGCACTGTTAAGTATGGTCAAAGTAGAACAATGACAAAAGTATGGAAAATTGCCATATAAAAGTTAGGTGGTTGTGGTGGTACAGTACAACTATATGAAGAACGGATGTACCTTGTGTTTTTGTGGACTCCTTGATGATTTTCTGAAGCTCTTTCATTTCTCTGTCAAGTTCTTCATAGTTTATTTCCCTAGATTCAACCTTAGGAGCCTGGAACAGAGAAGGATCGGTACCAAGGTAGGAACACTGCAGGTGCCCACTGTCACTCAGAGTAACTATAACACCTTTCAAATCTCTGCATAAAGAGAGACAAAAGCTCATTAAAAAATTGAGAGGAATCACACAATCAATTATAAAACTCTGATACTGTTTCTAACAGTCTGCCGCTATAATGATATTTTAAACAAATCTTTCTTTAAGATCATTTGACCAAACAAGAAACAAACACTTGTTACATTCACATTAATAATAAAAACAATCATGTTTATTATGACACTGTCCAGGGACCAAGCAAGAATGCTGCCACTGCCCCTGTTTTAGGCACTGTACATACATAGAATATGATAAAGTCCCTGACCTAAAGAGTTTACAAACTAAATACAGGGTAGTGGAAAAGGACAGAACAAACAGAGTAAATAATAGATGGTTGCAAACATCATGTTTGTTTTGGTTTTGTCTTATTTAAATCCATTCAGTGATATTAGGTTAGGAGGAGGATTAGTTAAATGAAAAGCCTAAGGAAAGGGAGGAATGAGACAGGTTGGCACAAACAGCCAATCAGTGGAGAGACTGTTCAGAGTGCCAGTCTCTGGCAAGATACTATCTGCAGTCTCTTTCCCAAATATCAATTGGCTGTTTGGAGGGAAATGCGCCATACTGGTCTTAGTGCCCCCCGGGAGGTCTCGCTTGCACTGTTCTGGGTCCAGTGGATACTGGGGGCGGGTGGCCCTGGGTGGGCCCCATTTTACCCCCTCCACACTCCCAGAGCAGCAATACCTACTTGAACTGCTTTCTTCAACTAGTATACCAAATATTTTGTTCCATCTAATCATGTACCATACATATAAAACATCTTTGAAAAGTATTTAATAAGTCACTGGTAATTAAAGGAAAGCTGTCACCCATTCTGCTTAACTTGAAATTTGTTATAGGTAGGAAGAGGATTTTCTCAACATGTACTAAATAAACAGTAAAGCAATCCTGTTAATGTAAGGCAATAATAAACCGGTTTCCATTCTACTTTTAAATTCTATATGTGAAACCAACTTTAAGGTTTAGTATTTTTAAAAATCATGATAAGTCACCACAGTCTTGGCCTGCAATATATTCTTATTCAAGTCTTAGGCCTCTCCAAAATAGACGTTGACATTGCTGTCAAATATAGTGATTTTCTGGTGTAGAGACTAGGATGAAACTACCAAAACTTCAGGTAGTTTCTAGATTCAAAGCTTCACTTAGATGATCAAGGCTAATGTACCATACCACTATACTACCTAGGCCTGCCTAGAAGATTTCATTATACCAAGTTCATGCTGTAATATTACTTTTAAGAAATGACTGAAATACTGTAAATCATGTACAGTAACTCCTCACTTAACGTTGTCGTTATGTTCCTGAAAAATGCGACTTTAAGCGAAATGATTTTAACCAAATCCAATTTCCCCATAAGAATTAATGTAAATGGGGGAAGGGGTTAGGCTCCAGGGAAATTTTTTTTTTGCCAGACAAAAGGCATTATATATATTTTAAACATGCAATTTAATACAGGTATTAAACAGGCTGGCAGCCCCCCCATCAGCTCCCCTGCACCTGCCCCCCCCACAGCGCCTCCTGCCTGCGGACCCCGTGGATCAGCACCTTCCCCGTTCCCCCCGCCTCCTGCCTGTGGCAATCAGCTGTCTTGCAGCGTTCAGGAGGCTTGTGGGAGGAGTGAGGACGCGGCGCGCAGCCTCCCCCTCTGTCCCCTGCCTCCAGCAATCAGCTGGTTTGCAGCATTCAGGAGGCAGGGCAGGGCAGGGAGGGAAGAGGCTGCGCACCACGTCCTCGCTCCTCCCCCCAGCCTCCTGAATGCCGCAAGACAGCTGATTGCCATGGGCAGGAGGTGGGGGGAACAGGGGGAAGGTGCTGATCTGCAGGGTCCGCCAGCAGGCGGGAGGTGCTGGGGGGGGGGCGCGTAAGGGGGCTGCCAGCCATGGACAAAGCAGGCGGCCAAATGACATTATAGGGGAGCACTGCACAACTTTAAATGAGCATGTTCTGTAATGGAGCAGGGACGTAAGATCGAAACAACGTTAAGCGAGAGTTAAGTGGGGAGTTACTGTATTTGACAGCCATTTGAGAGCCTACCATAATATACCTTCCATTAAAAAATTCTGGGTTTATAAAAATAGTAACTCAAAAATAATGGTATTTCTCCAACGATTGGGCATTTGCAAACACTACAAAGTTCAAGCTTACACATTTTGTTTAACCTTTGGGGTTTTTTTCAGGGGGGGAAGCAGGTTGTGGGTAAGGAAAAGAGTTATTCAAGTGTAAAATACTAAGGACTAGTACTTAAGTGTGACTAGGTCTACAGTACTAAATGGTCTGAATCAACTTCATTATTATCAATGAAGCTAAGTCAATATAAACAGCTGAGGACCTGGGATAATATGTTCAAAAGTAGCCTCTGAAACTGTAGCTCTCCCTAGGTACATTTATGTTTGGCAATCATATATTTTATTGACATCTAATTTATGAGCCAAACCAAAGTTGAACACACAAATCAGTCATTTACACACTTAAGTAGACTGTTGCCTTTGCAAATGCAATTTGCCCTCACATAGCCAAATTTTGGTATACCCAGATATTTATACACAAAAAATCGTGAGCACAATTTTAGCAGCTCACTTAAAAACCTTTTGAGTATCTGAACCTTAAAAATAAAACTATGCCCATTTCGGCCAACTGCTCTTTCAGTCATTAAGTCTTTTAAAGCTGCTACGGCTCAGAAATGAATGAGTTGTTTTAAGAAAACAGCATAACAAGCAATATTTTTCCTTTGCTTCGGCTAGCTTTTTGAAACGGCTTTATGCTCCTGCTGGGTCCTAAAATCTATGGTGTTTCATATTTATTTAAAATGAAATATCTACAATTATATGAAAGCCTTCTTAACGATTTTTCTCTTGTTAATTCTTTCTGTGCATTTGTGGGTACATTAATATGACAAGAGGGATGTAGCTAATGAGTTGTAGCAAGTGAATTATGATGTATTAATTTTTCTGTTGGAATGTTAGTCATCCAATCAGATTGCTTTATTTTCTCAGGCTTTTAAAATATTGTTTAAAGATGTATTTAATAGTTTTATAGCAGTTTCCGCATAGCTACTGCGCCCATACAATATCCTGCAAAGGCCATTGCTTCATTTGGCACATTTTACACTCAATCTGCGATTTCAATTACTTGTTAAATTTCTTTTATTGACTGTTTTACTATACATCACACAACAGTCAAAGCAACACTGAATCTGAAGAGACACTTTAATAGTGAAGAAGTTAAAATATGAAACAAATTATTTTGGTATTTAAAATAACATTACTAAACAAAGCAACTCCTACACACATATGGGAATAATTTGAAAATCTACCTTTTATTGGATTCTGAATAATAATAATGGCATATTTTTTTAGGTCTTCTCTTAAAAAATATATTGTGAACAATTTGTTTTGTTACAAATTTAAATGCTTTCATATTTCCAGTCATACAATAACAAATCTGTAATTCAAATAGCTGGCTTCATAAAATTACAGATTCAACTACTCTGATTCTTATTTTAAAAACAAACTAAAACACTACTCCATCACTTTTGCCACAATCAATTTTTACATTTTTTTTAAAGTATTTAGAGTTTAATAGTCAATATAACTTATTTTCACATCAGTCTTTCAAGAATTACAGAAGCAGCTTTGTTAATTTGAATGATGGCAGTTGTAAACTGCTAAATTAGAAAATGCTTTGTGGTGTTACTTTTATTTGATTGTTATTTATCATTTATAAAGAACGGAATTCAGAAATTAATTCCTAGGCAATACTCAACGACTTTATGTCTGATTCTCATAGACTTTACGGCCAGAAGCGACCAACATGATCATCTAGTCTGACTTCCTGCACATTGCAGGCTACAAAGAACCTCACTCACCCAACTCCTGTGACAGACCCCTAACCTCTGGCTGAGTTACTGAAGTCCTCAAATCATGATTTAAAGACTTCAAGTTACAGAGAATTCACCATTTACACTAGTTTAAACCTCCACATGACCCGTGCCTCATGCTGCAGAGGAAGGCAAAAAAAACCCAGGGTCTCTGCCAATCTCACCTGGGGGGGAAATTTCTTCCTGACCCCAAACAGGACAAAGCAGTTAGACCCTGAGCATGTGGGCAAGATGCACCAGCCAGACACCTGTGAAAGAATTCTCTGTAGTGACTCAGAGCCCTCCCTAGTGTCCCATCGCCAGCCATTGGAGATATTTGCTGCTAGCAGTTGTAGACCAGCTACATGTCATTGTAGGCAGTCTCATCATACCATACCCTCCTTAAACTTATCAAGCTCAGTCATGAAACAAGTCAGGTTTTTTGCCCCCTCTGCTCCCCTTGGAAGGCTGTTCCAGAAAGTTACTCCTCTGATCATTAGAAACCGTCACCTAATTTCAACTTATTGATGGCCAATTTATATACATTTGTTCTTGTGTCCACACTGGTACTTAATATAAATAACTCCTCTCCTGCTTGGTATTTATCCCTCTGATATATTTATAGACAGAAATCATATCTCCCCCTCACACTTCTTTTGGTTAGGATAAACAAGCCAAGCGTTTTGAGTCTCCTCTAATAAGGTATGTTTTCCATTCCTCTGATGATCCTACTAGTCCTTCTCAGCACCTGTTCCAGTTTGAATTTATATTTCTTAAACAAGGGAGACAACTGCACACAGTAGTCCAGGTGAGGTCTCACCAGTGCCTTGTATAATGGCAATAACACTTCCCTATCTCTAGTGGATATATCTTGCCTGAAGCATCCTATGACTGCTTTCGCCTTTTTCACAGCCGCATCACATTGGCAGTTCACAGTCATTCTGTGATCAACCAATAAATCCAGGTCTTTCTCCTCCTCTGTCACTTCCAACTAATATGTCCCCAACTCAGCAAAAATTCTTGTTAGTCCCTAAATGCATGATTTGCACAATTAAATTTCATCCCATTTCTATTACTCCAGTTTACAAGCTCGTCCAGATCACCTCCTCTCACTTTGGTCACCTTGTTGACTTCACTGGACTTACTCCTGATTTACACCAGTGTAAGTGAAAATTATAGATAGATTATAGATACTATAAACCATGTATCCAGAATGTCCCCAGAAAAGTTCCTCACTACCACTTTGCACCACTTTAACTGCAGCTGGGTAAAGTGTTTGATAAAATGAAGGATAAAGATCAGAAGAATGGAGAGAGAAAAGGGCTACCTAACATGAAGGAATGGGAGAAAAAAAATGAGGCTTCAACTCAAAACAACCTGTTCATCTGAGATACTCTCTGAGGTTAGAGCCCTTGGCTGGGATTTTCAAAGAAGACCTAAGGGAGTTAAGCACCAACTACCAGTGAAATTTAATAGGATCTGGGTACCTAACTCCCTTAGGCTCCTTTGAAAATCCCACTCCTTATGAGAAGTCCTTGAGAAAGGTTCTAGTAAAGGAAGGAAATAAATGCTCTCATAGATAAGGCTTCCCTATCCTGTTCCATGGAGACAGTCTTAAAAAAAATCCATTTGTTCACACACATTGGAGTTATTTTAAAGATACTTATATTATGTATTTAAGATGAAATGCACATCAGTGATGAGGCCAGCACAAGGCACAGACAATACTTGAGTAGCACTGAAGTGGTGCTTTTTGACTAGTCCACTTTTTCGGTTACATGGCAGGTTTTGAGTAGTGATTTCAAAAGACTGCCAGAAACAAGTCCACTTAAAGAGACACATGGGTTGTGCCTGATGAAAGAAAAAAAAAAGGAGAGATGGAAGTTGATAATGTCACATAGCATGGGAAAGGTAGAGGTCAAGTTAAGAATAAAAGGTCATGACTAATTAAAGTGAAGGCAAAATTTGGCTCATTTTTACACATGTAAGACCAGTGAATGGGGAAGGGAGAGATTTCAAGGGGACAAGATCAGAATTTGGCCAAAATGTCACTACTTGGAATGCCAGCAGGACTCTCCAACTTGCAGTTCTATTATAATACTCTCTTCAGTCCAACATGGAACTTGGGGTACATTAACCACAAGTGAAGTGACACTAACATTTTCAGGTACCATATGATTTTTCCACCTTTTGTTTCTGGCAAGTGCAATACGCATTTCTTAAATAATGATAAAATGTTGAATTAGAAGTAGTTGCCTATAAACATACCACACTGAGGTGCCAAATCAGGTATGAATTATTTTGTGATAGGGCACCTGCAGGCACCAGGAGCCTTTAAAATTTGCAGTTCAATCATTAAGGTCAAAGGTCGTTCAATGAAAGATGAAAAAAGAAAAAAATCTTTCCAAGTGACAGAAGAAAATAAAGTGACAGGAATTGACATCCCTTTTTCCTATCAACTGAAAAAAAAAATCCTGTTATGTTTGGGTCATGGACCAAATTACTACTGCCATCTACTGGTGATCATAATATTATACCGTGTAACGAAATGTTTCTATGCTACTGCCTGGAACCAAAGAGACAAATAAAGCAACTTGTAAATACAAAATGTCTGCTGTTTCAAATTAAATGAGTAACAGGATTTTTCATTTGTTTAAACAAGATCAGTATAATAGTCTGACAATCTATAAGTAATGAAATTCTAGCAATACAGTATATATAAACTGTTAATATTTTCCATTGGAACAATAGACACAACACTGGCAGATTAGGCAAGTGATGTTAAGCCTACATTACAAATTAAAGATAATTTTATATACCACACTCTTAATTAGAAATATAGTGATCAACAGTAAATTTCAAAAAACCCAAATGTAATAATGTATTTCTTTCCATCAAAATATTTATCTAAATTCACAAAAGACCACTCATTTTTCCTCTGCTTTAAAACTCGTATCAAATTAAAAAGGCATCTTGTTAGAAAAAGAAAGCATTATGTCAATGTTACTTATGCCAATGTAGTTAGTTTTACATCATGTCTTGATCCTCTCTTGAAAACACTGGATTTTAATTCACCCAAATACATTACTTCCAGAAGGAGCTCGGCCTACCAGCCTCCAAGTGTTTCAGAAAGACAAGCCTTTGTCATGTATAAGCTGAAACATACAAAGAACTTTCTTCTAGTTCACTTAACAATGTGCAGTTGACTAGTCCTTCAAGTGGACAAATCTAAGGCCTGACTATGGCCCATCTTTGCTCTAGTGTACAATTTATGTGCTCTAGTGTACAATCACTTCCACAGCGAGTGCACAGGGAGTAACGGGGTCTGCAGAGCCACTCTAGAAGATGGGAGATGGTAGCATAGCTCCACTGGCAAAGTGGAGAACATATGCTGTACCAGGTATAAATCTAACATATTTGTTCTCACCCAGGAGCAGCAAGGAGACTGGGAAAGAGATTTCAATTACCTAACTCAGAATCACCCTCCTCCTGGGCAGTTACATTACTCTGGGTAGCTTGTTAACTAACAACCTAGCCCTTAATTGACACTTACGGAATGAAAAAATTACCATGTGTGGTTTCTTGTATTAAAGGTTACTGTGTATTCAGATTAAAAAGTTTGGTTTGTTTTAAGATTTTGACACAACCAGACAAAGCAGAGAAAAGACAGGAAATTCAAAGGCATAGAAAACATGAAGCTTTAAACTATGATTTCTTTTTTGTTTCTTTGTCTATATGAGTTAAGGGCTAAGGTCTAGATCTTGCAAAAAGTTATGCAGATGTTGAGAGTTAACATTTAAAAGTCAAAGTTCCAAAATATAATTAATTCAGCAGAACGCTCATGACATCATATTTCAGATTATCACTCACTACTTGCAGTGCAGTAGCTAAGAGGGTTCGCTGCATTAGCAGAAGTGAAAGTAGATATGCAGTTTGATAAGAAAGCAGGAGGACTTTAACAAAGAGCAGAGCCACCAGCCCAACCGTGCAAGAAACAGGACAAAAATAAAATTTATAGTGTGGTGTTATACAGGATAACATTGGAGTTATCAGTGAGGAGAAAATAAAGAAGAACTGTGACATACCTAAAGAAAACCTCCCACTGCCTCACTTTCTCATGTTGCTGGAAAAGTAGTAGCAGACCCAGCAGGGAGCATGTGCAAACAACCCTACACTCTGCCTCTGTGGGAAGCCGCACAGCGACTAGTATTCCTTCATCTGTGCCTCTTCCTCGGCTGCCTACAATCTGTGATGTAGGTCCAGAAGTCCCCAGTTGGCAGTCAGGTATATTACAGCTTCCAGGAGTCCCCTAGTGGCAGCATGTGTTAATGCACCCTATAGCAGATCAGTCACAGTATGCAGTACTTCATTGGTGGGTCCTAGTCCCATTAGCCCCTAATAATCAGCTACCTCAAAAAAATATATATATATATATCATCCATCCATTGTCTCTGTAGTCTCCCCCTCCTTCTATAATTCAGTTACTACCATCATCCACTACACCCTGGGCATTTTTGCTATAAGGAATTGACAAGAGATGTAAAATATTGGATTGGCAAAACCTGCACAATGTTTGAGAGTTTTTGATTATAACAAAAACCTCATTTAACTGCTGATAACAGATTAGCTCTTTAATATTAAGCAATATCACCAGCAAAAGTAAACAACTAGCTATAAATAGGCCAGGGAAAAGGACATTCTGATTCACAAAGAGCCGCCATGACGAAAGAACTATTACGTCAGTACATTTTACCATAAAAGATATTCTTAATGAGCCATAGATGTGTTAGAAGCACTATAAAATAAATACACGTCAAAAAAACAGTTGTGAGTTTGTCTTGGTAATGTTCTATGTGAGACATGATATAAGATACAAAGAAAATTAATTATATATTTTACAAATAAAGGTGTAACCAATGACAAGTGCACTTACTTTGCAATTACATCGTAGGCCCTAATCCTGAAAAGACTCATAGTATTGCCTATGACAACTTACCCAGTACCACGCTGTACTGTCACCAGTCTGTTCAAAGTGGACCCGCTCAGTGGGTCCTGTATGCATCCAGGTCGCCTGGATCTGAATAGAGTCTAGTCCCTGTTTCTAGCTCTGTGTGTATAGGGCACAGTCCCAGGCACTAACTCTTGTTTGACACCCTTCTTTGGGTTGTGTGGAACTGCCACCGAGCCACCCTAGACCATGAAACCACTACCTGAGACCTTCCAAGCTCCTCCAGCCACTTACAAACACTACCCCAGAGCTCCACCGAGGCTGTGGGGGTCTCTGGGCTTCTAGTTTAACTCTTTTGGGGACAACATGGCAGAAAAGAAAGGAGCACAGGCTTACCAAAAGAATTCCTTAACCACAGAAACTATACTCTTAAAGCACTCAGGAGTTGCAGGTCCTTGAAACAACAAAAGTCTTGAGACACACCCTCCCCTAGTCTGATCTCATCCTTCTTGTGACTGAAGTTTGTTAGCATTTCAGGCTGGGCAGAGTCCATCCTGCCCTCTCTCTCCTGCAAGTCCTGCTTATACGTGGCAATGGTTGGCTCCCCTGCAAAAGGGCAGAGCCCTGCACTTAAGTTATGCCTATACTGCAGTCTAAGCTGTGACTGCAGCTCAGGTAGGCATACTTGCACTAGCTTTATCAGTGCTTGGATGGCTAAAATTAGCAGTATAGATGTGGCAGCGTAGTAGTCTTCAGTGTGGGCTGTACAAGCCCGCTCAGAACCCTGGGTATCTACTTGTGTTGCTGAAGCCTGTGCCACCCCATCTATACTACTATTTTTAGCAATGCTAGCTTGGGTAAAGCTATCCTGGGTATCTCTACCTGAGCTGCAATCACGCCATGGAGTATAAACAGACCCTCTATCCCTTTGACATCAGTAGGATGCTCCATTACACACTTTTTCATCATGCTTGCACCACCTTGCGGACCCTGTACAGAAAAATCTTTGTTCAGTGAGTAGTTGAGTGAGTGGTGAGCCAGTAGTTAAGAGTTGTTCAAAATAGATAGCCCCAGATGGTTCTCAGTGATAGTCTTTCAACAACATGTCCAAGCATTTTTTTCAGGGCAGGACAACTGTCTGAAATACATTACAGTAAATTGCCCTTAGGCAAGTCTAGCCTAGTGTTCAACACTTAGTACAAAGTAGAGTTCATAATTTGGTACAGACATGTGCCATTCTGTCACACTGCCAGCCACAAACATTCAAAAATCATGCAATTTTAAAAAGTTAAAAATATTAAATTTAGGATTCTTTTTATTTGTCTTCTTCAAGCTTTCCCCTGCAAAGATGAAACTAGGAACTTGCTTTTTTATTTTCTTTTTTAAATAAAAGCTGAAAATCTCACACAGTCACAAGACTCTAGGAGCTAGGGCTTTAAGAAAAAACATCAAATATCATGAGGCATGCAATTTAATCAGGAGAGTTGGCAACAATGGATGCTATTCTTTACACACGGCAAGTAGGCCCATTCAATTCTTCAAGTTCTACCTCGCCAGAAAGTCCTCAGACATTAGAGAATTTGCAGAGTGTAAAGTTAGGCACATATGGAATTTTCTGCAGGCTCAGAGCCCTACTTAGGTAAAGAAATACAATCACACCACATATTTTGTAGCACTATAAACAACAAAAAACAATCTTTTCAAAGAAGCCTTTAAAAATGGCAATATTTTGTACATCTCTAGCCAGTACGGTAGTAATTGCTGAAAAATATAAATTTAATCACTTTCTTCTTTCCTACCAAACATTTCCTTAAAGTGGAATTAGGTGTAAATGTAGAGAGAGCTTCTAAAAATCCTTGTGTTTAACTTCTCAGATCAGACAACGTATTATTATGGCATACTCAAATTAAAAAAATACAGCCGTTCAGTTCATACTGTGTGTCATAACTGGCATCACTTCTGTTATAGCACCACCCTGCAAAAAAATGGAAAATCTTTCAGCAAACTACAGACTTTGATTCCTGCAGTTTTCTTTCCATCAAATTGTGTAGTAAGTGTTAAGTTTTGCCATTTTTATATGGTGATGCTTTAGCAGTTGTGGTGATGTCAGTTATAATAAGGAATAACAGATGGGCTGGAGTGAAGAACAAAGTATTTTCTAGCATCTGGATAGCTGTAGAAACAGAATAAGTGGTGCTTTTATTTTTAACTCCACCCACTACTACCCGTTATTTGATTGCATTTTTACATCTTTTATACTTTCATTCAACTATAATCTTTCTTCATATTTTTCTCATTAACTTCAGTTCCTGTTGCCTTTGTGGTGTTTGCAGACACACAGCTGCATACAATGCATTCACCTAACCACACAGTCCACTATATTTTTGCAGTAGAGAACAAGTCATAACTTCAACTTTGAATCTGGACCAGGTTTACATTTTCTCACTCATAAATTAATCACACATTTTAATTTTCTTTTTAAAAAATTATTGGAAGCCTAAACTCCATAAAACCCAGCATATTTGATTTTTTAACTAACAGTTAAACTTCATACTTTTGAACTACAGTATTTTGATTAAAACTTTCCATAAAAACGTGCTAGTCAAATTGCTAGACTACAATTCAGTTTCAAACTTACAGCTCAATCCTGCAGATGCACGTACCTCAATTCAGCTAAGAATTTAAGCACATGCTTTGGTGAACAGGGATAGGCTGCTGAATTGGTGCCTTAAGCACGTACATAATTTTACACACAAGTAGTTCCATAAAGTTATGTACGTGCTTAAACGTTTGCCTTGTCAGGGCCCACGTTATAATCATATGCATGAGATAAGGCCTCGTTCTGTGTGGCTACTGAAAAGTCTAGAAAGAAGCACACACATTTTACTTGTTCTAAGTAAAAAATACAGAAATAAATTATTACAGGATTTACTAGACAATTTTGTTATGTAGCTCTAGGAATAAAAATTATTGGAGTCTAAAACATTGCAAAGTTTAGTTAGATAATTTTGCTAGAAAGCAACTTTTTTTTATTTAGCCACTGACTCATAATAAAGTAATTTCCTAGTTACTAATTAATTACTTATAGGAACAGGTTTTTTTTTAAATTTAGAGCAAGTAGTAAGTTTATCACATGCTATGGCAGTTTCCTCTCAATAGTTTGTTTCCCTTCTACATGTAAGAAAATGAACATACATGTAAGTTTAAGTTCAGTGGAAGAGAGTATCAGTACCAGTCCCTTGGATGAAGGTACTCAATTTGTCTTGCTTTTTAGTATCATCCAACGTCATAGGGCAAGTGCCAGACTAGTCTGGGGATTTAGGAGGAAGCAAAGGACAGGAGCAGGCAGGTAGGGTAACGTACCTCTCCTCTACAAATAGGCTTTTGAACCTGCAGATAAAGTGGCAAGAAAATTCTTGAAAGCAGCCAGTCATTCTCCCTGCTCTCATGGTCATAAGGCAAACAACCCCATAAGCACATCATGTGCACATAGTGCACATGATGACAGATATCAAGCTTCTTCTCCATTCCATACACACTCTGCTTGGCTATGGTTATCATTGATGGATGCCCCCAACTGAGGACAACAGGGCTAGAAAACCAGAAACAAGTAGCAGAATGAGAGTGTGCACCAAACACATACATACAGAAAACAAAATTGAAAAAAAAATAAAATCAAACCAGGCAGAATGATACATGTGAGAACAAGAAAATGGTCAAAAATAAAAGAGGAGAGGTAGCAACAGCAAGGGCATGGTGCAAGGGTGAGCACATATTCACCCCAAAAGGAGGCTCCAAACAAAAAAAGGTTGGATGACTGAAGAGCTGAGGACAAGACTTCCTGCCTTTTTCATAGTTGTACCATAAGCGTTATGATGCTGATGTTGGGGAAAGCTACTGGGATCACAAAAGGAAAGCAGCTGGTAGGAGGAAGAACATATGATTTGGCCTACTGCAGCAGACTATCATTCCAGTAAATTGGATACTTGTCTCCAATAGTTGCCTTACAACTCTTCTTGCAATGCACCTAGCTGATTTTGCAATATGTACAGAAAAGGGGAAATTCCTGCCTGACACCTGCAGTGATCAACTGGTACCATGAAGCACAAAATACGGCAAGCCTTATTTTATCATGTTTAATTACAATGCTGGTCATAAGAATATTCAGTCCTTCTGTAAATTCTATTAAGGGATAGATGGGAGAATTACAGTTGTGTGAACTATTTTAACTTTTCTCAACGTTAATAGCAAGAGCCGGTAAAAGGAGATGCTATAGCACAGCCAATACTACCCAATGTCTTGTGACAGAGACATAAAATGAGAGCAAAAAAAAAAAAAAAAAAATCCTTCCCATATAAATAGTATTAGAAAGAAATTTCAGATCTGAAAACTACTTTCTGTTGTCTTACAAGTTATAAAATTGCATATTGCTACTTTAGATTAATTTCTTCAGCCAACAATTCTTAAGTGATACAGTAGTCACTGCATTTCTACATTTGAGTCTGTAAAAATATTCTTCACCAAAGTTTTTACTACATTACTTATAAACTTCAAACAGATGCTTAATTTTTTACTATTCCTTAAACAGAGTCATGACCTAAAATATTAACACACTAGCCTCTGAGTAGATGACACACATGCGGTGGTTGGCTGATGCAGGTGTTCATACATTAAATATGGCACACTGTCATATAGGTTATGGCTCATCCCCTTGATAAAGAAGATGTACAGGAGGACTATGGTGGTCTTTTGGAGTTGAGTGGAGGGTGAGTAAGGATTTAAAGCACAGATAAGGCTGACTAGTAAGTTAAAGTGAGAGCATATTTGAAGACGACAGAAAATAATTGACTAAACAAATGACTTTCAGATGCCAGGATGAGTTTGCTGGGTTGGCAATTAGGGGGGAAAGATTTTTTATTTGCAAGTTTACAAAGCAAATTTGATACAGTGTCAATGAGATAAACATGGAACCCCACAATGTCATTTTTTACAGCACCATTTTTCAGGAGACAAATATAGCCAGACTTGAAGTTCAGTACAGAATTAAGTCTGGTTTCACCTTCTTAAGCGGTCCTGGTTTGTTTTTAAAGTATATGCCCTACTTTTATTTCATGAGTTTTAAACATTTGAACTTTTTAAAAAGAAATATGTTTTTCCGCACCTAAAACGATTGATACATAATTATTACCTTAACTCCATCTTAAAAAAATTTGCATCTGGGAATTTAATATTTTAAGAAGTTCTATAGATACCTTTTCTTTTACGGTAATAAATGCTTTCTATTTATTCTGCAGTGAACACACAATTCCATTACTAAATAAAATTATATTTACCTGCAAGATAGTGAAAGTAGAAGCTTGTACTCTAGTAACTTTCACTGACTTGTTCTTACCTGTTACCCCTTCTAAAAAGGAGCACTGAAATTTTAAAAATGCTTAATACTTAATTCTTAATACTTAGTTCTGTGAGTTTACTTTTACATTTGGTTAAAGAGAATCTCTTCCTCATGAAGGGCAAGTACAGTGCTTTCACTCATGGATAAAATACCTATAAAATTCACATGAGAGTAAATTACTGTCCAGATTCTTAACCCCAGATTTCCACTCTCAAGAGCAAGACAGACTGAATACTCCTCTTGGGAGCTTGCTGCATCTCATGGATAGTAAGGGAAAGGAAGAAGAGAAGCTTATGGTGTAAGGGCAGTAATGGGAGCAGCAGATGTGATATCCTGGCCAACTGCCTCCACCTCAAAGGAAACCCAATCAATCTGTAGCTCCTGTTGAGTAGTCAGAATTACTAATAATCTCTAGTTTAATCAATAATTTGCTCAGAGTCCTCCAGTGTCTAGTCATTCTGAGAAGAGCTCCAAATCAATGGAAGTTTTGCCTTCACTTACACCAATGTAAAGTAATACTAATAATTGAACAAAATTATTCCAAATTTATCAGAAATAGCATAAATTGATCCAGTGAATATACCACACAACATACCCAAAACTATATTTTTTCCTTTTATAAACTACCTTTTTTTTGTTAAATACTATAGAAATGCTTATTAGCATCTATAGAAATTTTTTTTATTTTTTGCTGGAAACAAATCTAAAAAAATGAAACTTTTACAAAGTTACTTACTGTAAATTGCCCACTTTTACAGCTACAGGAATATGGGGAAGCTGAGTGGCCCACTTCAATGTCACATCCTGATAAACATGCAACATGTTATTATGGTTTCCAACCAGAGTGTTTATTGTTCCTTCAGACACTGTTAAAAACATAAAAACAGTTTTAAGACAACAGATGTTTTCATGAGCAAGTGTTTTCCTTTCAGGTTTACATTATTTTCCATTTTTGGGGGAGGGGAGGGAAACCCACTATTGCATATATGTGAACAGATTTGTTTTCCTTTTTATTTATAGATTATTAAGCAGTCAAAAAAACCCAAGAAAATTTCATAGACAATAAGCAAAAATATATGTGATTAATCATCATGGACACCGATTATAATTATATCAGTGTGTGAAATATAAAAAGAAGTGCCGGAGACATTTCTGCTACTTCCAGAACTATCACTCATAAGGGTTAGTACCAGAAGTCCCTGAATGCCCCAAAAGTAAAATGTCATGGATTTGTCATCATCACTATGAATGCACTGGTTTAGACATGGCACAACACACACATTGGTTAAGTAATTTTAATCAATCAACTGTCTATCACATGTTTACACAAGAAATTACAAAAAGTAAAATAAAGATGATTATGAGATTGTTTGTAAAGTTTAAATTAACTAATTTAATATAAGATTTTAAAACTTATTCTTTGCTATTCTGGTACCAACATGGAACTATAGATTCTTAATTCTGGTCTTTATCAATTTGTCAGCCAAGCTTTATACCATTCAACCACAGAATCAGAGCACCTCACAAGCATTTATCCTTACAAGACCCCTGACTTTCATGCATTCTTGCTACATTTGAAGCCCTGAAAAATTAATTGATCTCAGCTGCTCTGAGGTACCACACAACATGCTTGAATACCTTAATCTTGGTGGACTTTATATCTCTTCTGCCCCGACCTTACGTGCCTTATACTCTAATCCAGGCAAGATTTTGCTCTTTTTATTTATCCATAAGTGACTTGCAAGAAAAAGTAGCAAATAAAACACAAATTTAAGGAAACTTGATTCTTTCTGTTCTCTGAAAAATTATCCACTGCAGTTACAAAATGTCAGGTACAATTTGAATTCTACATAAGCTTTTATATTAATCCACAATATATTCAAACGGTTGTATCTTCCTAATGGAAAACATTCTTAGTTTTAAGTGTAACTATGTCAAAGATTCTAAGCTGAATTTTTCTTTTACAAACCTGAACAATAAGGAAGGAAGCAACTTGGACTGCAATCAAGTTTTTTCATGAATCGAATTTGCCCATTATCCTTAAGGCAAAAGAAATTTCTCTCGCCAAGCACAAAAACAGAGGAGGTCTGATTTAAGGAAACAACGCATATATCCAGTGCTTGCTCTCCAATGTTTAAAACCCAATCCATCTTCAAAAGAGAAAACATAACCAAAGATCAGTTAACAGCTATATGTATAATAAAAGGCTTAAAAAGAAGGTTCAGTCTACATCAAACCAAATCAATTTTCAGCAATGTAAGTGAAAAGACACTTTGGGGGCGGTAAGGGGGAAAAAGGTAAAATGTTCTACATTTTAGATGCATATTATCTTCAGGAATGTTGTGATCTTCCTGATTCCAAAAAATAAAACACTGCTGGGGGAAGCGGAAATAAACCAGCCCACAAACATTTTATGAAATAAACCATAAACATATGCTGTGCAATTCCCTCTGTAATCATATTTATTGTTCAAAAAATAAAAATGCACACATTGTCCCAAAACAAAAAAAAGCTTTGAAATCTGGAAACAAAACACAAGGTTTCCCATTCTACTAACTACTTAAAGTCTACCACGTCCTTTGTGTCTGCCCTTAGGTACTGATACGTTTCACCACCTTGTTTATCAGCTCCTATGCGAAGTTATATCCAAACCAATCCAAATGTGCTGAACAAACACTTGACTGATGCCAAGCTGGTTTAACAGGAGAGCTGATAAAATTCTCAGTTCAACTGTCCTGTATTTTGTGGTTTTGAATCACAACTTTCTACCACTGTGATTAAAAAAAATGAGGAATAACCTCCTTCACAAACATACTGGTAGAGCTGAGGTAATAACGTGCACCTTCCATTTTAAAATGCTAAAAATGGAAAGGGAAATCAGGATTATGTTACATCATCCACTTTTCGGAAAATTCTTTCTGTTCTGGGATCAACTGATACCTAGGCAATATGATGGGTAACAGAAAGATTCCATAAAGTGTTTGATTTTTTTTTCTTTTTGCCCTGTGAAATTCCAGTACTTTGTTAATTTGATAGATTCAGATTTCCATTAAGACTCCAACCAAGAATTATCAGAAATTACCCCCATAGGTCCTTCAGTTACTTTTATAAGTTTAGTGTCTAGCTTAATTTACAGTCCCTCACTGGTAAAATTGTATCATCCTCCGTTCAACACAAATTTCAATGTACTTCTGGTAGTGGGATCAAAGGTGAATTCATAATCTTTTTGAAAGCTCTATCAAGTGCCATCAGGAACATGGGGCATCAATCCTCCTTCTTCAGTCAAGTAACACAAAGGTTGATGATAGTTACAGAAGAATTTTTGAACACTCACAATGTAGTTCATGGCTTTTGTCTACCCTCAAGAATAGCTCTATATCAACAATCAATGTAGCTGAATTCCAGAGCCTACACAAGCTCATGCAGAGATTTGCACTGATAGAGCTAGTTGAAGCTTAGCACTGTTTGTTCTTAATTTAAGAGTGCAAATCCCTCATGTCCCTGCCCAGTGCAGCTACACCTATTGCTGGCCACCAGCTGCTGAATTGAGGCTACCCCTGAGAGTAGACAAGGTCTAGAACTGTGTTAGCAATTATTCCTTTCTCAACATGATTTAGGTAAGAGTTCTGGACCCCCATCCATCAGAAATTTGGGGTGAGTGAACATGCGAAGTTCTCATTTTTTTCTGTCCTATTTTTATTGCCTCAGACAAAAAAGATCTTCTTGTACTTTTTTCTGCATTCTTGGATGACATCTTCAGCAATCTGCACACAATATTCTTTCATTTTCTTTTCACAGGCAGAGGCAATTACACTAGTTATGCATTTCTCCATCTGTGTGGATACTTGTACACATTATCAGCTGGTATTGTTTATGGTAAAGTGTACTGCAATGCACTCTAAGTGGGGTTACATTTGAAGACTGTTCTTTGATGCCAAACATATTACAGAATACAGTCCTCACCTACTTAGCAGTGTTAGTCAAAGGGAACATAGAGACTTGTTATCCAAGAGCTGGTTCTCTACTTGCTTCCATGTATAATTCAAGGTGTTGACTTTGATTTATATAGTACAAAAATGTTTGAGTTCTGACTCTTCCAGAGACCACCTCTCTCCCCATGTGTCATAATGGAAGATGAGGTCAGCTGGACTACTTAAGCTAGCACTTTCTGGAGTATCTTAAATGATCAAGCAGTTGTCAGTGCAGTACCACCGAGACGGGAATTCCTTTTCCCCACTAGTCCAAAATGGCCTGAGTATGTTAGTCTTAAGGCACGATGTAAGAGACATTAGTTTCCCAGGTTTTTCACTGCAAGGGTCGGGGGGGATGAGCGAGCTGGCTATTTGGGGAAATGTCTTTTTCCTAGTTAACTAGTGTTCTATTTAACGATATACATGAGCCACCAACTTTAACAGGGTGCATTTTAGAAATCTAATAAACTAGTCATAAAAAAACTTTACATTTAAAATCTAAGCAAAATTTCATTTACACATATTTCAGTACTTTCCATCTTGATAGGAATTAACATGGAATTAACCCTGTTATGTTAATTTCTCCTCTCTTAAAATAGAGGGCTTAATGAGTATTTAGGACCCAAACCAAATAGGAATAAAATTTACTCGAGTCTTTCCATGGTCTTAAATGGAAGTTAGATCTGGCCCCTAGTGACAATACAGTGTTTCAATCTGTCAGCTAGTCTTCTCTCTTTTTAATATTTATCCACTGTAGATTATATTTTATGTAAAACAAACAGGTCTTACAACAAGTCTTTTTCCAGAACTCAGTTTTTGCTGCTCTGTCTCCTTTCTTTCATCAGCATCTGTTGCAAATGCCAGCACTTGGTACCTGTTATAAAAAAATACAGATAGTATCTCTTTGCAGTTTATCAGTTTTACATCAAATGTTTAAAAAATGTTCACTATAAAGTTTATGGCAAAAGCAGAATCCAAAAATGTTGTCAGAAAATCTACTTTACAATGTATCTGTTGATATCATCATTCTTACAGAGCACATGCACTGAAGTATAGTATCTAGATAACGGATTTTAAAGTAGTATTTAAAACATACTGTCAGATTCAGATTTTTTTACCTTAAGGATACATCCTTATCTAGTAGTAGTGGAAAATTTAAATTTTTTAACTTTATGTAACACAAACAGTCTGTCGGGGCCAGCATTGAATCGGGGACCTGCGGAGCTTAGCGCATGAACCTCTACAGCATAAGCTAAAAGCCAATGCCTGTTAGATAAGGCTGTAGAGCAGACTCATTTTATCTAAGTGGTCTCTGTGCCACTAGATAGGACAGAACACCACACCCAGAAGGTGCGTGGGTTACATTTACATTACCTTTTTTTCCACAAAAAAGTTCAGATTTTATTTTGTTTGTTTAAATTTAATGTTAGAGGTGGATGCTATAAACGAGAGAGAGGCCAGAGACAATTATAGCATTTTGAAAATAGGACCTTACAGCAGTGAGAAAAAGTATAAACTTTCCTCATTTCAAATAATCTCTAATTTTAAAAAAAACTTAAACTAAAGCTCAGACAAAGTAACACTTGCCTACCTTAGAGACATGTTTGAGAATTAAATGGTTCTATTCGGAAATGTGTCTCTGTAAAAACAGCACTGGATGAGTTGCATAGGTGTCATTTTATAACAGAGAGCCCAGCAAACTGAGTCAAGTTGGCTTCTTTCTTCTCACTCATTCATTATCAATAGTAATAAAAATTATGCAGGCCTACATCTGCCCTTATTTACACTTATGCAACCCCCACAATGCTCAAATTATGCCCTCAGTGAGACCTATACAATTCCATTTCCTTCCTGGGTTAGCACTGGTGTAACTTAGTAAACAACCTTGTTCCTGTTGCACGAGGAATTGAATCAAACACTCTCTCTCAAAAAAAAAAAAAAAAAAAAAAAAAAAGGAGTACTTGTGGCACCTTAGAGACTAACCAATTTATTTGAGCATAAGCTTTCATGAGCTACAGCTCACTTCATCGGATGCACAAGTACTCCTTTTCTTTTTGCGAATACAGACTAACACGGCTGTTACTCTGAAATCTCTCGCTCAGTTGGCTCTGCAGATCCAACAGGAATAAAAACAGTAAAAAAATATGTTACTCTTAACACACACACGGGATAGATGGGAAAGAGCAAGACTTCCAGTTTTACAATCACTTTTCAGAGAAGCAGCACACTTTAAAGCACTTTGAGATTAAAGTGTAAAGTATTATCATAATATCATGAGCCAAACGTATCGAAAAGTAAGTGTAACAGGTATTCAGCACATAGTTGATTTTAGGCATGCATGCTAAATGCCTTTATCTTTATCATTTAGCACACAATCCTTCAAGTCGATAATTTTCTTAATACTCTAACTGGCCACTTTTAAGACATCACACTCCCTCACAAAATTAATCAATGTATTTTAATAATTTTTGTAAAGCTGTACCTATAAATTAGGGCCCACTACTGGGAACATACTTAATCAGCTCCTACTAAAATCAGGCTCAGGCCAACAGAGAGTTCCAAGTGCCACAATTCTCCCTGATGATTTCAGTAACTTAACATCATATTAAATATATTTTAGTTTATTCCAAAACAAAGTTAAATACTAACACAATCAATGTTAACATTTCAGGTTTATTTCTGTATTTGTGGCAATGGCAATGGCTGCTAAAGGATTTTTCTTAGTGGTTTTAAACTTTATTTTATTTTTACTAAAGAAGATTTTAAAATTTCTATTCAAGTTGAGAAACATAATTGTTCAAAAGCAATTTTTCTATGGCCTAAATAAAAAACTAAATAAATTGTTGTTGGAGCTACAAAACAAATATTACCATATCTCTTTCCAACTTTGCCTTCCACACAAGCAAAAACACTAAGTTTTCAAACTACAGAACATTTAAAATAGATGTTGCAAATTCTGAGGTGGGGGAGGGAGGGATCTCTCTTCACCACACAAGTGTTCAATTACATGATCTTAGGAACCTGACTTTATTGTTCAAAGTACTGAAGCAGAAACACTGGACCAAATACAGTATTATTTTATAATATAACATGGGGGTGATCTCCATTTTTCAGACCAGTCTCACACAAATCATAAAAGTGCATTGATATCTATGAAATGACTAACTGAATGACAGTTCCTTGTGACACTAAAATCTTAAAACCACAGAACCCACAGAGGGCAAAACAAACCTATCAAGCTATTTAGCATTCTTTCATGTCACATCACATGTAAAATAACTTAAAAATGGAGAGAGAGGTTACTTTCAGAGCTTGAAAATAAGAATCAATTTAATAACCCTTGCTTGCTGAGGTGAAGGCACTGTACTGTACAAATCTCAGGATAGCAGAGCAATTCAGAGCAGGACAAATTGTTCCATGTTGCCATGTTAGAAAATACCAGTCTGGATGGCGGCATGTTGAGTTTGCCAAAATCAAAAAGACACGTCATTTCTTTAAAGTAAAACATTAAAAATGAAATTTCTTGTGCTTTGCTACAGCTGGGTCCTATTTCTCCCTCACCTTTCAGGGCTCAACTGTGCATTCAGCTTTGAGATATAACTTATGTGTAACTCCCTTCCAGTATCCTCCCCTTAGTTTATATAGAATATTAGTAAATCCTACTTTGCAATGTACCACAATACTTCAATAATTATATTACATTATGTCTTTCTCTCAAAGTATTGTGGCACATTACATGTATCAAAATCCGGAAGGATCTCAAAGTACTTCACAAACTATACAGCACTACTAAAACAAACCTGTGACAGATATTGCAACAACATGCAGTATCTTTGGGGGAACACATTGTATTAAGTTTATGTATCACTGCAGGCCAGTGATAGCATGTATGATTCTGTTCTACTCCACAGGACAGAAATGAAAACGATGGATGATGATTAAGATGAATTGCTCACATTGTAAACACCTTCAGAGAGGTACGACCCCCTATGAAGGTTTGTGTAGACTGGTTCAAACTGGATTTTCGAGAGACCAATAGACAAAGAAAGGGTTTTTGGCATAAAAAGGCGGTATATAAATGGACTCAGAGTTTTCTTTCTGCAGCAAATGGACAAGGCATTCTGTCCAAGAGCCCCAGCCCTTGCAGAAGGGTCGGAAAGACTTTGACCTACCAGAATACCATAAGATTGATGGATGATCTCTGGTAAGCTTTTTGCATGTATATAGGAACTTATTGTTTTTATAGGTTTTGCTCTAAGAATAAATGCAGTTTGTTTTGTGAAAGCTGATTGGTAACCAGTGTACTCTGTTGTATCCCAGGAGAAAGCATTAACAACCACATGTGCTGGACCCCAGTTAGACCTGCTGGAAAAAAAAATCACAAAGGAGATGCAGAGGTACTGCAAGCAAGCCCCAATCTGAAACGAGAGACAGCTGGGTCTCCACCCCAAGAGAGGTGATGGGTAGGAAGCCTAAAGCCATAAGAGGGTGCCCTCCAGGAAGACAAGGGGTAGGAGGGAGGGATCAAAGGCACAGTTAATCCTGAAACTGTGATGAAAGCCACCACTGAAGTGAATGGTGACAGCCAGGCAGACAGAGGGAAAGTTTAGCCAAAGAAACCAAGACGTCAGTTTTTAAAAGGTCTCATCTGGAAAATTCACAAACAGTAAATTCTACTGCTATCAATTATCCATCTTGGAAAGAACTGACTCATGCCAATTTTCTACTTATTTCACATCTTTATACCATTATACCTTCCCCCGGTCAATGCAACTGAACAAACTTTACAGCCTATTTAGTATCCAGGAGTCAATACAAAATATTCCCACTAGTAGAAAGCATAAAGGGCTCCATTAACTGAGTATATTGTTTGAGAGATAATAGAAATTCTGGTGCAAGAGCAGTAAATATTTATTATGGCAGTAAAGCTCAAACCAGGTTGTGTTACCGTTAGATAAATTGTACTCCTGAGGCATAAAATGCAAAACAGAAAAAAATGGCTATATTCCTCTAAATCCTTTGGGTTATGATTATCTCTAAAATCTTCATTCCTCCTCCCCCTCACAAAGATGATGCATTTTGGCTATAAGCCCTTATGATGAAGGAAAATGTGCATTTTTGGTCTTGAAAGCAGATGAACTTTTCAGATTGGAATGTTGGGTAGGAGTTTCATAGGAATCTGTATGCTTTATACAGATTAATTCTTGCCAAAAGAAAATTGCTAAACTAATCACAGTACCCTTAAACTATATCATTGATGTAATCAGGCCCAAATTCCTTTGCAGGAAGCACATTTTGCTTTATATGCGACTTGAACTAGTGACATGTAGGTAGAGACTACATAACTAGCAGATTCATAACCTGTGGCTTGCTATGATTGACGAGCACTGCATAGGGTAGTAGGAAGGGGAATTAAAAATAATTGGGAGGGCAGGGAATATTTCCGTTCCAACTTGCTGAAATATTCAGTATTCCCAGGGGAAGCCCATGAGGCAGACAGGAGATGGACAGGACAGCTACTTCAGTAGTAGAAGAAACATTGGACCTCTGGTCAGGAAACTTGCTTCCTCTACTGAGGACAGGAATTTTCTTATGCCTTCCAGGTCATTTTTGCGGAGGTGGGACCCCGAAGACTCTAGCAGACACCAGGTCGACCCCCAGGAAAGGGTCGGAAATTTCTCTAAGTCCTCACTCAGCCATCAGGTCAATCCTGGCTCCCATCCGGCCACCAGGTCAACCCCGGCAGCACACACGTCTGACATCTGAGCAATGGCACCAGGTCACTGAGCTGCTCTAGAAGCAGTTCTTGACTACTCTCAGTAACAAGCAGCAAAAGAATGTAGGACATGGCAACAGATCAGCAGTGAGAACTGCAGTCAGATTGGCTCACAAAAACAGGGAAGAGATCACCAGTCTGATAGGGTGAATACTGTGGTTCTCCAGATCCATTTAATTATCCCTTTACAGGGGTGGAGAGTGAAAGAGATGCAAGGCGAGAGCACTTCCATAAATTTACTAGTACCAGTACTCCCAACCCCCTAGCTGAGTGTTTCAGTATACCAAACCCCAGAAGTCATAGCAGCCAATGCAGGTGCTGCAATTCTGGGGGAAGAAATCACAGCGGTCAAGTAGATGAGGCTTTAGCTGCCTTTAGGGGAGAACTTGAGAGACTCGCCTCAGTCAGGTAACAAGGGCTTATAAAGAACACAGCTCCCTTCAATGCAACCAGTGCTTCTGCACTGCAAAGTATAGGAGGACTTATCAGGTGTAGCAGGTGCTTTTAATTAAAGGTCAGTCCCACACAAAACTAGGGAGATTGCATTCCCCAAAAGAAGAGCAAGCAGGTTTCATCACATAGGATTTTTTACCGTATGTTCCTGGGATCCCTGGTGGCCAGTGCAGCATTATGGTATAGCACAGGGATAGGTAACCTGCGGCACGTGAGCTGATTTTCAGTGGCACGCACGCTGCCTGGGTCTTGGCCACCAGGCCGGGGGGTTCTGCATTTTAATTTAATTTTAAATGAAGCTTCTTAAACATTTTTAAAACCTTATTTACTTTACACACAACAATAGTTTAGTTCTATATTATAGACTTATAGAAAGAGACCTTCTAAAGAACGTTAAAATGTATTACGGGCACGCGAAGCCTTAAATTAGCGTGAATAAACGAAGACTCGGCACACCACTTCTGAAAGGCTGCCGGCCCCTGGGCTAGCACATGGCAAGTCAAAGTCTGCAGCAATATCTTTAATTGGACCAATGTCTGTTGGGGAGAGAGAGAAGATTTCGAGCCACCCAGAGCTCACCTACTTTGTCTCTCTAATATCCTGGGACTGACAACTACAACTACACTGCAAATACATTCTTATGCATTGAATGATCACTTTGAGCTATACACAAGTGAATTGGCCTGGCTTCCAGCTGGGAGTTTGTCAGTTCTCAGCTGATGTCTAGCCCTTGGCCACAGCTGGTACTCGGGCTGCCAGCATCACATCTGTTAGCACTCAATTGCCAGATTATGCATCCCTCTCTGAAAGAGAAAGGCCAGCAGTCCAGCAGCAATTTTAACACTTCTCAGTATTGAACTGTTATTGACGTAAGCCTCTAGGTACTACTGCAGTATAAAATATTATTTATTTATTTAATACTGGCTGCAATCCCCAACCCATAAAACAGAGTTCTGGGGTGTAGAATGATGGAAAGATGGGAGCTGAGCAAAACTCACAGAGAATCTGCACTGATCTATTTGCATACCTTCTCTGCAGGTGTTATCTCAAGGCCTTAGCAAATATTTGTTAAATGGATGGGAGCATCTATTGTTTAAGGATCCCTTCATGGTAACTTATTTTTGATGTTACAGAGATGTGCTTCTCCTGAGCTTGACTAGGCATTTATTAGGATGCTACATCGCCATTACCGTATCAATTGATGATCTCAGAGGATTTTGGGGCAAAAAGGAGCATACTTCACACCTCCCCTTCTAAAAAACTGACCAGAGGTCAGGGGTACATGCATATGTGAAAACAGTGTGGTCTATCAAAGCACTGGCACTGGAAAGTACCTGCTTTGTTGCCTATCTATTCATGTGAAAGGCTGGGAGATTGGTGATTCTCTAGCGCTTTATGATGGTAATAAAAAGGATATTGTCACCTCTGGTGGGATATGGCCTGCAAAATATGGCACAATTTCATTTAGAACTATTGTAGTCATCAGTGCCTTGAGCATACCTGATATACAGCCTGCAGGCAGAAGGCACTCTGAATGCTACCATTCACACCACCAGGTAGATAGAGTGTTTAACTTATTGAGCAGGATTGGTCAGCTTTGTATAAATAAAGATATAATTTTGTTCTTTTATCTTTCCGAAAGGGTAATTCTATTAGCCCAGTACTCCAAATCCAAGCTTGGTCTCAGAAACATGAGTCTAGGAATATGTCCACATCATCTTGGTAGGGACAGGCCTCAATATAGGGCACGAGTTAGAGGCACTCCCACTAATATGCAAACAGGAGCAAAACGAAGTTAATCATACTGCGCCAGTCATGATCACACACATTTATCCGTATGTTATAGCCATATGCCCAACCTACTGTTGGATCTTACATAACTTAGTTTGTGAGCTTCCCAGAGAAGGGACTCGGTCTTCATCTGTGTTTATACAGCACGGGTCTTCTATACTGCATGGGGTTTATGGGTCCTACCAGAATATAATTAAAGCAGCAGCATGTATAATTCCCTCCATAGGGAAAAGTCAAGAGGGAAACTTGTTCATACGGCAACAAGACGTATGCAAATTGGCACCTACAACAACTGCATAGTTAAACCCAAGGACTTGGGATGCAGGCAACCTGTTAATATTTTAACAGATAAGAATTAACTCCTGTTAAAAGGCTAAAGTAGAGGATAGAGGATTTTAACAGAAAGATATGTGTACAGTGTGTTCATTTGTACAGAAGTCAGGGTGGAGGCTGGCACTTGGCAATCACAGGTCTGTATTGTTGGGGTAATGCTACAGTACTAACATGTTTACTTAGCAGCAGCATGTTTGGAAAGTTGAATGGCACAGCTTCATAGCATTGCTTAACTTTTTGGCAGACTTGAACCATTTGTATAACTCTTTTCCTCAATCTTTCATAACATATATATTTTAAAATTTATTACCACTAGCTGTGTTGCTAATCAGTCATCTCCACTGAGCAGACTTTTATTGTGAGCTTGCACAAGCAACGTGGCTCGATGATATACTGCTTAAATTGACTTCTGCCTGGCTCTGATCACTTTCAAATTTTGAAGGGCTTTTGAAGAATAGATTCTTTGGTAGCTGTCTACAATAATGATTCACAAAGGTATGCTGTCACTTATAGGGGAAAAATGAAGCTGTGCTAAATTGTTACTACTCAAAACTAAATACCAAGAGCTGAAGTACTAGGACCCTTGAGATTCACACAATAGTTTCTTGTTGCTTTCTAAAGCGATTCATAGATGCCTACTTCATTCTTAAATAGAACCATGAGGCCAACACATCCATAAGAAAACCCCTTTTATTTAGCCCAGTGATGTGTTGCCTGGAAACTTGAATGCAAAATACTAACATCAGCTAGGGCTGTGAAATTACTACATCTCTTCTGATTCTCCCATTTAAGGTTATTCACAAAATCACTGCTCTCGTTTTTTCCTCATTTCCTTTTCTATACAAAACTCCTCCCTAACCTTTACCTTTGTAAACACTCTTCTCTTTAAGCCTTCTGTACATAACGGCCCTTGAGCTTGTAGCTCCCTTCTTCCTTCCACCAATGAGTGACCCTCTCTTCACTCAACTGCCTCCTTAAGACCACCAATAATACAAATCAGCAATCCTAATACAAACAGCTATCATCCTCTGTACACGACCCAACACTAAAAAAAGCCATCATGCTGCATTCAGATCTAACATTGTTCTGATAATCTGGTGTGTAACATCCTTAAACCATTCTGTTTAATTGTTACTTCCCTGAGGCAGGGACAGTGCTTTCCTCTATATTTTGTACAGCACCAAGCATATCAATGATACCCAATGAAACAGCAACAACGTATTTTCTCTCTTTCACACATCAATCTTTCACTTTCTTTCTTCACCCATCAATTTCATCTCCCTTTTACTGCCACTTCAGTTCTCACTGAGAAAGCACCTCACTCCAAAGATGATGCCATTCCCCATCAGTCACTCTCCATACTTAAAAGCAATGATCTATACCTCACTACATTATGACAAAATGTACACTATTCCAATCTAGGACATATTCAGACCTCACCAGATTAATGCATGAGTGCCCAAAACTGAATGACCTCACTACACATTAAGCGGTGGGGACCTTTGTCAGGTTTGGCAGAGAAGGTGAGCTGCCCCTTTAAAGGCAGCTAGAGAGCCAGTGAGTTACCTCTAACACAGAGGTAGCCCCATTCCAGGTCAGCATGGGGACACTGACCCATCCCCCCTGCAGGTGACCAGAAGAGAGGGGGAATATTTATGCCCACATCTGAGCAGTGAAAGCCCTCTTTTCACCTGGTCAGGTTAAGCAGCACCCATCCTCTCATCCATGAAAGTATTATTATCCACTGTGGGCATGACATTAGTTGCTCCTTTCTCAGGGGGCTGGGAAGGAATTTTTCCCTTACCACCAGATTGGCCAACATAAAGGTAGGTTTTTTCACCTTTGCCCACAGTGGATAGGAGGCTTGAAGGAGAAAAGAACAAAAGGGGAGTTAGGCTATGATGCTGCAAATCATTATGTAAACTTGGGGCAGATATCCAGCGCAGGTACTCTGCAGGGAATTGATAGTGATCAGATTAAACCCTTTCCTAATCCATTTAAAGGAGGTATTATTTTATGGAGTGGGAACAGTGGGAGGGGTGAAGGGATTCATAGATATTTAGGTCAGAAGGGACCATTATGATCATCTTGTCTGACCTCCTGCACAACGCAGGCCACAGAATTTCACCCACCACTCCTGCAAAAAACCTCACACCTTTATCTGTGCTATTGAAGTCCTCAAATCGTAGTTTAAAGACTTCAAGGAGCAGAGAATCCTCCAGCAAGTGACCCATGCCCCATGCTACAGAGGAAGGCGAAAAACCTCCAGGGCCTCTTCCAATCTGCCCTGGAGGAAAATTCCTTCCCGACCCCAAATATGGTGATCAGCTAAACCCTGAGCATATGGGCAAGATTCACCAGCCAGATACTACAGAAAATTCTTTCCTGGGTAACTCGGATCCCACCCCATCTAATAGCCCATCACAGGCCACTGAGCCTATTTACCATGAATATTTAATTTCCAAAACCATGTTATCCCATCATACCATCTCCTCCATAAACTTATTGAGTTTAATCTTAAAGCCGGATAGATCTTTTGCCCCCACTGCTTCCCTTGGAAGGCTATTCCAAAACTTCACTCCTCTGATGGTTAGAAATTAGACGAAGGTTTCTAGTCTAAATTTCCTGGTGGCCAGTTTATATCCATTTGTTCTTGTGTCCACACTGGTACTGAGCTTAAATAATTCCTCTCCCTCTCCAGTATTTATCCCTCTGATATATTTATAGAGAGCAATCATATCTCCCCTCAACCTTCTTTTAGTTAAGCTAAACAAGCCAAGCTCCTTGAGTCTCCTTTCATAAGACAAGTTTTCCATTCCTCGGATCATCCTAGTAGCCCTTCTCTGTAACTGTTCCAGTTTGAATTCATCCTTCTTAAACATAGAAGACCAGAACTGCACACAGTATTCCAGGTGAGGTCTCACCAGTGCCTTGTATAACGGTACTAAAACCTCCTTATCCCTACTGGAAATACCTCTCCTGATGCATCCCAAGACCGCATTAGCTTTTTTCATGGCCATATCACATTGGCAGCTCATAGTCATCCTATGATCAACCAATACTCCAAGGTCCTTTTCCTCCTCCGTTACTTCTAATTGATGCGTCCCTAGCTTATAACTAAAATTCTTGTTATTAATCCCTAAATGCATGACCTTACACTTCTCACTATTAAATTTCATCCTATTACTATTACTCCAGTTTACAAGGTCATCCAGATCCTCCTGTAGGATATCCCTGTCCTTCTCTAAATTGGCAATACTTCCCAGCTTTGTATCATCCGCAAACTTTATTAGCACACTCCCACTTTTTGTGCCAAGGTCTCAATAAAAAGGTCAATAAAAAGATTAAATAAGATTGGTCCCAAAACCGATCCTTGAGGAACTCTACTGGTAACCTCCCTCCAACCTGACAGTTCACCTTTCAGTAGGACCCGTTGTAGTCTCCCCTTTAACCAATTCCTTATCCACCTTTCAATTTTCCTATTGATCCCCATCTTATCCAATTTAACTAATAATTCCCCATGTGGCACGGTATCAAATGCCTTACTAAAATCTAGGTAAATTAAACCCACTGGTCACGCAATTACAGACATGAAGGTCGCTATCTTACAACAAAAAAAAACTTCAAATCCAGACTCCAGCGAGGAACTGCTGAATTGGAATTCATTTGCAAATTGGATACTATTAATTTAGGCTTAAATAGAGACTGGGAGTGGCTAAGTCATTATGCAAGGTAGTCTATTTCCTCTTGTTTTTTTGTTTTTTCCTACCCCCTCCCCCTCCAGATGTTCTGGTTAAACTTGGATTTATGCTGGAAATGGCCCACCTTGATTATCATATGCATTGTAAGGAGAGTGGTCAGTTTGGATGAGCTATTGCCAGCAGGAGAGTGAGTTTGTGTGGGGGAGAGAGTGAGAAAACCTGGATTTGTGCTGGAAATGGCCCAACTTGATTACCATACACATTGTAAAGAGAGTGATCACTTTAGATAAGCTATTACCAGCAGGAGAGTGGGGTGGGAGGAGGTATTGTTTCGTGGTCTCTGTGTATATAATATCTTCTGCAGTTTCCACAGTATGCATCCGATGAAGTGAGCTGTAGCTCACGAAAGCTTATGCTCAAATAAATTGGTTAGTCTCTAAGGTGCCACAAGTACTCCTTTTCTTTTTGCGAATACAGACTAACACGGCTGTTACTCTGAAACCTAAATCCACTGCGTTTCCTTTGTCTAAAAAATCTGTTACTTTCTCAAAGAAGGAGATCAGGTAGGTTTGGCACGATCTACCTTTTATAAAACCATGTTGTATTTTGTCCCATTTACCATTGACTTCAATGTCCTTAACTACCTTCTCCTTCAAAATTTTTTCCAAGACCTTGCATACTACATATGTCAAATTAACAGGCCTATAATTACCTGGATCACTTTTTTTCCCTCTTAAAAATAGGAACTATGTTAGCAATTCTCCAATCATACGGTACAACCCCTGAGTTTACAGATTCATTAAAAATTCTTGCTAATGGGCTTGCAATTTCAGGTGCCAATTCCTTTAATATTCTTGGATGAAGATTATCTGGGCCCCCCGATTTAGTCCCATTAAGCTATTTGAGTTTCACTTCCACCTCAAATATGGTAATGTCTACCTCCAGATCCTCATTCCCATTGGGGAATTGGGGCTCCTATGACTGGTATGGCAGGGAGTCAGCTCCACCTCCTTTATATACTCTTTGATTCTCATTCAAGGGGGGAGGGGACGAAGGTAACAAGGTCCCAGCAATGTCTTAGCTGGGGATCAGTATGAGTAAGGGGGAGGGCTGCCAGCAGCCCCCCCCCCAGATATATGTAAATAATTATGGAATTACCTGCACTGTGCAGTTTTATCTGGCAGGTACTCCCAGACACTTAGTAATAAAGTTGCGGCCTAATTAAACACATCCAGTGTCGCCTGTCGTCCTTCTGGCACACCTGGACAACAACAATTCAAGTCTGAGCTTCAGGTGACAGCACCAAGAAAGGCATCTGTTCTTTCCTCTTTTAAAAAATAGATATGTGATACAACATGAGTAAAAGCAAACAAAATATTATAGTTATTTATATTTTCATAGGCGGTGCCAATTTTTTTATCTTCAGTATATTCATGTTATATGATGGCAGTCCTAAAAGAAACCACAATTACTTATTTAATATTTATACATACTTGTAGCTCTCAACTTGTTGACAGGAAGAGACTGTAATGAAGGAATCCGTTCGAGAGCTGTAAGTTAACGGACCAGGCAGAAGAAAACTAGGTAGAAATCGGCCAAAAGCATAGCTTTCCTGTTCAAACAACATAAGCATGCCATCCATGGACTGTATGCATATCAAATCTCGACCTAAAAGAAAAGGAAACAAAGCACGGTTAATCACATATTAGATTTTTATGAAAATATACAGGCCTGAATTCTCATTTACACTAAATGTATGTGAATACTAATTTACTATATTGGCAGCATCAAGGGGCTTTAAAGTAGGCATAAATGTAATTTACTCCCACTTTAAGGCTCCTTTACACTGCCAATGACCTTAGAGTAACTGAAAATCAGGCCCAGCTTATTTACAGAAATTAACAATGAAGTTACACTACAGTTAGATATAAACAACACAGAACAGCTGTGACCCACACACTAAACAAAGAGGAGGTGAAATACTGGCCCCATTGAAGTCATTTGTAAAACTCTCATTGACTTCAGTGGAGCCAGGATTCCACTCAAAATGTTCAAAGTTGAGGCTGAAACTCCATTAGCATTATTTATATGAGGCTAGTGTTCAAAGGTCCAGTCAGAGACCCATTGTGTCGAGTTCTGTATAAAGTTAAAAGAAGATACAGACCCTGTCCTGAAGAACTTACATGCGAAATAGACTAGATAGACAAAGCATAGGGGAAAGGGAAACAATACACGAGTAACATGATGGGGTGATGGTTGACGTACTTTATGTTAGTTCTACTTTATTTTATTTTTAAATATATATTATAGGGGCAGAGGAAGTCACAAGGGGATCAGTTAACAGAGTAAGAGATTATGAAATAAAGAAAGGAAACTGGATAGGGAAAGGAAAAGTGGCAATGAGAACAATGCTGGTAGCAAAGAGATAGCGAAGGAAGGAAGAGCAAACAGTGAATCTTGGCAGAGAGAAGAAAATATCCATAATGCATATAGAGAAAAAGGCACATCCAATGTCTTCACAGGGGTCCAAGCTGTGAAAATCACTCTGCAAATGGAGAATGGGTGGTTCCCACCTGCCTCTACCTCAAGGAGTGCTGCTCTCACCACCCCGGAAAGCTATTTGGCATATGGTACCCCATGAAGTGGGAGAATCCCCCTCCATTTTCAGACAATGCCTGGAAGAAGTTACTCCCTGCTTTAGTGCCCTACACACCATCCCAAACTCTTGCTAGGGAGTGGGGGAAGGAAATTCCTGACAATTCCCAGAAGCACTGCTCATCCTATTCCCCACCTGTTCTTCCCATAAAATAATTTAACCCACAAGTAAACTGATGCGACTTGAAGGACATCTGTACTTTGCATTTCATTGATTTTGCCAGTTTGGCTCACAAACCTATTACTTAAACAGATTTTTTTTAATGTATAAATAATCCTCTAGAACAAAGAAAACTAAACCCTCCAAAAATTGTAAAAACATTATTTGCTAAAACTAAAACTAGTTAACTGTTTCCTTTCTTACGTAAATAACAATACATTAAGAGAAACCAAAAGATAGCAAAAAAATGAGTTTTCTGATTTGATTAAGTTAATATTCTAATTTAACTGAGGGAACACAATTATTAAAATAAAATAAAATAAAATAAAATGACCCTAAGATCAAATTGTTAAATCTATCATGTCATTTCAGGTATTTTAAACGGTCTAAAATAGAAATCATCATGAAAACAATGTTAATATTATAGCGATTACATTTTCCCATTGCTTTTATCCTACCTTTATTTTATATTTTTAAACGAGGATTAAAAAATATTAAGTCTGTAGTGAGGCGTTAAAAATACTTGTCAATACTGAAATCAAGAATTCAGCTACAATAGCAGCAAGATCCTACTGGTCACATGTCGATTTCAATTACATGGATATAAATTCAGAGCAATAACTTTGAAGTCAACTGAGATCAGAATCAGGTTGTGGATTTAGCATTACATAAAGGAGAACATTAATTCAAATGTGCACATAGTTTTTAGCACCCATTCATACAAAGAAATCCACAAAAAAGGGCCCAATCAAACACACACTGAAATCTATGAAAATATTAAAGCCAATTGTGACAAAGTTCGTCCTCTACCTTGGTGGGTCTTGCACTTCTTGGCAGATTTGCTCGCCTTGGAGCTTCATGGCAGCCCTCAGCTTGGCCGTTTTTCTGAACCCACAGTTCAGGTCTGACCAGGAGTTGGGAGGTTTGGGGGAACCCGGGCCCGTCCTCTACTCCAGGTTCCAGCCCAGGGCCCTGTGGAATGCAGCTGTCTAGAGTGCCTCCTAGAAGAGCTGTGCAACAGCTACAACTCCCTGGGCTACTTCCCCAGGGCCTCCTCCCAACACCTTCTTTATTCTCACCATAAGACCTTCCTCCTGGTGTCTGATAATGCTTGTACTCCTCAGTCCTCCAACAGTCCGTGTTCTCACTCTCAGCTCTTAGTGCCTCTTGCTCACAGCTCCTCACACACGCACCATAAACTAAAGTGAGATCCTTTTTAAACCCAGGTGCCCCAATTAGCCTGCCTTAATTGATTCTAACAGCTTCTTGATTGGCTTCAGGTGTTCTAATCAGCCTGTCTTAACTGTCTCCAGAAGGCTCCTGATTTTTCTGGAACCTTCCCTGTTACCTTACCCAGGGAAAAAGGACCTACTTAACCTGGAGATAATATCTCTGCCTTCTATTACTCTCCTATAGCCATCTGCCCCGACCCTGTCGCACAATGTAAGTAGGTATTGGATCAAGCCCCTATCCTGCAAACATGTAAGTAAATAGTGTCATTTATTTCAACAAGACTACTCACATGCAAAGTTATTCACATCTGCAAGTGTCTGTGGGATTATAGCCTATGCATGCAGGACTAAAACAGGATCTTGATTTAAAGAGAAAAAAAACTACTTCCTCTTTGATGTCCTCCCCTCAGACCCTACTCCTCTAATATAGGGCCTCAGATATAGGCAACAACAAAAAAAAATCATGTCTTTTTCCCACTTAGACAAGTATTGTTATATAAGCTCACAGAGGCAACAGTTCAATATATGGCAACACTGGAGGTAAAATACATATGGAAAAATTATCTCCTTGTATTCTGATTCTTCAGAGAAATTATTAGAGGCATATCAATGGTTATTTAAAAAGAAGCAGAGCATGCTAAGTAGTTAATGGGTTAATAGTTCACCTAAATTACTAATACATTACTACTTGATCTTTGACCTCCTGATTAAAAAAAGAGAATCAGTATTCTCTCCCCCAAGACTTGGATCACTAGGGTAAAAACTCTGAATCTGATGGCAAGTCGTCAGAGGCAGGTAAGGGGAGCAGAAGGTAAATAGCTACACTGGATCCCTTTTTTCCCCCCTTTTGTGACTGCCCATTCTATACTACTCTCAAAATGGTCCCTTCATCCTTCCCACCAAGAAGATCTGTACATAATTCATTCAATTCCCATTATCACTGCTGCACACATTTGATGGGGAGGACAGTCAAGAATGAAATACGGTCTTGTTCTTTTCCCAGAGGTTGAGCTCAGTGCTTCTCAACCTCCTAAGAAACAAGGGAACCAAACTGCAGTACTTCATAGGGAAGCACACTGGTGCTACTAGATAGATAGGCACAACTTTTTTTTAAATTAATGTAATTTTAGGGGGGATCATGATAGGATTTCAACCAAATCTGAACTATTGCAATGGCCTATTTACCCTAAATATAGATTTCTAAATAAAAAAAATTTTATTCAAGCAGAAGTTCTCTCTTTTCTTATCAGAGGGGTAGCCATATTAGTCTGTATCCACAAAAATAACGAGGAGTCCGGTGGCACCTTAAAGTCTTTAAGGTGCCAACGGACTCCTCATTGTCTCTTTTCTTAAAACCATAAACCTAAGATCTGTCTTGTATTTAACACAACATATTTTGGGGGGATGATTTACTGACTGCTGATGCAAAACATATTTGTCTTATACCAACTGTTTTAATAAGGCAGCAACAGCACTCTGGTTTAACAAAATCATAAATCAACATATAGAGAATAATTTTCCTCAACCTTAGAAAAACCCCATATCCCTTATTAAACATGAAACAGAGCAAAATAGTCCATTAATCAAGAGGTCTATGATGGCTTCTAAAGGAAATTTAGCTAAGCTAACAATGAAAACCAATCTTCTCAAGTTAAATCATGCTAGGATCTGTACAGATCACCTATATTTTGTACAAAAGCATCTGTAACATGGAAATCATTAGAGCAATGTTCAAAAGCTCTCAGACTAACATTCTGCCAGCTACTGAAGTAAGCCAAACTAATGCCTTTCTTTACAACTGCAAGCGATAAAGACACAATATATCATACCATTTAAGCTATTGGCTGCAAGGTTCACTGACAACTTCAAGTTGATGATTTGGTCCCATCAGGTTTAATCTATAGTATATTAAAGTTTGTTTTAGGTTTCCAAACGGTCGTACTACATTAATCTTTCCTGTTACTTTAGTAGATAAGAGTCACACACCTTTTTAGGAAATGTGAATTCTTTAATTCTGTTAACAGTTTGAAGTCAATGAACAAATGCTTCCTATTAGTAAATTCAATAATTTTAATAGAATTACGGTATGTGTTTAACATGTAAAAGCCTGATAGCATTTTCCAAAAAGTACAATTGTTTTTGCGTTATGAATTTCCTCAGGTTTTCTTACACTGAAACACATGTTTTTTAAATTATAAAGCAGGGTCTATGGCTTCTGTTCAAATCTAGATTTTATTGTTTATAAAATTAGAAACATATTTTATATTGTACACATTATATATGCATACACACACACACACACACACACCCCGTATGTGGACAGCCAAGAAGTTTCTTTTGAAATTGTGTATGAAGTGGCTTTATTAAAAAGCCTTTCCAGTTACTTAACCTCTTAAAATACTATTTATATGGCTCAAAAGATCAAACACTTCATTTTATGATTTATTCATAATAATTTGTCACTCATATTCTGAGGTATGTGGTACTCAAAGGGTTAAGTCAACCAAACTGATCACTGATCATAGTTGATAAGCATTTGGTTCATTGTTTAAAGGTCGAGAAGCTCTGAAGCATTAGCCAAGATCAGAGCAGATGATTTCAACAACATATGATTCAAAATGAAAAATTATATATTAATAAAGTAACATGCAATATTTGAACAAAAAAATCATAACCAAGGTGCTTGAATTCAATTAAAACCTGTTTAATATTAAGGGTCCCACTTAATTTTCAATTTTTTTTTCCATTTTAACACTGACACTATTCTTAACTAATGCTGCTTCAAAGAAAAAAAAGAGAAAATGGCACAATTTAAGCTAAAGACAGTATGGCAGACAATGTTCTTTGTTCTACCTTTTGTCGGTTTAATAAACCAACCAACCATCATGGTAAATAAAGTACTTTGCACTAGGGTAGCACCTTCCATCCATGGACCTCAAAATGTTCTGCAAACTTTAAAGAATTAAGATACACAACATCCTTGTTATTCAGGTAAGTAGCAATATGCCTATATCCTGGTCCTGTTCTACCTAACCTTGGAGATGGGCAAACTGCAGTGGTCCATCTTTGGAGACAAATAGGGCATTCTGGAATGCCTTGAAACAAATGGCTAACCAGTGGACAATGATATTGATGTACTGGTAGGCTATTAAGCCATCTCCTGTCCACAGCTAAGAATACATTGCTCCCTAGTTGCCCCCTTACACATACACCATCTCTTATAGATCACCATGGTTTACCAATGACCTGCACCAAATGAAAAACGAGATGAGAAGATCAAAGCGTTAATGCCAATAAGCCAGGCTTCTATTCTGCCATAGTCTCAGTATTTGGACAGGTCTCTCAAGAAGAGATTCTAAAACAACTAGGGAAAATCTGTCAAAACATGAGAACTTCACTAGTCATTCCCTTCTTGTTTAGTGAAAGCTTAGACTGAAAGCTCTTTGAAACCAGAACTTTCTTCTCATTATGTGTATGGTTTAGCATATCTGACACAAATATCTTGCAACGCCGGCTACAACAGTGCTATGCAAACGCCTGTTCTCACTTTCAGGTGACATTGTAAGTAAGAAGCAGGCACCATTATTTCCTATAAATGGAAACATTGTTTGTCTTAGGAATTGACTGAACAAGGACGACGACTCAGTGGTGTTGTAGGCTCTAAAGTTTTACATTGTTTTGTTTTTGAGTGCAGTTATGTAAAAAAAAATAAATTCTACATTCGTAAGTTGCACTTTCATGATAAAAAGATTGCACTACAGTACTTCTATGAGGTAAACTGAAAATACTATTTCTTTAATGTTTTTACAGTGCAAATATTTGTAATCAAATATAAAGCAAGCACTGTATACTTCGTATCCTGTGTTATAATTGAAAATGTAGAAAACATCCAAAAATATTTATAACAACATTTAAATTGGTATTCCATTATTAACAGTGCAATTAAAACTGATTAATCACAATTTTTTTAATCGTTTGATAGCCCTAGTCTAAAAAAAATGAAATATCTTCTTAAAAATAAAAACTTGGTTTGGAAACAGTTCAGGTAAAACTGAGATGATGTCAATTGGCAAGGGGAAGAATTTTGAGGAACTCACACGAACTGTTATAACACCTTCAATAAAAGGCATCTGTACACTGTCAAGGTGGTACACAACCTCCAAGTCCAACTGGACTAAAATCTACTCAAGAACTATTAGAGAGCAGCAGTGTTTTTTTTCATATTTAGCTAGTTGGAAAGCAAGCCCTTCTGTTTTAGATGCTGACCTGACTATTGTTATTCAAGCATTTGTCATCTCAAGATTAGATTCCTGCAATGTGTGCTCTCCCTAAAAGATACAGAAGGCTACTCAAAAATTACAAATAAGTCTGCACTCACTATTCCACCAGCCATATAAAGTGGCCAGACAAAAGCATATTGAACAACTCCTCAACTTTCTACCTTGGTGACCAATCAAATTCCAGGTTCATTTTACATCCTTGATCCTTAACTATAATAACCCCTAAAGAAACTTGTATCAATGCTAGCTCAGACACTCCCGTCATGGAGTTTCCTAAGAATTCTACCATTACCAAGGACAGGATTTGCCCTTCCATGGAAGAAGTTTGGGGCTGAAGTCTCTACTGGAGGCCAAGTGCTTCTACACCAGCCCCAGTGCCCTCAGGCGTTGATCTCAGCCACAAAAGACTTCTCCACCAATTGCACCCTACAGGGGAAAAAGGAATAATGTGAACTTTTAAGCAGAGCCCATATGTGCTGCAATTAGGAATTCAGTTGCGTTACTGTAAGTGGGATTGTTGGGGTGATGGTGCATGTAATGCTAAGATCATGCTAAGATCCCCAGCATCTCAGAGGTTGCCATTTCCATGAGAAAAGTAGGAGCTACATGTATACAGGCTCCCCGACACAGAAATCTCAGAGACAATCAGCTTGTGACTCTTAGTTTGATCAGGTCCTTCCAACTGCCTGTCTGCATAGGCATCAACTGCAGTATGAACATTTATTTCCTCTCCTTTCCTTTTGAACTTTTCTCAGCGAACATCCTATAGGTATCCAAGAACAGAAAATACTTATTCTTTATTTTAGAATTAAATAAAGAGGGGACAATCAACTTGGCTGAAACACAGTTAATTCCAAGGGTTTGGTGGGTAGGTGTTTCAAATTAAAAAAAAAAAACTATTTACATATATTTGCAATAATAAAAGAAACCAAAATACACAAAAGTTGGAGAAAAGACTGCATGCTCACACAGTATCTCTCACAAAGCTCTAGAAGCCGGATAGCACAATGTCACAGTAAGAACCACTCACTATGATCTCTTGTACTATCTCCCCCAGTGAGAGGGCAGAAACTTTTCAAGCACTTATTTAATATTTCTCCTCTGTCTTACTGGCTTATTACAAAAGCATTTTTCAGGAAACACTATAGGATAAACTAGGACAATCCTATTTTTTTTTATTCGGTGCTCTGTGCTCCTATCTTGGCTTATTCCTGGTCAGGGGAGTAGAAACTCCATGAGTTTCAATCACTGAATGTCCTTTCTATTCTTCCATCTGTGGGGAGGGAAAGAAGAATTTGCATCCTCAGCTTCCCACAAATGCGGCATAGGTTTCAGCCCCTAAGCTCAAGGATCTCAAGGGTTCACTGGAATCATGGGCTGTCTCCATAGAGGTTCATCCTCTTGTCTTCTCTCCCTTTTCCCCTGGCTGCCCCTTGACAACATCACTGTGCTCCCTGGGTGTCCTCTTACCATCACTGTCCCTGAGACCTTCCACAATATGGAGGGGGAAAGAAACAGAAGTTAGTCCAAACTCAGTTTGCACAACCACACTGCTCAGTTTTAACTTTCTAAAAATCAGTATGCACAAAGAGAAAAAACATAGTAGGTAGAGCATCTTATTTCTGTCCACCTTGTCAGCTAACTCTGGCTCAATATTTATACTTTGCATTAAATGCTGCCCTCAGTTATCCCCATGAAGCTTCACTGAAATCAGCAGGGCTGCACAGGTGTAACATAGGACAGAATTTGGCCTACTTCTTAAGACGACTGTTATACAGGTGTCTGAGCTACTGTCTTAGGCATCAGAGACGCATGCACCAAAACATTCCAATGAGGTATGGTAACTGCAAAAATAAATCTGGTTTCAAGTGATCAGAATCCAGAGAAATATGTGTTTACACCATATTAATAGTTTTGTTGTCTTTTCTTGTATTTGAATGATAACACAAGATTTTTTTTAAAAAAAGCAGATAACTATTTAAAACCAAACAAAGGATATAAAGGAAGGTGGGGGACACTGGTACAAAATTATATAAATACACACACACCCCCCTAGGTAAATATTTTTTTTAAGTTTATTAGATTACAATACAAATGAAATCAGCCTGTTGACGTACTATAATTCTGTTGTTTAAAATACTATAAAAGTTGCCCCGAAGATCACAGAAATAAGAGATAGAAAAGACGTTAGATAATATGGTCCATCCCCTTACTACAGCAGAAGTAGTTTCTCTATAGTACACATTCTAACGTTTTGTACTTCATATTCTCCTACCATTTTAAAGGAAGGCATTTATTTCTATTTCTGGCTATGCCGTCACAGCTGTGAAAGAACAATATTTCTTTGTTGTGAATAATGGGGGGCTTTTTCCACAAGCACCTAAAGAGATTTTTTGCTATATCCTTTAACTAACGAATACCCTAAGTTTTGTTTTTAATTATTTCTGTTTCTGTGACAACACTTTAAAAACCACACACAGACACACTACAGGCAGCAGTAATACTGTAAAGACGCTGATTCAGTTACTTTAATAGATTAAAAATAGGTGTCTGCACAGTTGTTCATCCACATTGTTAGGGCAAGTCAGAAGTAGCAATAAGTTTTGATCTCACACAAATGATGAGATCTAAAATATATGTTTACCATAATCTGTTAAATCATAAAAATAATAGATCACTAAGAGTGGAAATAAGATTCACAGAATACTCTTGTAATAGATAAATAGATACGTATAACAGTGATCGGGGGATATTATATTTATCCTCACGGTTCACAAATGAACCCCTTCACACAAACACCATTGTTGAAACATGTCTTGTTAGTACAGTAATATAACAGGTTGAAAGCCACATAATATTTACGACAAGGTGCTTAGAGTCTTCAGGAATCTTCAATGCACGTAGAATAGCAGGTAACCTGTATTTGTTAAAAAAGCAGTAAAAGATATTTAATCCATATAGGGCTTGATCCAGCAACGAGTCAATGGCAAAACTCCCATTGACTTCAGTGATGCAGCCTCAAGTTCTAAAGCAACTAAGCTTTTTGTTTGTCCTCTTTGCATCGTCTATATTATTCACTTCAAGTTTAGTTAAAATGCAAATTTACAATAGTCTGTTATATGACAAACTCCAATTATGAAAACTACTACAAGTAAAACAAAATGAAAAGTTCATACAAAATTAGATATTCTTCATATTCCAACTTTTTATAGTTCATTTTGTTTCCTTTGGCCATTTGTTTTTAATGTGTAACCAGTGAATGGGTTTTTTATGTTTCACTTAAAAAAAAGCAGTCTTCCAAAAGCTCAGCCAGAAATGTCCATTTCAAAAAGCTTACTGCAGCCAGTTGGCTTTGCCAGTGACATATTTATAAAGTGAAAATGTAACCCATAGAATTCTCTACAGATCAGATGGAATCACTTAGTGAACTCTACATAGTTTCACCAGCCTCAAGAGGAATGTCCCTCAGCCAGCAAGTGTTACTTTAAGTATTAGTCCAGCTACTACTGTTTTGTAGTTTGTTATTCTAGCGTGAAACGAATATATTTGTGTCACAGGTTTTTTTTTTTTTTATAAAAACATAATTTAATTTTAATGAAAATTCAATATAAGGGACAGGTGGTAGCTCTTTGAAACAAACCTGTAATTAAAGCTATTTTGGATCTGGAGTTCTTCTTGTATGTGAATGATTTCCTGTGCTCTCAGCCTTCCCCGTGGCACCAAAACATTTTCATAAAAATAAATACATTATGTAATCACAAGGACTGAGCACCATGTGACAATCCATAAGAAAACCTGCAGCATCAAATGGGATAAATTATAAATCAGAATAAGCTTCATAAAGTTATAGCTTTTTGGTGAGCAACAGATCAGATAACTCCACAACTCTTTAAAGAATGCTAATCAAAAGTGTCAGTCAAAAGCTCACTACAAGCAAGACAAAAGAATGGTATATTCAAGGTAAAAGGAAAGAGCAGTTGCCATTTTCACATAGTAATAGTTCATTTTCTTCACAGCTAATACTGAATCTAAGGGCTTAAAGAGTGCTTCCCTTAAGCATCACAAGCCTTAATTTACACAGGAAAAGGCAAACACAGGAAAAGGCAGACCATGAACCAATGCAAAAGTAACTAACTATGGCCTTACTTTCCCACACACAGACTGGAAGAGAAGGCAGTCACCTGCTCTGGCATGGGGAAATGGGTTTTTTTTAGCACTGAGTTCTTAAAACAAACTATGCCTAGTAAAAAACAAACCTTAGGTTACTTCCCCAACCCAAACCAGGAAACACATGTCCATGAGCATTCAGAAAGAATACGAAACAAGACTAGCTTGGTGGTTTAATGGCAGCACAGTGCACTGCCACAAAGGGGATCGGAGTTCAGGACTTCAGCTGGGTTTCTTCATTCCAGGCAGACAGAAGTTGAGAACATTACTGAGGCAGTGCTCTGACCACATAGGAGGAGGGAAGGAAAAATGCCTTACGCCACTCACCAGCAATCCCCCTGGATGATGCAGGGAGCATTGTACACAGGCTCTCTAGGTTAAGTCCACTTCTGCTAGGAGCACAGGTTACTACAACATGAGCCCCTGAAGCAGTAAGGGAATGAAAATAAGAGGATCTGATGGGATTTAAGAAAAAACTCAACCCAGGAAAAACAGATACTGAGGAAATTAATGTATTGAACTAACATTTTTAATTATTTTCTAGTTTTTGCCTGCTACTATGGAATTGGAACTTGAATTAGTTGAATCTTCATAAATCCCAACAAGGGACAAATGTTGGTTCTGCAACAGGTCAGCCTATTCATTAGCAGACAGGAAAAGACTACTAGTCAGGTTAAATGTGCTCGAAATATCTGAACGCAATACAGGCAATCAGAGTCAATCTCCAGCTTTGAGGAAAGGGTGTCTGCTGGAAGAATCCCTACATTTGGCATTCTACAGCCATGAGAAAAGCGAAACATCCACTGATCTAAATAGGTATTAGTTATTATTTGTTTATGGTAGCCCTCACAAGAGGCTAAGCATTTTTCAGACATTCAAGAAGAGACAGTCTCTGCCTGGCAAAGCACACACTCTCAGAAAAGACATTCAGATTGGCAGAGGTCATAAGACGAAGAACATCAAATACGGATTTTATTTTTTTTTTAATACACATCAAACCAGATTCACTGTACACAGCATAATAAAAGCACGTCTATAGAAGTGACTTAAACATGATCAAGGGAGAGAGTTTACATATAGCTGTGGTTCTCCTCACCACTGCCTGAGACTACAGCCTTCCTTGACTGTAGGTGGCTCACAAACCTCTTGTTGAAGTCAATTTTCTAGATAAGGTCCTCCCTCTTTATGGAGTGGGACACAATTACTATTTTCTGAGCTCAGCTGGCTTTATAAATAGAAATCTAATTTGGGGCACTTAATATATAAGTGTATGAAGACAGCATTGAGTGAGGTTTGGGGGGGGGTTGTTGCATATTTGACCAGGCCATCAAGGGAATTTGTTCACAAAAGGTTACAAAAGGAATTTTAAAACTACATATTCTTTCATGTTTCTTCATCTTTAAAACCCAAAAGACACATACACTTAGAATTGTAAACTGAGAGATTGGAGCAGAGTGAATTCAGCTGACGTTCCTTTCCCTCTTCCCAGAAGGAGAAGTGCGCAGCTCAAAGACAGGATCCGTTATCATCTCCTGTCCCTCTTCGCCAGCAAGTAGCAGATCTCCACTTTCTCAGAAGGTGGGAAGTCTGATGAACCCAATGTACCTCGTGTGCCATTTTGCGATAGTTTTGCTGAGGAACAACTATTAAAAAGAAATATTTCACCTAGTTGTTTCTGTGACCCATAGACCCTTCAATGCCAACTAGAAAAAAGGATTACAATAATATCCTGATATGTACATTCTGGTTCAAAGATTTTCATATGCTGTCTAAATTAAAATGCTAGTCGTTCTTCAGTATTGTTGTGAAATGAATGTACAGATACTATGTATGTTTCCTGAAAATGTTTTAAAGTCTGTACAAAGACAGAGTTGACATATATGTTTTCTGACAAATAATAATAATGTTTAGTCACTTGTCTCTCTGGGACATAAATTAAGCCTTGTAAGTTAACACAATGGAGAATCATTTACATACTAAATCAATAGGGAGATGTGAAATCTACAGGGAGACAGCACAGAATAATAAGAGACAGAAGAATAAGCTACAGGGAGATGTAACAAGAAGGCAAAAGTCACCACTTTATCATGCACCTAGGAAGTAAATGGGCAATACGTTTACATTCATGAAAACACGATCTCAAATCAGCCTTGGCTGAAATGCTGCAGAGGATATTTGGGGTGAGATCAACATATTTAGACTGGAGGTGATCCTGCTAAGTTAAGTCTAGTCTCCAGAAAACATGTTATAATTTTGTTTTATATGTAACTTGTTTCCATTATCCTTACTCATTCTCACTCAAATCTTTGATAATAAACTTATGGTTGTTTTCACTATAAATGTATCTCAGTGTTGTGATATTAAACAAGGTGCTAATCCTGAGTTGACTCATACAAACTAGCGTGTACATGTCCTCCTGCGGACAGCTGACCTGGTACTTCTGAGAGTGTTCAGTGGAAAAGGGGCTGACCACTACAGGGGAACGCTTCAAAGGGGCTCAAGGAGTGCATCTATTGTTAACCTGCAAGGCAAAGTAAGGGCTGTTTAGTGGGATCTGAGATCTGAACACCCACATAAGAACAAGCAAGTCTCCCTCTTGCTGGAGTCAAGGGAGTAACAGGGTGACTCACAGTCCAAGGTTCTCTAAGAAACATCACAGTTTTGAATACAGATTCATTGACAAATTCTTCTAAAGGAGTATTGTCCCCTGTGGGTATAGTGAAAGCAGAAGAACTCTTTAAAAGGCAGTTTGTAATGCATTCTCTCACAGTTGTAATGGGGGGAAAAAAGCGACACCTTTAATTAAAGTGATTTAAGTTGAGCCTGAATATCACTTTAAAGGAATTTTGAATATCCAAACCAAGACATTTGTGATTAGAAACAAATCATACAATGTGATTAGACAGAGATAAAACTGAGGGAACAGGTAATCAATACAGACACTTTCACATCTAGGTCAGTTGTTCAATTATAGCCCAGGATAGTAATAACCAACAGAATGGAGTAACAGCTGCTTGCTGGCTAAATATTAAAGGAGTTGGTGGTTTATGTCTTTATCACAATCACCACCATCACTATTCATTACCTTTTTGGTAGTCTGACTGGTCATGATTTAATGGGCAACGAACAATTTTTTACCTTGTCCCTCCAGAATGGGGTAGAAGCACCCTGCAAATAACCATATGATCTTATTATTGTAGTCCAGCGTTGCAAAGGTCTGTTTGCCCATGCATGTATGACAGTAATTATTTTGACAGATCAGTAAGATGTCATGGGGTTTTTTCATTATCAATCGAATTAGGTGGCAAATGAGTACATTTTATGTCTGGATAGCTAAATTTTCATGGCAATTTTTCAAGGCTGTTTAACCCTACTGTACCTTATCCTACTCCCCTGTTTTTTGTAGCTTTCATTCACTAAATCATGCTTACAATCAGACTACAAGCTTTCTGGGGCAGAGACCATGTCATGTCATCTTCTTTCCTTTGCAAACACCTGGCATATTTTTGGGCACTATAAAAATGATAATTACTTATCACTGTCAATGTAACTCTTTGCCTATAGACCAACAGAACACTTCAACATCCAGCTCTTTCAATCCAGCACATTTTCAGAAGTACTAAACGTATAATTTAGAAAAAAGGCCCTAGTAGCATAACAAAGAGAAAACAAACAACACATATTGAAAAATAAAAATTTGAAGTCATATCCAACATTAATCTACAAATGTTCTTTTTAAGACTCCAACAGTCAATAGTGAATAAATATTTTAAAAGATTCATGATACCTAAGCCACATGACTTTGAGTAGTGGGACTGGCAAAATGCATGTACTTGCAACCTATTTAATATTTATTCCCACAAAAGGGCCAAAAGCCAGTTAGCAGCCACAATAAATGAAGTAGTCTACGCTTCAAATTCTGCTGTTGTGATCATCCAACATCAGCATTTTTCACCAACTCTTTTGAGGTTCTATATCAAATTCTAACCCAGCTATACTCATTTAGGTAAACAATCATCACCAGATTTTCGTAACAGTATGTCCATCAGTTTGCTTCATGCACCCTATTATTCAGCTAAATGGATCATCCATTTGATCCATTCTTAAAATCTTAAGTCAGCACTTCGCTCCACACACTGACAGTGAAATAAAGCTGTTTAAAACCATAACCTTTTTTCCCCCCAAGGCTTAGCTGCCTAACATTTCTACATACCAAACTAATTAAGTCACCTAGTAACTCTACCTAAACATTGTTTAATCTCTAGTTTATCTCATCACTACTTAATTTAAAAGCAATGTAAAAAATTATCTACTTTATTTAAAAATCCCCAGCCAAGGATAGCATTTTAATTTAAACCGTGATATAGCTTCATGTTCTGGTTTCCATTAATACTGGAAGTTAAATACGCAAATACTCCACTTTAATAATAATATATATTAAATGTGTGTTGGAACTGAATAAGGGTATGTCAGCACTGGATCAAGCATTCTTCTTTCAACGATTAATTTATTCTTATCTGATATTATTATTTGTATTATTGTAGCCCCAGTCATGGACCAAGACCCCATTGTACTAGGTACTGTATTAACACAGAACAAAAAAGACAATCCCTGCCCCAAGAAACTTACAATCTAAGTATAAGAGACAACAGATGGATACAGACAGAGTGATAGGAGAATAGAAGGATACAATGAGACAATATAGGTCAGCATGGTATGCTGTGGTTTCACACCAGCAGCCTATCCATTGTCAAGTTGTTTGTAAGCATCAGAGCAGAGGAAAGTTTTGAGAACATATTTGAAGGAGGATAACGAGTTAGTTTTGCAGATGGTTATGGGGAGCTCCTCAAGCGTGAAGCACAGCATGGGAGAGAACACAAAAGGTGCTTGTTTGATAATTTAACAAGTGGGCCACTGAGGCTGGAGTCATGGACTGATCGGAGACAGGAGTCCACCCTCGGATACTGAATGAGAGATGACTGGTAGGTTGAAAGTGAATACAAATACATATGTCTGATACAATAGAGAAGAGCAAGCCAGTGGTGCGAAGCAAAAAGAGAGGTGATTTGATCGAAGCAACAGGCTAAGAAAATTCTCTTTGCAGTAGCATTCTGAATGGATGAGTGAGGCAAGACTGCATTTGCCAAGGTCAGAAAAAAGGCTGTTGCAGTAGTAGACATGCAAGATTATGAGAGCCTGGATGAGAGTTATAGCTGAATGGATGGATTGGAAAGACTGTATTTTAGAAATGTGATGCAGAAAAATCTGCAAGGTTTAGACATAACCTGGATGTGAGGAACTTGCACATGGCCTACGTGAAGAATGAGAAGACTCCCAGGGATCAACATTTTGAGGTTGTGGATGCTCGTTATAAAAAGCTTTTGCAATAGTCAGGAGTTAGGGCGATAGGAAATGCTCTGGTTTCAGAGTAACAGCCGTGTTAGTCTGTCTTTGCAAAAAGAAAAGGAGTACTTGTGGCACCTTAGAGACTAACCAATTTATTTGAGCATGAACTTTCGTGAGCTACAGCTCACTTCAACGGATGCATACCGCCACGCTCACGAAAGCTCATGCTCAAATAAATTGGTTAGTCTCTAAGGTGCCACAAGTACTCCTTTTCTTTTTAGGAAATTCTCTGGTTTTGGTCTACCAGGTTTTATTTTTATTAAAATATTTTCCCCAAAGTAAACACTCATTTCGCAACCAAAAATGGCAGTGTTATATCAGTATCAGCTGCTCTACCTCCATCAATGGAAAAACTGCATGAGGCCCAAACAAGAAGAAATATAAAACAGGTCTCTTACAACCACATGTCCTACCTTGCAATTTTTGAGTCCCTCAAGTCCCTGGTGGTCCAGTGATGGGCCCAACACAGTGTCATTATGGTCAGTAGTTTGCCAGGATGGGGTGTCCAAAATTCCCAGTTGCCACCCACACTGGCCTTAAGACAATTTATTTTTAACAAGATTTTTTCAAACAATATACGGACACATTCAGACAGATGCCACAATCAGCAGCAATCTGAACATGTGTAGCATTATGAGAGTTTTCCTCAAGGCCCTGGGTGACCCAGACGTGCTTTCATTTTTGCTTTTTTAGTTCCAAGAACTCCTCTCCCTAGTGTCCCCATAATCTTTAATATCTAGAAGCTGTATATTTTTGTCTTCGTTTTACAAAGTTGTCCCATTCTGAGCGTATGCTACGGTCACTTATTGACACTCACCCTCCAATTAAACTTCGAAATAAACATTAATCAAGAACAGAATTCTGCGTTCAGCTCCTAAAAATCACACAAGCCACAAAACAAGCAAGCCATGTCATAGAATCATAGAATATTAGGGTTGGAAGGGACCTCAGGAGGTCATCTAGTCCAACCCCCTGCTCAAAGCAGGACCGATCCCCGACTAAATCATCCCAGCCAGGGCTTTGTCAATCCTGACTTTAAAAACTTCTAGGAAAGGAGATTCCACCACCTCCCTAGGTAACGCATTCCAGTGTTTCACCACCCTCAGAATGAAAAAGTTTTTCCTAATATCCAACCATCTACACGTCTACATGTACAGCGCTGCAGCTGTACTGATACAGCTGCGTTGCTGCAACATGTCTGGTGAAGACGCTCTATGATGACAGGAGAGAGTTCTCCTGTCAGCATAAAAAATACATCACCCCTACAAGTGGCACAAGCTATGTCAGCAGTAGCTCTCCCGCCAAAATAGCGCTGTTACGCTAGTGCTTATGTCGGTGTAACTTATGTCGCTCAGGGGGATGGAATATTCAAAACCCCGAGCAACATAAGATTCCACAACATAGGCAGTAGTGAAGACATAACCTCAGTGACCAAAAAGAATCACTCCACTATCTCCTCCAAAATATGCACTTTTTTGGTAGGTTAGCTGGCCAAAACACCTTGAGACCACAAAATAATCCTAGACTGGAGTACAACCATCAGAAAGTATCACTGCTTAAAAAAGAAGATGCATCAGTACTGTGAGAGAAGCACCACCATGAACCATGGTTTGATAACCACCAGTTTTAAAAAAAAAAAATCTAGACGGCTGTGACATATTTAATAAAAAAGTACTACAGAGCCCAAGGATATTCACTGATGAGTACGAAAAGAATTAAGAGAAGATGTACTGCTATCTTTACAAACCTACTTTTGATGGTCCTTTGAGGATGGATAAACTCTCAGAGATTTAGAAAAGAGAAAAAGTGACTGTTTTATATGGGGGGGGGGAGAAGGGGGCAACCCACAGAATTACAGCAAATCTGATGCTTGCTAAATTGCAAAACACAGATAAACAGGAAATGAATTTGTAAAAAATAAGGTGATATACGAAAGGTATGAAGTAATCAAAAACTAATCATGCCGAAGTAACTATTTCTTTGCAAGGTAACAATATACTGGATAAATGAAATATAGTGGACAGCATCTCTAAACTTTAGTAAGACATTTGATATGATCTTGCACAACTGTCTCACAGAAACTGAAGAATGAAGAAGGTCGACTACACTATTGCACCAGAGAGAAGAATCTGGGGATTAGACTAGGATGATGAATTAAATATGAGTCAACAATATAATGATGTCACCAAAAAGACAAATGCTATATTGGGTCATATTAGTAGACATATCCTATTAAAAACAAATGAGACAATTGTTCTTCTGGGCACTTGTTCGGCCTTGACCTGAGTACTCAAACAGCTAGAACCCTGTAGGCAAACTGTACACTAATAATGTACCCTTCACATTAGCAATGTACACCGACTGTTCACATTTGGGCACAATATTTTTAAAGAAAAATTACAAAGCAGTACACAGTTACATACTAAATTTATGAAAGGTTTGGAAAATAAGACTAATGAGGAAAGGGTAAAATAATTTGACTTTCATTCTAGAGATAAGAGAAACAAATGGGCCTTAAATTATTTTAAAATATGAAAAACATCTATGATAAAGACATAGGAATAATTTATTTTCATTAGTCATTGAGGGTCGTCAGATCAAAGGTCCATCTTCCAACAGTTGCCAATGCCAGGTTCCCCAGAGGGAATGAACAGAATAGGTAATCATCAAGTGATCCATCCCGTCACCCATTCCCAACTTCTGGCAAACAGAGGCTAGGGACACCATCCCTGTCCATCTTGGCTAATAGCCATTGACGGACCTATCCTCTATGAAATTATCTAGTTCTTTTTAATGGGACACTTTGGGATTAACATTAGCATAAAATACCCTATAATAACAATCAGACAGCAAAAAAATGCTGCATCATTCCAAGGAATGCTTTTAAAGTGAATTTACTACTTGTGAGAGGTACCAGACTGATAGCCATGCAAAGTGATATCTGTTTCTATACAGAACAGGACCAGCATTGAACTCATGAGAATGCAGAGTTGTGGAGGTTATATGAGGAATGTTTCCCATCCATCCCCACTGAGCAGCTGTCATGGCAAGCTAACTCCTTTTCTGGATAGTTTGACCTAACACAAAGTCAGAATGTAGGATTTTCAAGGGTATATATGTTCAGCACAAAAGCCCAGGATCATACTGTTCTGGATAGGATCTGAAAACAAACACACAAGCTCATGGATTCCTAGACTCAATTTTACACATTTCCTTGTACATTGTATTTATCAAGCTTATACTTAGTCTGTTTTCATTATTACCACTCCAATTAATAGCAGCTGAAATGAATGATGGCTCTAATTATATAGTCAGCTGGGATAAAATCCTGGCCCAATGAACTCCATTTGAGTTTTGCCACTGGCTTCAACAGGGCCAAAATTTCACGCATCACCTAAAATAAAAAAGAAGAGAGGGGGAACTGTTCGGAAAGAGTGAGGAACTTCCTCTTCCTTCCTGCAGTGAGGATCTTCCTTAATTATTTTCCCCATCACATGCTCAACTTACAGAAAAGATTATATCATCATTATTCAAAGAGAAAACACACCACTAATAGCCTTTCAAAGTTATGTTATATGGGGAGGCATTCAGGAGCAGAGATTGGTAGATTTATCCTTTGAACAAAATTCACAAAAGAATGAGTATACGAATAATCTTTCTTTATACAGAAGCAATTTAAAAGGAAGGTAATAGTTAAACACCCTGCTTCTTAAGAGAACTAGCCAATAAATCAATGTCCAAATTTATATCACTGCTCTATTTAAACATAGCTATAAGAATCATTTAACCTTACAGCATAAAAGTCAGTTGATAATTTTTTTTCTGACTAGCACCTAATAAAATTCATTCTTGCAGAATTGTGGAAAAGTTAAGTACAGTCCACCCTTCTCATAAAGTTTCCTGTTACAAGGTTGCATGGTTTACACATATGTTGTATTTTATTATTTAAAAAATTCCTCCTTATAGCACCCTCTTTGTTGTAACACTCAAATATACTTTGCCTCTAGGCCACGACTATAATAAAAGTAAAATGAATTCAGACAATTTGCTGAGAAAAGCTAGGTAGAGGGAGGGAGTAGTGGATTTTAAATCTTTTTGTCTTCTTTTTTTGCTTGTAATTTTTTCATGCTATAATTTTTAATATTCTTTCTTTAAAACACTTCGTTTTTATTATTTCCTTTTATTTATGCAGGACCTGTGGAATAACTTCCAACAAATCTGTGCAGTTCTGAAAGCCATTTTATGATCTGGGAATCCTAATTTCAAAAATCAGTACACACTTGATCACTAGGATGACTGAACTTTACAGAAAGAAAAGGAGTACTTGTGGCACCTTAGAGACTAACAAATTTATTTGAGCATAAGCTTTCGTAAGCATATGCTCAAATAAATTTGTTAGTCTCTAAGGTGTCACAAGTACTCCTTTTCTTTTTGCCGATACAGACTAACACGGCTGCTACTCTGAAACTTGAACTTTACAGAGACTTTATCAACTTATTTCAAGAAGCTAAAGGAAGCAAGCTGAATTCACTGATCGTTTTAAATCCAGTTAGTACAAACACATTTTGTGCAACTAAATAAAAATGGAGTATAAACATTTTTCAGTGAAAATAAAGACATTATGCATAGAATTAATATATAAAACAACTTCAAATATACTTTATGTACACAGAGAAAATGAGCTCTATCTTATGTGTCAACAATTCCCACTAGTGGGGCATGAGCTATCAATGCATTATCTATTTAGTCCTTAGAATCAAGGCAACATTAAACTTTTATAATCTTTTTTTTTTAAATTCATGAAGTATTCAAGATGTTCATATATGCAGCTCAACGTATCATTTTTTCCCCTCGCAAAAATCATAAAACTCATCTGACACTTGGGAAATGTTGCTTCCTATTATGGCATATGGCCATTGCCACATTTCATAGGCACTTTAGATAGAGACCTAGGAGTCAGGCAATTAGGAATCACTTTGGAAGGCACAGGATCTCAGTATCCAGTTCTTCATTATTACATTCTCACTACATTTTTAGTTTATAAATGTATTGGCTGTTTTCCTGATTACTATTTGCTCTGGCACATCTTTGATTGCATGGATTTTAGGAATTTTTATTTATATCACAATATATAAGCCTATAGAAACTTCAAGCAATCATTTCATGATTTAAAAATGCTTCTGCAGCCTTTCATACATCTTCATCAGAAATCTGTTCATCTTACTTAGAAACATCAATATCTCAAACTCATTTTCTATTATTAAAAATATTTATAAAATACTTTGGCATTACATAGGACTTTACTGACAGTTAACACATCCCTTGCCCGGAGAGTTTACAGTCTAATGGGCAGATTGTGGCCTGTCCTGAACAAGGCAGTATAGGGGACATAAGATGTCCCCTTACTTCTTTGCCCCTGGGCATCCTACTACCACTCCCTATATGCAAGGGGAAGCTGGGTCCATGGATCTGGTATATATCCCCCTTAAGATCTGTGGGAAAGGATAAGAGTGGAATGAGCCTTGATTCCAACCCCTTCCCACCATGTCAAGGAGCCTATGCTGAAACAAGTATAAAGTTGTGGCATTTTACTCTCTTTCTGGAGCAACTGGGAGACTGATTTCTAAAGTCACAATCTCCCTCCAGGACTGCTCCAGGGGAAGCACACCACCACTCTGTCCCTTACTATGAAGTAGATCACACACTGCCGATTTAGCCCTAAGTAAGACAAGACAAACAAGTCAAGACATAGAATAACATTTATTTCCATCTTAAGTATTGTTCTCAGAAGACACTTAACCTGGTATCTAAGCATCAGATTAGAGGCTGTGAAGATTACAGATAAAGAGGCACAAGGGACTGTGTGAAAAGCTTAGAGTTAAAGAATTTGAACAGAGTGAGGGAGGAGAGAGTGTGATGGATAAGGACAGGATGACTGTTCCTAACACGGGAGCAAAATCATAGAGATAAGAAATAGAAAGCAAATAAAGTGGGGTGGGGGACAAGAGCGGAGGAATAAGGCAAAAGGAATGGCAAGAAATAGGGCTGAACAGTGGATAAGAGCGATTCTGAAGTTATGCAGGACAAGAAAGAAATCTGCACAAATTTCACACTAAAACTTACATCTGTATGCCAGAGCTTTTGTGAAGTACATTTCACTATTTTTTAAAAATCATTTTGAAGGGAGGTGGGGGAAAAGAATATAATTGCAATTATATAGTCTCCTCTATTGCATTAAACAAAGCAAAATTCATTGAAGCAGCTATAGAGGCATATAATACTTACAGCATGTTAAGTGAACACCAACCATATGAACTTTTCAAGATGATTTCAAGATCCTGGTGTCCTTTTAAAGCCCTTAATGGATAAGGGCCTAGCTAACAAACAGTAACAGTAAAGTTGAAGGGCCTCAGAGTGAAATTTGTGGGAGCTTTACATTATCAGTGGGGAGCTTTTGCTTGTGAACTGCATGCATGGCCCATATCTATCCACTTTTAACACAGTGCATGGCCAGTTGCTTTACACAGGCCTTCTCTAAACTAGAAAATAATCCTCCTAAAAACAAAAACAAAAAAAAACAAAAAAACCCCACAAGACAGCCACCAAGGCTTATTCAGTAAAAATAAAGGGCTGCTTTGAAAATAAACACCAAATAAACATATTCCGTGTTGTCTACGAGCCACACAAAATTATTAGGGTTTTTACAACTGTCAGTAAAATTCAGTAAACTTTTAATAATATTACAGGTTAATTTGAAAAATATAAAATTAAAATCCTTGATTGAAAGGCATTTTTTCCAGGGTGCTTCCCCCCCACTTTAATTAAAACCAGAGTTCACAAACTCTTTATGCATAGGGACTCCATTAATGACTCCCTAGTCCAGCTCACCATATTCTCAGCTTACAAACTACAGCTGGTTTGTCAGTTGCAAGTGCTGGTCTGAGAAATCACCTACTGTTTGTTAAAATGGGGCTCTCAGCTACCCATAAGTGGGGTCTGCTGTAGGAGGACAGCTAGTAGCCTCCTATTAGGCATGGAGAGGAAAATTAGTCATTCCAGAGCTTTATTGGAGGGGCATAAATGGAATCAACGGGCATTTTTAAGGGGGAAGAGGACTGCAGGACAAAGATGAGAAAACAAGGCCTGGGAGACAGTAAGAGGATGCTGTCCCTCCCATCTTTGTCCAGTACATTGCAAGATACATATCTCTAGGACACTGTAACTAGGCTTAAGAGAACACTATACTGTGGATGTAGGACTTCTCTGCTCATTCCACATGGCTATGTGGACCCTCATTTGTACTTTAAGCACTATATAAGAGTGAGGTGGTATTATTTAACCATGTATGTGTAATTGGTTAAAGCAGAAATGGTTTAATTCTCTAGTGTAGAACTATTCTGTCTGTTTCTCTCATACAAAGTAAAAGTGATGGAAAAGGGTATGAGAGAGTACAGTGGGAAAGAATGCAAATGTGTGAAAGTGGGAGAGCGTGAATGAATGGAGAGCAGGTAATAATGATTGGGGAGTATGGAATGAATAAAGAGGGAGTGAGACAGAGGAAAGAAGGAAGTGAATGCAGAGGACAGAGTGTGTGGGAGAGGACACTCAGATCTAAAACTTGGGCATGGATGGTCATTTGTTCCACCCTCAGGAAAAATATTAGAGGAAACACTGCTCCACCACACCTTGAAGTCCTCATATGCATCGTGCCCTGAACCAAGAACAGGTCTCACTTGGTGCCAACACCCTCTGATTCATCTTTTCCATTAAGAAGCAAATTTACCCTTCATCCAGCTAAATTTCTTATATTAGTATGATATCTTTACTGCCTACTCACAAGCCTATCACAATTGATATTGACACATAAAGGTTGTTTATTACTGCTGTATCACACTTTGATACTATATTAATTTATCAAGGTAAACATTCAGAGTTTAGAAATTTATATCTAACAAGAGCCACAAAATTTAACATCGGGCATCAACATTACTATCTGGCATGCTGAAAGGTTCAGTTAAGCACTTTCCATCATTTAAACGGAGTATCTCCTGTGCTTACAAGTGTGGCATACAGACTATGCCCACATAGCAGCTGGGAGGTGTAATTCCCAACACAGGTACATGCTAGATATGCCCTAGTTAGCCCCTAAAAATAGCAATGTGACCGGGAAGGCTCAAGTGAGTCCAAACAGTGCGTATGCCACTGCAGCCATGGCTATTTTTTTAGGTGGTAGCTCAAGCAGAGCTACCATGTGTGTATGTCTGCCCACATTGGGAATTACAGGTCCCAGCTGTTGTATAGAAAACTCCACAATGGCTTTAAATTAGCAAAAGGAACTACTAATATTCAGGGCCACTGCCCCAAGTGGTATATTGGATTCAAATTATGCAGCACTGCAGTAGAATCGGTGCAATATCTATTTACTTTCAAATTCAATTTCATTTCAATTTACTCTCCCTAACATTTCCAAGATGCTGCAAAATTTTCCTTAAATACATAGCCACACTGTTAATGGTGTCAGCTCTGACAGGGTATTTAGGTGCTAAAAGCCTCAAGTAGGTGTGACAAGTCATTTTGGTTTTTGGTGAGCAGGAGCCTGTTGAAGCTCTTTGGCTTTCTTGGGAAGGGATGTATTTAATCCTTCACTTCACCTTTGTGGGCAGAGGTAAGGTTACAATTTTGGAGGAGATGGAGGACTTCTTCATTCTTCACCCAAGCAAGACTTAATGGCAACCTGCAATATCACATACACACACTAATTTCTGGCACTACAAACCATAACGGGATTTTTCAGTTTAATGATTCTCCTAAAATGACTGGAAGCGAAATAACTAACAATACTGACATTTAAATTATTCTTATTAGAATTCAGACTGAACACCACACTAACAGTCCTGGGAGCCACTTTCAGAGATATTATTTAAAGTTGCTGGTAGAGTTAGGCAGAAATCACTGCATCAGTTTATACTGAAGATTATACTTGCAACCAAAAAGGTGAGAGGCAGGTAAAGTGTGGGTAAAATGAAAGCTTAGTTTCCGGAGCAGAAGTCTAGCCAAATCTGCAACAGTTTCCCCCCTCCCCGCCAATGGTTTTTCAGTAAGTGAAAGTCAAATTCACCTCCTCCCCTTTTCTACAAAAACCCCATAAACCATGAAAAACATTTGGTTTTAGTCAATAAAATACTTTCTGCGGAGCAGGTTTTCAGCAAAAGTATTTTTGTATTTTCCACACCTCATTAAGTCTTACAGTAAATGCACCTGTAGAACCAGACCGTCGGAAGTAGTGTTATAAAAGTGTAGCAAAACCACTGACTGTAACCAGAGGACCATCTAGTGGTGGTTGGGCCACATCTCATGCCTTTCCCATTGTGCTGTAGCTATTTAAGGCAAATATAAATATACACTGCTGTTCCTTAGAAATAAATCATCAATTTGTAGAGGGGCAACTGTGGCAGCTTCTTGAGTCTGCAGAGTTCCGAAAGCTTGATTCTTTGGGCGACAGGCCTGGGTATGAGACAGAAACTAAAGTGGTTGCATTAATTGATTCACTGCTCCTAGGAATGAATGAAGACAAAATGTGTCCAAGCAGACTTAGATTAGTCAGCAGCTTTTGATAACAATACTAAAGTTCTGTTAACTCACTAGTAGATCCTGGTAGGAATGGATAAAGTTGTTGTTGAATGACTCCATTCTTACACCCAGAGGACAGTCATGGGCAATATTTCCTCTATCCCAGGAGTTCTCTCCTACAGCATAACACAAGAGTCCCCACCACTGTTACCCCACCAATTCCACATGTATATGTGGCTGACAGCATCAGTAAAGAAACATGGGCTGTACGGTATTCAATATAACTTACTTCTCCAACACATCTCACCGAGCCAGATCAACACAATAAATAATCCAATGTTACAATGAGTTTGAGGCTTGGACAAAGGCTAGCTGACTGCAACTTAGTCCAGACAAGACAGAGATAAAGTTCGCAGGTTGGGGGAAGAAGCCAGAGAGTTGGTAAAGCTTTTATTGGTGCTCATAACTGAAAGAGAGTCAATGCTATTTGTAAAAGCATATAATCAAAGTTTATTATTAGAGACTGACTTCTCTTGGAAGCCCAGCTAGTAGCGGGCTTCCCCCCCACCTGGCAAGGTGAGTCATGCCTTTTCACTCTGATGTGGACCTTACAACACTTATCCGTATCTTTGTGACTTTGAGAACATGCAGAAAGTGAAGTTCACACAAAATGTGGTGGACCACTTATTACACAGAAAGAAAAGGAGTACTTGTGGCACCTTAGAGACTAACAAATTTATTTGAGCATAAGCTTTCGTGAGCTACAGCTCACTTCATCGGATGCATTCAGTGGAAAATACAGTGGGGAGATTTATATACACAGAGAACATGAAACAATGGGTGTTACCATACACACTGTAAGGAGAGTGATCACTTAAGGTGAGATATTACGAGCAGGGAGGAGGGGAGGGGAGAACCTTTTGTAGTGTGTCAACTGCTGGAAATGGCCCACCTTGATTATCACTACAAAAGGTGTCCCGTTCTCCCCCCACTCCCCGCTCCTGCTGGTAATAGCTCACCTTAAGTGATCACTCTCCTTACAGTGTGTATGGTAACACCCATTGTTTCATGTTCTCTATGTATATAAATCTCCCCACTGTATTTTCCACTGAATGCATCCGATGAAGTGAGCTGTAGCTCACGAAAGCCTATGCTCAAATAAATTTGTTAGTCTCTAAGGTGCCACAAGTACTCCTTTTTTTTCTGCGAAGACAGGCTAACACGGCTGCTACTCTGAAACCTGTCATTATTACACAGAGTTTCACACTGGCAGCACATTATGCCGGTGCTCCACAACTTGTATTAGCTATCAATCGGAATACAAGATAATGATTTCAAACCTTCTGTTATTTTGATACTGCCTCTTTCTTGGGGTCACTCTACCACAACTGCCATCAGTAGAGAAGCTTGAGTTGGAGTTCCCCACTAAAAGGGAGAAAGTGGTTGGCAGTGCCCTGCAGAAGGGGTCTTCCACTTTGAAATTCTGATCAAACAAGTTGGGGCGTGAGCTCAAATTTGTCAACTTTCTAGACATACAGGAAAGTGCCTTTTTTTGGGGTGGGGGGGTCCTCTCAAGGAGAGGACTGGAGAGGTTTGGGCTCATTTTACTAATGAATATTTCTGTCTGCCCTTAACAATGTATTGTTATTTGTGTTGTGTGTTTTTATTTTATGGAATGGATGACTAGACACTCAATAGTCATCTAGAAAAATTTATGTATACAACCTCAAGTTAGGAACCACAATTTGTTTAGTTTCAATTCTTTTTATTTTCATCCTATAATTCACAGTACCTTTCATTCAGGGGAAAATATAGGAGCCCTCTAGTGGTTAAACACATGTATATTTACATAAAGTCAAATTTTGATACCCCCTACTCAAAATGAGTAGCATTAACTTCACAAATAGTCAAATTGATTTCTGAAAATAATGGTTCAGTAAGGCCCCCAAACCTGCAAACACTTACATATGTGCATAAATAAAGCATGTGCAAAAAAGTATTTCCAGGATAACAGGAGCAAAGCATTTAAAATTTGGCGGCAGAAGTTAACTGAAGACTGTAATATACTGAACAACAAGATGTCTGCTTAACATTTCAAAGGATAACATTACATAGACTTTCTTTTAAAAAAGATTTAATAGGGCAGATGGAACAGAAATGGGAAAAGCCAAAAACAAACACACACACATAGCAGTCCGGAGAGTAAAGAGGACTACTCTATTTTCATTGTCCAATCTCGGCAAAATGCATAGCATGACTTAAATGTATTAAAACAAGAGACATTTTCAACATCTGAATTATTACAAGGAAAGAAAATTTGGGTTTTATTTGTTTTTTAATATAGTTTTAACGTAAGTGTCCTTATGAGCCAACATCCTTATTTCAACACTTGACCTTTAATCACCCTAGTATACTCTGTATTTAACTTTCTTATTTTAGGTTCACTGATGTGTTAAAAACAAAAGCAAAACAAATGATACTTCTTAACTGTTCTCATCCCAACTACTAATCTAAAGATGGCAGCACCACAAAAACTCCCAAAACAGAAGCTTACTAGCATTTTCAGAAGAGGCCCAGGACTGAATGAGCATCAAAATGAACTATTCTTGAGGCCCTACTTAATTTGCAATATTGAAAATCTTGCAATATTAGGCTTCCACTACAATTTTATCAGCTGCCTGGGGGGTCCTGCTGTCAGCCGGAGCCCCAGGCATTAATGACCATAATATTGTTGCAGCAAAATGTCCTGTTATCAAAAAAAATTAGTAGGCATAACATAATACCTGAGTGTTTATATTGTTCCAGAAAATTTCTCTTAAACAAATAGGTCTTCTCTGGCTTTTTCAAATTACCACAATTAATAAAGGTCTATTATTACTTTTCAGCTATTTTCCATGTCTCGTCCGCAACTCAGCCACAATTATTTGACAATCATTCCGCAATTGAAGTAGGGCTTTAAGTATTCTTTGATTCCTAGACATTCCCTGCTAAATGTAACACAGCCCCAAAGTGGGAAAGCTTGCATATGCCACAAGCCCACGTTGTTCTTGATCAATAAATAAATTTTAATCCACAGGCTAAAATTCACTTAGAACTAATTTACCTTTCACACCACCAAATGGTCCATAAGTCATGTTGCAGGCTGTTCTCTGAAGATTGTGTTCATACATAAGTTTGATCTGATACTGGTTCCCATGTTCCACATTTCCCAAAGTTCCTATGAAAAAACAAGGAACAATATAGATGTCTAATTTTTAACTTGTGGTCCACATGAAGGAAAAACAGGAACTTTTTTAGATTATTTAAGAACACTATATGCTGAGGCCTTATCTATTATTAGTTGCTTTGGTATGGGTCTGAGGGTTGACAATGATATATTTTTAGGAAAGTGGCAAACGTGTTTATTATTTGTACATCAGCAGTACCTACAGGCCAAAACCAGAAGTGGGGTTCCATTATACTAAGCACTGTATAAAACAAAATAAGAGACAGTGCCTGCCCTGAAGAAGACTATTTGAGCAAAGGACTCTCACATCTTTCCACAGTATATGGTTCAGCCATGTAATCAGAAATCAATTTACTCACCCAAAGAAGGCAAAACAAAATGTTTTGCATTACGATTCTGCAGTTCTAGGATCCAACAAACAAAGTATGTCTCGCAATTTGTTTCAGCCAAAACGTCTTAATCTCCTTAAGAGAGACTCTAAATTACGCCACATCAGCTCTTGACTCTGTTTTTGCAGTATGTTTCTAATGGTTGACAGAAAACTGATAATTACCCAAGTAGTAACTCGGTGTAGTGCTGGACGCTGCAGATGCCATATACATATTGTGTTAATCCCCAGACATGATAACTTCAAGCTCCTGCAGATAGATGCCTGGAGATATTTCAGAAGTTTATAATCTACAAGAGCTTGAAGTTGGTATCTTTGGGGAATTAATAAAATTTGAAAAAAAATTACACTGTCAAAATTTGGAAAATCTCTTAAGAACCAGAATAGTAAGTTTAGAACTGTGGTTGATGCAATGCTCAACAATGTAAGGACAATGTAATCTAAAATGGACCTTAGCATCATTTGAAGTGCCTATATTCCATGCTGCATCATCTAAACTGAATCCAACCATTGTTGATTTGAGCTTTTCTGCCTTGAGCCCTGCAGCTCCAAAAGTTTCCTCCCACCCCATTTTATACTATTAGCTGCCCCAGAACCCAGCTCTCCTACATCAACAAAGTGAGCACAAAGTTTCCAATAGTGAACAAACCTGTACACCTTCACTTGTTCAGCTACAGACTACCATCAGTAAGAACAGTAATAAACCTAACTTTCTGTAATCCTTTGAGAGATGTTAATATAGTCTGGTCAAGATTAAGGAGGATCCTTTTGGCCTACAAATTGGGGATTATTTCAAAAATCTCTAAAACTGAAGTCATGTTTAGCAACTATGTAAGAAATGTTGAAAAATGAGGCAAATTCGTCATGTTCCAGTTTATGCAGAATTCCAGCAAAAGAAGTTTCTTTTGTTTTGTGCATCTTAGAGATCCAAGAATTCAGTTTCATATTTGATTACGTACTGCAAACAATACAGCTGCATCAGTTCTGTCACATTCAGACCTTCTACACACTAAAGGAGGGGAAGAATAAGCAGGTTTACCCTTTCATTTTGCTATTCTGGCCTCCTTGCCTTCACTAATTCATCTTCCCTAGAGCCTCTCTTATTTTAAGGCAAGTATCAAGCATTTAATGTTTAATAAAATTTAGTTCATTTTCTAAAACAATTATATTTACAGGGCATCTTTATCTGCCAACAGTTTGTTCATTAGAGCTCTGTGTATCAGCTTCTGTACTCAAAGTTGTAACATAAGAAGCTTTTATTGACAAACACACACTACTATTGACACACTTCTGTTGACAAACACACATATTTGCTTTTCCATGCACAAGTTTAATATTAATCTTCCACATGCGCTCTAAAATAATCCTCTGAATGGTAAAGCTAGTTACAAAGCTCAGAACGTGCCAAATGGTTCAGCAGCAGAGCTACTGCTTCCACAAGGTAGATCTGCAATATCACTCTTCAAGCAAAGGAGAACTTGGAATGTTGCAGAGGTAACACTAGTGCTTCTCTTCAAAGAGCGCAGTCTACATAACTACAACTCATTAGTGCCTTGGCACAGAACAATTCAGCACACTCAGAGCAAGCTGCCTGCTCTCTATTAGCCAGAGGGTACATTTTATACATAATTGCTACTGTATGACAAAGAAGGACCAAAAGTGTGTAAGAGAAGAAACATCAGTCCAGAATGTTGAGAGTCCTTCAAACACTTTGATTGTGACTTTGCACTGTCAGTACCAGAGAAACTTCTCACTACATATGCCTAGTCAGACCAGATAGCTAAACTGATCAATAGCACACAAAAAAGGCAGACAGAGAGATAGACAGCTATTCTGGGCAGTATTTTTTACCTGAGACAGCATACACACACAGTTTTCTGCAATGCAGTACAGCCAGATGAAGTAGTTCAGTACCACTGACAATGAGGGGGGTGAGGGGGGGGAGAAAAAAAAAGGAGAAAATTTGCAAGTGAGTTTCCAGTAAACTGCAGCACTGAGGGCCTAATCTAAGACACACTAAAGTCAATGTAAAGCCTCCTGGTGGACTTCCCTGTGCTTTGGATCAGGCCCCCATATTCTCAAATGTTAATTACCAGCCAAATAAAATATTGTGCAACTAAACTATCTCTCAGAATTAAAACATCTGAAATTATATTTGACAGCTAATAGTTGTTAAGTTCTCAGTAGATCCTTAAGAGACATTTTGCAGATGTGAGCACATGAAGCAAGCAAGCTTTTTCTGATTCAGCGTGATCCTGTTATCTAACAAGCTAGTACTAATACTTCCAGTGAGAGTAATAGTAGGGGGCAAATGTGTGATTGTCACTTTAGATGAGCATCATTTGATAGATATGGATACTACTTTACAGTTTGTATGAGACACAGTTACTAACAGTAGACTGAATTAGTTAATCTACAATACAAAATTAAATACTCATTATACTAAGATAGTCACAATATTTTGTATTCTGTGCCCATCCTCGATACACAAACAATCTCATTTACTGCAAAGAAAAGAGCTCTTGCACTATAATAAAATAATTAATAATAAATAATTAAAAAGTAATAGCAGCAGCAGCAGCCGCCACCTTTGGCTAGTTCCGATACCATAAGACATTGCTGCAACTGTGCAGTACCTTCAAGAACACCCAATTAAGAAATGAATGGTGTTAAGAACAGAGACAGGCATTACTCTTAAATTGGCTTATAATAAATAAAATAGCTTGCAAAGCAACATGGCTGCTGCATACTTAGTAGACAAGTACTTTTTTAAAGAAGCACAGCAATGTTTATATGCAGCATCAGAACACAAGTAGAGGACATTTGGGGATTTTAATATAACCTAGACTAAGACTTTACCTTAATGAGCATAAACATTTTTTTCCATTTATGCTCTATACTATATAAATCAATAAGCAGATGAAATGCATAATTCAGAGTTCATGATTTTTTTTAAATGGCTGTAAGAGTCAAACACTGCAGTGCCAAGAAGTAGATGTTGATTCAAATGAGATAGCTCAAACCAAACCCCCGGCACATTACAAAATTGATCTAGATGGTCTTTAGGGAGGCAAGTTAGCTACTATGACAAATTAGCCTAAAGCCTCCTAATTAGTGTAATCATTATCAGCAACATGGACTGTTTACTTACGAAACAAATTTTCCTACTTCCACCTGGAGTATTGAATCTCGCAGTTGCACTTCCAGGAGCAAATCTTCAGCTTGCATTCCATCTCCAGGTTTGACAGGGTGAGGATTAAAGATTCGAAGATATCCAATATAACTGCCAACAATTATTTTATCTGCAGAAAAATGTCCAACAAGAGGAAAATTAAAAATAGAGAAATAAATGTTCTGCATATGTGCTTAAAAGTGTACTCCTAAAATGATGGGATGTTTACACATAATTATGCTGATGTTCTGCATCCTAAATACCGAACTGACTTAAATATTTCAACAGTGAGAACGAGGAAGCGATAGTTCTCAAACTCCAGTCCAGTCTCCGAAATCCACTCTCTGAGTGTAGCCAGTACCTCCAAATGTTCAGTTCTCAAGTCTTAGAGATTTGGCAACGCTCTTCTCACCAAACAAGCAGCAGAACGTTGACTTTTAAAAATCTGGTAACAACAATGTTATAGGTGCTATCCAGATGAGAAATTGAAGTCTGGTTATTATTTTTTCAGGTCAATGTATCAAAAACGTAGAATGGGCCAAATTTAGGCTTGACATAAGTGGGTGAAACTCCCATTGACTTTAAAAAAGAAAAAAGGAGTACTTGTGGCACCTTAGAGACTAACAAATTTATTTGAGCATAAGCTTTCATGAGCTACAGCTCACTTCATCGGATGCATTCAGTGGAAAATACAGTGGGGAGATTTATATACACAGAGAACACGAAACAATGGGTGTTACCATACACACTGTAACAAGAGTGATCACTTAAGGTGAGCTATTACCAGCAGGACAGCGGGGGGGGGGGGGGGGGCGGAATAGTGGATTTGGTTCAGGATTCCTATAGTAATAATATTTATTATGAAATAGTATTTAATAAAAGTCAGCAAAGATTCTTAAGAAACACAAATCTGAAGTAAGTAAACAAAAATGATTACAGAAAGCCCCCTGTGCCTCAGGAGATCAGTTCTGCTCACAACCTCCAGAGATGACACTAACATTTATCTCCTCCAGACATCTATCTGCATCTGAGATGTACCAATAAATCCTGTCCATAAGTCACATGGACATACTCATAATATAAAAGACCTGACTGTTTCAGAGTGGAGGCAGCCAAGGTTTACCAGGCTTTTAGCCATTTGGAACAGTTCCACAGGACCCCATTTCACACAGGTGGAGAAGCAGGCAGCTATCTTCACCTCTACTGTAGCAAACAATATTCATGCTGCAATTCATTCAACTCAGAGCGTGACCTCTGCCCCTTGCACTCTAATCTCTACCTCATCCATTTCTGTCACAATTTATCTGTATATCACACTGACAGATGAAGATGCAGTCATGAAGACATTTGTATGTCCCTTAGCTCCCTAAAGCTACCTCATTTACACGTTCTTTACAAAATATTTTTCTTACATTTGATAAACTTGCCTAAAGAGGGATTTTTTTTTCCTTCATCCAGATGGGCAGGCAGTCAAGTTTACCTCTTATTTTATTTACTTTTGATCAAATTCCATACCAAAGGGTACCCCATCAAGTGCTCTGGCCACCCATAGCATATTTACAGACAACGGAACAAAGTAAATGCAAAGTAAAACGATTGACCAAAGCAGCAATACTTCTTCCTCCCACCTTAGCACTATTGAAAATCCAGTCATATGACCTATACAGTTTAAGTTCTTCTCCCCCAGCAACAGCACTTTCCCACTAGACGGAAATTCCACCTTCAATTGCCTCAGCTAATACCTGCTCAGAAAGATGATTTTTTGGGCATGCTACCAAACCTAACAAATTCCAGCTATTTCAAGACATTTCAAAGGAATAACCAAAATAAATTGGTTAGTCTCTAAGGTACCACAAGTACTCCTTTTCTTTTTGCGAATACAGACTAACACGGCTGCTACTCTGAAACCAAAGGAAAGGAGAACACTCTGTCAGCAGCTCCCTTTTTCTTTTTTTTGAAGGAACAACTGCGGGGGGGCGGGGGAATCAAGCGCAAGGACTTTCTGATTACAACTGCAGCAGAATGGCACAGAAAGGCAGTCTCAGGTAAGCAGATCCCAAAACATTTAGGGATTTATAGGTCAAAACTAACACTTTAAAACTCTTGGTAGCAGGTCCCAAACACAACCCCCTAGCTACTTCAAACCCAAGCTGACATGAAACAAAACCTCTCATGGTTGAGCTAGCACTAGCTTCATTAAACTAGCAGTTACTTTCTTGAATTTTCCACCAAAAGATGCCCAAAACTGTATTTTGCAATTATACTTGATAAGTGTTTTTCCCCTTCAAGTGTATGGCAATGTTTTCAACAATTCTTTAATACTGTACACACACTGAGGTAATATTAAAAATATGAAAATGGTGCCACATACTTGTGAAAAAATGCCACTTACATGTTCCAGGCTCTAGCAGGGTTTCTTGAAAGCAATGACAACATATAAAATGAAATGATGCATTCTAGAATATCTAAGTGAAGTCTGAAAACACAAAGAAAAGGGGCAGGGGACAAAGTGTAGTAGTATATGCCGAATGCCTCCTACTTCATCTCGTTAATAAGCATTTAGCACATGTTGCTGGAGTCAATAAAATTTTCAGGCATGTTTATGTCACCTTTAAAATCTGAAGGCCAACTCAGAATTTCTGTTTACCTTGTCCATTGCCACTGTTGTCAACATCAGCTACACATAAACACCCTTGATCAAATTCTTCTTTTTCTCCAAGAGCTGTTGACCACCAATCTCGGGCTTTAAATAAAGACATTCTCCTTCACGCTAAAAGGAAACAGACTCTGGGGTAAAATCCATACTTTTCATATCAAGTTATACAGATCATGTTAGCTTTTCTAGGAAGCATAGTAACCTAAATTATTTTTGCTTTGATTCCACATCAGATCAGCACAAAAACAAATTAAATCAGGAATTCTAAATATTTGTGAGGTGATGTCCCTGTGGAACTCGTTGGCAGGGAATGTTGTGAAGGCCAAAAAAACTGTAAGTAGGTTCAAAAAAGAATTAGAAAAGTTCATGGAGGATAGGTCAATCAATGGCTATTAGCCAAAATGGTCAGGGTTGCAACCCCATGCTCTAGGTGTCCCTAAGCACCTGACTGCCAGTTGTCGGGACTGGACCACAGCGGGATAGATCACTTGGTAATTGCCCTGTTCTGCTCATTCCCTTTGAAGCATCTGACACTGGCCATTGTCAGAAGACAGGCTACTGGGCTAGACAGACCATTGGTCTGACCCAATATGGCCATTCTTATGTTCTTATATCATCACATACTTTTCAAAGATATACAAATGGAGCATATTTTTCAGAAACAACATTAGTTTGTACAAGATTCATAAGTTAATAATAATTAACAGCATATTATAGAAACTTAAGGTGGGAGATGGGGAGTCCACACAAAATCCAACAAGCAAAATTTAAAAAAAAAAAAAAGAAAAGAAAAACCACTTGGTAGGTATAAAAGTTCTGTTAGGTCTATTGTTGGGCCTTCAATCACACAGCTTAAAAACACTATGAAATGGATCAAACCATAAATGATTTTACTGTCTTTGCAGGGCTCCTTGTACCTGACTATATCACAGAACCCATTTCAGGACCTGGACATCACTAACAAAAGACATTTCTCAGTCAAACACAAGAACCAATTTCCAAAAAGTGCTCTTGAAAATTAATCTAAGCAGACTCCTTGCATTATTCTAGCACCTTTTATATGTCAAACAATTATCCTTGCAGCTGCTTGGCAAGGTAGCTGTCCCTTTAAAAGAGTACCAGCCTAACACCATACAGGAGAGGGGATCTTTCCAAAGGAGGTTTCTCCTCTGATTCAAGGGATCAAAAGAATCATCAGCTTGGTCTAGTTTTCCTAAACAGCAGCTTATTTCTCAGAGCACACCAAGATAAAAACAAATCAGCATCAAGACCTCCACTGTATAATCGCGTTGAAGAAGATGCCCTCATTACATGAGTGAGGGACTCTGTCCAATAGTAGAAAAGCCGATTTGTGCCCTACCCCTGCTGTTATCTTGGGTGGAGGGGTGGGGAGGGGGTGGAAGAGACTGGAGAGAGGATAACTTTTGTAGGCAGTGTGATATTTATAAGATTGCCATTGTTTAAATCCATATGTTGTCTTTTTAAAGCTTGATTGAATCTCAATAATTAGATTTAGTTACACACCGTGCAGAATACACAACAATTCTTGAATTATTTCTTAACTTTTTTTTAGTATTTATTTTCACTTATTTTTTGGTTTGTTTTTTAAAAAAGAACTGCTATGATGCCTGTTGCCTTGGCACTCAAGCATTGTTAGTTTTATTTATTCTAATTAGAAAAATACAAACAACACCATGCTAACCAAAACAGCCAACCTAAGGAGGGAGGGTATAAAGCTCCAAAATATAAACTATTTAACGACTAGCAACAAAACACATACAAACCTTTAACTAAACTAGATAAACTTCTACTTTACATAAATCAACATTCATACAAAAGTACTACAGGGCATTTTACAGGGTTAATAACGCAGCCATGGGAGAGAGCAGAAGATGAGGATTAAATAGGATGATCTGGGAATTATTTTCCCCTAATGCCCTACTGACATCTTTTGATTATTGCCTCTGCTTCTCCTCACTGTAAGGTGAGTAGAGAATTTCTGAGCGAAAATAACAGGGAAAATATAAGCACCACTTTATATTTTCCATAGATATGGGAAGGGGTGACACTACACAGGGCTCCTCCATCTCCAGCACCCAGCCAGTGCAGAACCCGTACGTTTGCGAGCGTGGGCTTCGTCCACTCTAGTTTTAAAGCTCCCAAGCGAGAGGGCTGCAAGTTTCCAGGCACTGCACAAACCATTCCCTTGCATGAGACAACCGGGCTACTCACCAGACCCGTCCAAGCAGGGGCCTCTGCACCCCCAAGTACCTGTCCTGGAAACTGACCAGCAACCACGGCGGAGGAGGCGTCTACATTAGGGGTGTGCGCGAGCAGAGAGGTGCGGGTTCCTCCCAAGCTCCAGCCCTGGGGCTCAGCGGGTCCCCGAGGACGGAAATCAAAAGGCGCCAGCCGGTTCAGCCCTCCCCGCTCGCAGCCCTGCCGACGGGACAGGGTGCGGGGTGGAGGAGGGAGAGCCACTGCTCAGGGAGAGGCTGCAGGCGGCACCAGCTGCCCCGCTCCGCCAGCCGCAGCGGCCATCTTCGCGCCCGTTGTCATAGCACTTTAACAACCAACCCAGCTCCCTGAGAGCGGGGACCGGAAGCGGAAAAGGGGTCTGCCCCGGAGCGTCCCGGGAGATGTAGTTTAGAAAACGCGAGTGTGGCCCTGATAGGGCGGGTGGGGTTGTACCATTTCCTGAGGGAGGGGAGAGCAGCTCCCCTCTTCCGAAAGCAGCCAGCCCCGGAGCCATTTCAGCTGCATTTCTCTTTTGACGTATGGAGAAAACGACGCAGTATGGAAGCGCCACAACCTGCTAGGGGGGAAGAGGGAGGCTGATAAAACTCCCCCTCTGAATGGTCTTTCCCAACGTCGTCCCCTCCTTCCCTCCTGTGTGGTAGCGTCGGGATCTCTCGGCCTCTGCCGCTCGCGGGCCCCGGTGTTGCTGTCGGGGGGACACCGAGACTTCCCAGCCCACCCTCCCCGCAGAGGGGGGAGCCGCCATGGATCGGACCGCGGTGGCCAAAATGGGAGCGGTGGCCAGCGCCAGCGTGTGCGCCCTGGTGGGGGGAGTCGTCCTGGCCCAGTACCTCTTCACCATGAAGAAGAAGACAGGCAGGAAGACCAAGATCATCGAGATGGTAGGTCCCAGCGGGACCGCGCGTCGCCCCGGACACCCTCCTGCCCCCAGCCCGGGGCCTGGGAGGGCTCCTACCCCGAGGGTTGGGCTTGTCCGTCCTGACAGCCGCCTGAGCCCCCACGTGCCGCTGGCCGTCTGTTTCGGGCCTGCTCGAAACCTGCTCGCCCTGAGTCTGTGGGGAGGGGGGGGAGGAGTCCGAATCCATCCCTCGGTACGTCTACATAGGCAGGTGTGTGGGGATTAAAGTCCTTCTAGATTCACGCTGGCGTGACAGGATCGGCTGGAGTCCTAGCAGGGGAATCCGCCGCTGGGCTCTGAGGCGCTGATGCGAGAACATCAGACTAGGAGGGGTTTTTGTGGTTTGCTTGTTTGCAAACTGGTCGCCAGGAGTGCTGGAAGAGTTTGTATAGTGAGGGTGTGGAGAGCCATTGAACCAAACTGCAAATGCTGCGTATGCTGGAAACCACCTCAAGCCAGGGAGTTGCGGCAGCTCCCCTAGTTCCCGCACCTAGGCTGGTTGCAGTTTTACAGTGGAGTTGGTTGGGTGAGGCGAAAAATGAGGGAGCGGCGAATGGAATGCTTGTGAAAGGCGTCCGCTCAACAGCTCTGCAAAGTGTAATGCAAAACTGGTACAAATAAGTGTATTATCCATGCAAGCTTCATCCATACTGCATCAGGCTCGTTCTGGAGTAGCCAGCTCCAGTAACTGTCATTTGCTGCCCATGGCATATTTAGTAACTAGCCTTTTTACAGAGGCACTTGACAAAAGTACCAGTTGTTAAGGTGGTTTTTGTGATATGGACACTTGTCCAGTAAGAACTGGACTGAGACCACCAACTTATTTCACACCAGCCCTGTATGATGTATCGGGGACTGCTGCCACTAGATTCGATTTAAGGCCTAGATTTTTATAATTATTCATACATAATTGGTTCTAACAGATACCACAATTGTACATGCAAATAGTAAAATGTTCAGCTGTTCATTTGACTGTGCAATTACTCCCACCTGTATGTGCAAATCACATGTTTATCAAAACATGAATCCCAGCAAAAATCCACTGTGTGCTATCACTAATCTCCGTGAACCATCTCATTTCCCCCCCCCCCCCAGTGAAAAATCTTTACATGCCACGTGCAATGTATAGAAAGTATGGGGTTTTGTTTTTGTTTTGTGTGGTTTTGGTTTCCTGTTACAGCTGCTTGTGGAGGTATGGAAGTTGAGGTTTGTAGCTTCAGGTAGCTCTACTTTCCTAAAATATTTGGAAAGAGGGTAGGAGGATTTAAATAAGGCTTTGTAAAATATGCTATTGACACCGTAAATTAAAATTAATAAACTAAATTATAAATGCTATTTTTCTTAAATGTTGTTACTGGTAGGTTATCTTTGTTTATTGCTTATAGCAGTTTTGTAAAATTCAAACTACTGAAAATTAAGGCCCTGAACCCACAAACACTTAAGCAGGTACATAACTTTTCTTACATAAATAGTCACATTGACTTCAATTGGACTGTGATTAAAGTTAAGCATGTTCCTAAGTATCAGTGGCTAAAATAGTTTTTTTTTTTTCCCTTTAAATCTTTGCTGTTGGGTTATGTCTTTACAGGGGGGCGCATAGTTTTTAATTACATCTACTAACTAATGTGAAAACCACAGACTCCCTTGTCTTCACTAAGACTTTACTTTGAGTTAGCTAACTCAGGTTAAGAACACTCCTTTTCTTTGTTTTTTGCTTATCACTTTTGTTTGTAAGTGTTTGAAGGAAAACATAAGTTTCTGGAATGTTAGAATTAGAGTTTTGCAAATGAATTGATTAGAAGAGGGCAAGTGAGGTGGTCAGAGATGCAAAATAACTGCAGTTCATTCCATGGCTGCAGAGATAAAGGAGTGTATTCCATGGATATGAATAATGAGTATATGTGAAGTATAAAAATTGTTGAGGTATTTAAAATAAGGGGGGGAAAAAAGAAAAAAGGTAACACTACTTTTTTGGGAAGAGTTGTGTTAGCTGTCAATTGTGGCGAAACAAAGTAATTCTGCCCCAAAGAATGCAGGTCTTCCCAAATGAGTGGCAATAATGTTATACCGCACTACCATATATTTTGTTTATGCTATTCAGTGTTTCTCCTTTTGTATTCTGTTGTGGGTTTTAGTCTCTGCTTTTTTATATTTGATGTACATAAGTTACTATGGGAACAATGATGTCACATTAGTGTGAGGGGAGCTTGAAGACCTCCATCAGTACAGAATGAAATCAATCTATTTCATTCTGTTTGAAATAAGGAATGTATAATACTTCACACTTACATAACATCTACCCTTCAAGCATCTCAAACTTAATTACAAAGATTCATGAGGCTTCCCAACACTCCTTGAGGTAAATAAGCATTGTTCTATCAATTTTATAAATAGGTAAACTGAGGTGCAGTGGTTAAATCACTTGTCCAATGTGAGTGGCAATCAGGAAAAAGATTGTGGGAGTCCTGCCTCCTACTCTCCTGCAGTAGCCAGTAGACACACTCCCTCTCCGATTAGCATGACCATGGCGTCAAGAGCATGGGAACTTTGAAAGATGTGCAGTATGGTGGTCCATTTGAGAGAAGGAGAATTTTGAAGGGGAAGATTCTGAGCCTGATGCAAGTAGTGATTTGGAGAATATCTCTTGAGGAGCTAATGTTGGACCCACTCATGCAGCAGTGACCCTTAAAACCCTCTCATTACTGGTAATAAGAGTATTAACAGAACGGTTTTTAAATGTTTTTCATTTCAGTATTAAACATGGTTTAGCTGGCCAGTGGAGACCAGGCACTACCATTTTATAAACTATGTTTTAGACTAGTGCATACCTAGAATAATCATTTTACTGTTTTGAATGATACATTCCCAAAGACATGCATAACTAAAACAAGTTGGCATTGCCTGAAGACTCTTCTAAGACCCGTGTGGAGTAGATAATTAGAAAATGGTTTGTAAAACCGGTCTATTCAGGCCAGGAAAAGCATATTTACACTATATTAGCATGAACTGTCTTTAAACATTTGTTCTCCTAACTGGCTTTTTCCACCCATTCTAGATGGGGTCCAACTAGGAGTTGAGACTTCAGACATTCTGTTTCTGTGGTCCAGAGTCCAAAATGCTCTTTTAGGCATTTTTGTCAAGTTCTAGAGACCTATGGGAGGAAAAATATGGCCTCAAAACAAAATGCCAGAGTTCTGGGTTTTTTTCTAAAATAGGTACAAAACCTATTCATATTTTCTCAGATAGGACTTTCTTTACCACAGTCAACTGAAGAATCAGTTTGATCTTCTCTTTCTACAATAGAACTTAGTCCAGTCAAGAAATGAAATTGATTAAACTTTTTTGGTTCAATACCAGTTTTGAAGTACAGCTTCTTATAAAACCTGGAAGGGTTGATGAAATCACCATTACTGACCTATCTTCTTTGAAAATTGATTCCTCATAGTCTTAATAATTATCAATAAAATGTGCTAACATTTGCAATTTGAGCTCCAAATAATAAAGGTCAGGATTCAGTGCATCCAGTAATGTGATTTTTTTTTTTTTTGAAAGAACATTAGGGCAGCACTAACTCGTTACCAACACATTTTTCGTGAAAGAGATAGGAGGGTAGAAGATATGTCTGTAAAACAGTAAAATATTTTTTCAGTGATACTGTTCAATGTTCAATGATAATGTTTGTTTAAAAAAAAAAAGGTTCTAGGCATGTACCACATCAGTTCAGATTTTTTTTGTTATTGCTAATTGCAGTTGCATTGTAATAAGTTACTCACTGGCTCCATTTTTCCTTGAATTATTCAGGTGATAATCTAATGCAGGAACTAAATTGAAATCTATCTCAATGCTTTTATGACTAGGTTTTATGAATGAAATGGATGTTGGTTGGTTTTGCTTTTTTAAATTTATGTTCAAATGATAGAAAGTAAATTTAAATAAGTAATTTTCTTTTCATGAAAATAAACATTATTTCTTGAATAAGCTTTAGGCAAAAAACTGCTGTGGCGAAACAAAGTCATTCTCTACAGTAGGCTTCCTCCCACCCCCCTTTTGATTTTTACCACTAGTTGTAACAATGAGAGTACTAGCGTAGACCAGCTGCCAGTGTTAAAATCAGTATGTCACCTAACTTTAAGCAGGTTCAGATCATGGTAGTTCGTCTGTACTAGAGCTACTGTCAGTGGAAGTGAACTGGTGATTGTAGGTGACATTGCTTTGGGGGAAGGTCTACTCCTTGTGGATTAAACAGTCAGTGGCTTTAAATGCACATGCAGTGTTTAAGGTACTTTAAAGTATCTGCTAGACTTTTAGTCTGAGAAGACCACTATTTCTAGAAATTGAGGTGCCAGCCTGTTGACATTTATAACTTTTATTCATTGCATGAGGAAGAATACATCAGCTTCCTCCCTGCATTGATTTGGTGCCTATGCTACTTGACTTGACCAGCATTTCAAATGCTTCAGATAGGAGTAGTATGTCTTTCAGATGTCTGACTCTTTACTGCTTCCTGTCCTGATACTCCACTCTAAGAAAAATAACTAGGCAGTTTTGGAGAAATCTCAGCTAAGCTGAAATGACGGGGAAGAGGGTATTATCAGTTCTTTACTGGATTCTGTGGTTTTTAATCAATCAGAGGAAGATATTAATTTTTTAAAATGTAGGGTTTTCCTTTCACTAGCTGACTTAGGTGCAGTGCACACAATAAAACAGCAGATGGTACCAACTTGAATTTTAAAACCTTATAATACACTGTATTAATCTAATATGACCACTTTCACTATATATATTTTATGGAGGTATACAACTTCTAAACCAAAAAAAAATAAAACTTGTCATTAAAGAAATGTACGTTCCTTCCCCACATCTCTGCCAACTATGCAAAAGATATTTTTATATATTTGATGGCATACATCCTTGAGTAGAGGTTTTTAGATGCAAACTAAGTCCTAAAACATAGAATTTGAAATGTTAAATTTTGTTTTTTATAAACTGTAGGTTTTCCATGATGATTTGTCAGTTAACACTCACAGATGCATAAGGTTTGCAAATACATAGGGGAAAAAAAGAATTTTATTCTGTTTTATCAAGAATAAATAAAATTGAATCATTCTATTGTATTAAGTTATATAATTTCACTGGATAGAATTAAACTGCAGAGAATTCATTCACTGGTTGATTTTAAAGATGAAAGGGACTATTATAAACTAATCTGATCTCCTGTATAACACAGGCTAGAGAACCTCACCAAGTAAATGTTGCATCAATCTCATAACTTCTGTTGGAGCTATAACACATCTTTTAGAGAGATATATGTAGTCTGGATTTAAAGACTTCCAGTGATAGAAAACCACCACACCTCTAAGTAAATTGTTTGTGTTTAATTACTCTCACTTAAAAACTTGAACCTATTCTATTGAATTTTCATCCTGATCTCTTATCTCTCTCTTTCCATTCCACTAAGACCTTCTTGCCTGGGTTTTTCCACCTTCTTTAACAAGATAACATTAAAACTTGAAATACTTAGTTTTGAGGTGTTCAGGTAGATAAGCCAAACTTACAGCAGTAATTCCTGCTTTAATGTATTCACTTTAGTTCCTATTGAAGGTGATGGGTGGAGCTGTTGTTTTTATGTTGGAAAGAGAGAGTATTATTCAGTTTTCAAAGACAAATACGGATTTTGTAAAGGATGGACTGTACTCTGGAAATGTGGTGAATCAGAGTTATATAGTGAAGGAAGCTGTTTTCTGTAGGATCCCTACCTTGCTTATTGCAGAAGCTGGAAGGTATATGGTGAATGAACCCAGAGACTGCAGGAAGAGGAAAAAATGGTCTCATGCTTTTTTAAATTTTTTTATTTTATTTTATGGAGTTACTTTCTTAGATAGTTGGAAATGTCACGTGAATTGGATATCAAGTGGCAAAAAAAAGCCACTGACAAAGATGATATTACAAAAGAATCTAGAATGATGACTATTTACAATTATATTTCCAGCAATGTAAATTACAGCTAATCAGAGTGGAATAATGTGGTAAGAGTTCAGGTTTCCTCTGGTTTCAGTGAAGATCCTGTTCATTTTTGGCACCAAGAGACACAGAGCTTCTGAGACTACATAGTAATAATAATGCACTTGGTTGTCCATGACCTACATCTTGTCTGTTATGCTTAAACAGTAGCACTGTGAAGTAATACTTGGTAAGATCTGTTGAGCTTCACAAATACTGTTACTATGTGAATTTTGAAATGGTTCTTTGTAGAGCCTTTCCATGGTTTGGTGTAAGACTTCTTTGATAGTTCTAGTGTTTGTCAGCGTAACATATGTTTGGGTCTTGAACAAGGCCTGTTTTTCATCCCCCTTGTCTCTCTCCTTTCCTTCTTTGAATACTGACTTTTTGATCATTCACATACAACTTATCCCTGGAAAAGGGACTATATTAAATTGAAATTATTTGATATGATGTTATTGTATAATGGAATGGGTTGAGAACCAAAAAGAATTTATGCTACCGGGCTAATAGAGGCTTGGACTCCTGGATGGACACTGCACCCAGGCTGCCCGTTTGGAACTTTGGGGGATTTGAATTTGTAGGATCGCTGGCTGGCTCCTGGAGACAGGGAGCAGGTCAGCGAGCTAGATTGACCATGAAGGGAAGCACTGTGGGGCTCCGATAAGACTAGGCTTTCCCTCCCAGTCCCTGAGTAAGAAGTAGAAGGGTTACTGAAAGCTGTTGTTATGGTGAAATTATGTTTAATCTGGTTAAATAAAAGTTGAATGGTTTTTCCAACCCAGAAGTCGGTGGTATAGTCAATCAGTGGGTTTTGAAGAGATCTGCAGGGCCCTTGAAATAGGGTTAAGAGAAGCAGCCAGGATTGCCCAATATTTACAGGTGAGTGTTCTGAGGGGTAGAAATGCTGTTTTAGCAACCCGGAGACATTTGAGTTGAACAAGGTGTGTGCCTGGGAAGGACCGGTCATGTGACACCTGTTAAATTGTACCTCATCAAGAGTGCAGTGGCTTTTCTTGATTTTGTTTAGTTCTGTACTGGTAACAGAATATTTTCTTTGCTATTTTCTCAAATGTTGGAAGCAGATCAGACTGAATTCCAATTCCCAGTCAAGCTCTAACTTATCGTTAAGGCTCTAGAGTGCAGTTCAAAGCAAGACATATCTTTACACTTGCTTAAAAATACTAAAAATTAAGAGTATGCTCATAGTAAGCTACAATTCTGACACTATCCTTAACACCTAATGATTATGCATACAAATAGACAATTCTTGCTGACCCGCACCCAGAGAACCTTAAATTAGTGATATCTGTGTTGTAGTCTTCTTTGGATATCATTGTTTTAAGCAGGAAAGGTGACAGAAAGAAATATGTGTCTTCTGCTTTTATGTATTCCAAGCTAAAAAACAGTTGGATAGTTAAAACTGTAAATATTTTATTAGTTTACAACATTTATTTCTTAAAAGCAAAAAATCCCTGTAGCACTTAATTATTTCTAGACTTTCTGGCATTTAAGATAGCTGAAGTAGCCGAGATAGTCATATACAGTGAATGCCATAAAAATAAAAGGAGTACTTGTGGCACCTTAGAGACTAACCAATTTATTTGAGCATGAGCTTTCGTGAGCTACAGCTCACTTCATCAGCTCAGGAAAGCTCATGCTCAAATAAATTGGTTAGTCTCTAAGGTGCCACAAGTACTCCTTTTCTTTTTGCGAATACAGACTAACACGGCTGTTCCTCTGAAACCTGCCATAAAAATGTCTCTGTCCTTAACCCTGCTTCTTTTAATATTCTCCCTTCCTGTTACAAACATATTAGTTACCATTTAGCAACCTAAATATTAATTATTGTAATAATAAACTGCATTACTATGGTCAACTGTTTTGATATTTTCTGCACCCGTAATACCATTTTAAATGCAGATATAGGATAATCTCAGGCCTTTTGTTCAAATGGACTGGGGTCTTTCTGTTGAAGTTGAGCATGGAAAAATTGTCATGAAACTGGAGAGGAAGGAGGAGACCAGGCAGAATAGCAATTCAAGAGGCCCCTGTGCACTCCCTGCGTGATACAAAAGGCAAGCTCTATTTCAGTTCTGAATAGCTGGTTGCAGAGGGAGTGTTCAGAGGCAGAACAGAGTGATTGGAGCAGGGGGACTTGACTCAGCATCTCCTGCTCCCCAGGTGGGTGCCCTATTGTACTACAGAGTCATTCACACTTTCATGGATCAAGTAACCAGGGATACCTATGAAGCGGTGGAGGGGATACATTTCATCACCATCCTAACCACACAGAGCTTGGTTCCTTGGAGTCAGCCTGGGAAGTGTTTCAGAGTAGCAGCCGTGTTAGTCTGTATTCGCAAAAAGAGTAGCTCACAAAAGCTTATGCTCAAATAAATTTGTTAGTCTCTAAGGTGCCACAAGTACTCCTTTTCTTCATGGGAAGTGTGAAATTCACCCTTAGTGTTACTGGATTATCTGAAGGAACTTTTTAAGAAGACATACTATAAGGGATCCTAAAAGATAAGAAAGGAACTAATTTGATAGCCTTAGTAGGTAACTTTATCTGTAATATGTTAACACCATTACATTCCTACACAAGTATTTAGCATGTAGCTTGATGTCTAGGACTGCATTGTGGATTAAACTTTGGACTGGGGATTTTAGTTCCAAATTGGGTCTCGCAGCTCTACTTTTCAAGGGTCAGAGTTTATTTGATCTAGATACAGCATTCTTAGACTTAGTGATTTTAAGCAGATTTTTTTTTCTACTGGTAGATAAGAGAAAAAGAGAATCAGCAACAACCACTTCTGTGCAGACTTTAGGTAATCTAAATTTCACTCTAGATAAAGTCTTGTGTTGGAGGTTGTTTTCTAGGTAAAATGCATTTACAAACTCTTTCAACATACAAACAAATAGATGTTTAATTTGGACTGTGACAAGTACCATATGTAATTAGAAATCTATGTGCTGAAAACAATCATAAGTGGTGTGGGTCAGAATTACATTTTTCTAGTGTGCAAGATGAATTTTCACATTTCTTAGTAATTAAATGTATGACTTATAAGGGCAGTAGAATATTTACATAACTTATTACCTTTTCCAACTGTAACTTCCATGCTTAGGTTTTTAATATTATAATATTGTATGTAAGCATTTATTCACAGTAGCAACCTTAAATGTAAATTTACCTCCAGTACAGGGTTTTTTTGTGTTTGCATGTTTTTGGTTGGGGGATGGAGGAAGTTCTTTGGCTGTAAAATTCCCTCTCTCCTTGAAAGACCTGGTGTTCTCTAACTAAAGGTCAGAACTGATCAGGTCTCTCTAACACTGCTGCTCCATTACCATACCAGCGTTAAAGGGAGCTGCTCAGTATTGATCAGACAAGGATAGAAATGCAGAGAACGTGAATGTTAGGGAGTAATCTGTTAGAGAAAAGACTGGAAGAGGCAGGAAAGAGGGAACAAAACTAGAGGGAATAATTAAAAAGTGAAGCCATGCCCAGAAAAATCATAGCATTCCTGTCTCCATACAGGAGGAAGGAGAGTTGCGTCACCTTCCAAAATATAAATATTAAAGCCCAGCAGAAGTTTCTTCTTTGAATTTCACAGTTGGGGGTGGGGGAAAGAGAGAAATGGAGTGGAAAGTCTCTGCATAAAAGCAGGTTCTTCATTTATGGTTGTCTCTAAAGGGAAAGTTAAACCACCTACTTTTTGTATATATTCATACTCTTGGAGCTTGTGCCTTTGGTGCTGCACAGGAAGCTACTTTGATTGATAGCACTGTATACATGAAGCCTAAGGTTGAGACCCAAGGGCCAAAAGTATGGCTCATTTTATTCTTGCCTCAGTTGGGTGAAGGTCAGAACGCTGATGTCATACCCTTCAGCCCTTGGTCTCGGTAGTTAACTCTAGCTCTGTTCCATTTGGAGTTTCTTCCTGGCCACGGTTCTCTGCTTTTGCTCAGTTTATTTTTGTTGCCATCCAATAATTTTTTTTCCTAAACATCAAGCGATACACGTTGTGGCTTGGTAAAATGTCACTTATTGACCAGTATTCCGAGTACTTACAGTTCCTGAGTAAAGGTCACTCCCAGATGTCTACTGATCACTAAGGGTACATACTGGTTTTCATTAGTAGATCTCAAAATATTATCATCCCCATTTTTCAGATGAGAGGGAAAGTGAGGTACAGAGTGACATGAAGTGACATGCCAGGGTCACCTAGTCAGACCTGAGAATAGAACCAGATATGCAAACTTTCAGTCTTGTGCCATATCCACACTGCTTTCACCCTTAGTCTTCTTGAGCCTTACCCATGGAACTCTCACACCCAGTGAGATTCCAAACTCCATCTCTTGAAGAAATCAGTGAAGCCTTGTTCAGGGGCTCACCCATCTGGAGCTCATTAGAGGGTTAGGGCCTTAGTTATTACTTGCTCAGGGAGAGCAGTAGAGGATTAAAATTTTGCATACAAACTTACCTGAAGCTCAGTTCAAACAGTGTGTTATTCTTTTGACTTGGTAATTAAGTGTAATACCCAGTTCAGAAGAGAAATCCTGCAGTTAAACTAGTTCTCATCCTTATTTCCTTTGGTGGCTACTGCTAATAAGTCTACCAAGAATGGGGCTCTCTACTGTCAATACCCAAAGGAGAACGAAAGGTCACTCTTCCCAGAAACTGTAGTTCTTCAATTTGATTGCCAGTATAGCTCCATCCTTGCTTTTACAGAGATTCTATTACAAGCTCTAGGTAAGTGGAAGGAAATGAGGGACATTAATGCTGTGGTTCTTTTTTATGCCTTCAAATGATAACATGAGCTCTGTATGGAATCACAACACTTGTTGCTTTCTAGAAGGTTTTGAACGGACAATTGGGCCACATCTATTTTAACTACAGTCACTGATTAATAACTTTTTTTGTTTTTGTCTCAATGTAGGGTTGTTGGTTTTGCGGGGTTTTGTTTTGCCAAAACAAGAACTATCTTCAGTCATCCTTCAAGCACAGAGTAACTCCTGTCACCACTGTGACCTTAATTGAGGTTCCTTATAGCCTCAATTTAGCAAGGTACTTTAAGCACATGTTTAGGCTGATTGAAATCAGTGGGCTACTTACCTTCTGAAAGTATGCACATGCGTCATTACCTTGCTGAACCAGGGCCCATATCCGTGTGTAACCTAGGGTGACGGACCAATTTTTATAGAGGGGTGTTGCTAATGGAAACCATGTATTTGCGGTTTGTTATTACTACTTCAAGCCAGGGCATATAGTAACACCCCTAGTTCCAGCACCATTGTGTGTAACATCACTTTATAACTTTAAGTAATTTATTAAGAAACTGTTTTCCACGGAGCAGCAATTAACTAGAAAACTTGTTATTTGTTTGTTACATTTCCCACAGTCATTTAAGAATTTTTTTTAAACTATTCTCTGTATATTGGAGAGTCTGTTTTGATTTGGAGCCACACAATTAGTCACAGCAGTTAAGTGGCTACTGTGTACCCCTGGAAAAATCATGGAGCAGGTCCTCAAGGAATCAATTCTGAAGCACTTACAAGAGAGGAAAGTGATCAGGAAGAGTCAGCATGGATTCACCAAGGGCAAGTCATGCCTGACTAATCTAATTGCCTTCTATGACAAGATAACTGGCTCTGTGGATGAGGGGAAAGCAGTGGACGTGTTATTCCTTGACTTTAGCAAAGCTTTTGATATGGTCTCCCACAGTATTCTTGCCAGCAAGTTAAAGTAGTATGGGCTGGATGAATGGACTATAAGGTGGATAGAAAGCTGGCTAAATCATTGGGCTCAGCGGTAGTGATCAATGGCTCCATGTCTCCATGTCTAGTTGGCAGTCAGTATCAAGCGGAGTGCCCCAAGGGTCGGTCCTGGGGCCGGTTTTGTTCAATATCTTCATAAATGATCTGGAGGATGGCGTGGACTGCACCCTCAGCAAGTTTGCAGATGACACTAAACTGGGAGGAGTGGTAGATACGCTGGAGGGTAGGGATAGGATACAGAGGGACCTAGACAAATTAGAGGATTGGGCCAAAAGAAATCTGATGAGGTTCAACAAGGACAAGTGCAGAGTCCTGCACTTAGGACAGAAGAATCCCATGCAATGCTACAGACTAGGGACTGACTGGCTAGGCAGCAGTTCTGTAGAAGAGGACCTAGGGGTTACAGTGGACGAGAAACTGGATATGAGTCAACAGTGTGCCCTTGTTGCCAAGAAGGCTAACAACATTTTGGGCTGTATAAGTAGGGGCATTGCCAGCAGATCGAGGGACGTGATCGTTCCCCTCTATTCGACATTGGTTAGACCTCATCTGGAGTACTGTGTCCAGTTTTGGGCCCCACACTACAAGAAGGATGTGGAAAAATTGGAAAGCGTCCAGCAGAGAGCAACAAAAATGATTAGGGGACTGGAACACATGACTTATGAGGAGAGGCTGCGGGAACTGGGATTGTTTAGTCTGCAGAAGAGAAGAATGAGGGGGGATTTGATAGCTGCTTTCAGCTACCTGAAACAGTGTTCCAAAGAGGATAAATCTAGACTGTTCTCAGTGGTAGCAGATGACAGAACGAGGAGTAATGGTCTCAAGTTGCAGTGGGGGAGGTTTAGGTTGGATATTAGGCAAAACTTTTTACTAGGAAGGTGGTGAAGCACTGGGATGGGTTACCTAGGGAGGTGGAGGAATCTCCTTCCTTTGAGGTTTTTAAGGTCAGGCTTGACAAAGCCCTGGCTGGGATGATTTAGTTGGGGATTGGTCCTGCTTTGAGCAGGGGGTTGGACTACATGACCTCCTGAGGTCCCTTCCAACCCTGATATTCTATGATTCTATGCGTAACTGACTCTTCTCTTCTTTAGTACAGATAATGTAAAAGGCATTAAAATGATACAATAATTCATCTTGAATATTTATATGTAACTTTTGACCAACTGTAAGATTACACAACTGCTTTCATCCGCTGTTTTACAGTGGTGCTTTGACTTATAGTTCTGGAAATTCCAAATGGTTCAAAATTTGTGTTGGGAAAATGGCATATTATATTCAACATACTGAGCCAAAATTTTAATGTCTAAAATCAGCCACAATGGGAATAGCTTTTATGGTTATGTCTTCTCTAATTCATTTATGATCATACAGTCATTTAAGTTGGAAAGGACGACTAATGGGTCACCTAATTATTTTCCGCATCATATGTGGAGATGGAATTTTATTATCCCTGATAAAATGATATTGCATACAATTTTTAATACCTCATGTGAAGGAGATTCCTCACCTCCCCTGGTAGCTTGTTTTACTTTCTTGAATGGTTTGGTGGCATATAAACATCTTCTGAGTATCTAACCTAAAATTTTGTTGCTGCACCTTTTAATCCGTTCATCATACTTTGATTTTACTGACTAATGAAAAGACCTCTCTCTTCTGTATACATCCTTTCTTATTTTTGGACTGTTCTATCCAGACTTTCCCAGTTTAATGTGCCTAGTTTGCTTCACCTTTTAGGTTTTATTTTTTGAGATCTTTTTATTGGTGTTTATTTCTTTTGAAATCTGCCTCTCTCATTTGTCTGTTCTTTTGGAGCCACTGACTGAATCCTTTACTCTAAATGAGGCATACAATGTGTTGGGTAGAGCAGAATTATCTTGCTTGTTTAAGTTGTGAGGTCCTTCAACTTACGCAGTTATCTTCCATCTGTATTTGAGTCTGATTATTACTTTTGAGCCACTTCATATTTCTCTGAATTGTAACTTGTTGATTTCATCCTATTTCTCTAAAGGTTTTGCTAAATTTTATCGTATCGTTAGTGTCTCCCAGCATCTAATCATCCATAAATGTGACTAACATAATCTCTGTTCCACACTCCAATTTTCTTGTAGAAAAAAGTAATGGTTTTGGATCCAGAACTCCTGCAGAACCCCGTTGGCAGCTCTATATTACCTCCAGTTACTTAACCTGCATCTCATTTCCCTAGGAGACTGTCAACTGAAACCATATCAAATATCCTGCTGGTATCAAGATACAAGTTTACTACTGCATATCCATTCCATCTGTTTTATCCATTAAGGTTGAAGGGAAGATATGATTTTAGATTGGCTTCTTATAGACTTGTTTTATAAATCTCTCTCTTGCTTGAATTTGGTATTAGAATAGTAAAGCTGAGTTGGCACTCTTCTTTCTCTGGAAATGATAATTCAAGCAGTTTCTTAGCATCTGAAATTCATCCACTTGCTAATAGCTGTTTCTTATGAAGTTCTTGAAAACTATGTCCCACAAATCTTAGTCTGTGTTTACAGAAATATGTTTTCTGATCATACATCTAATTTCTTAACATATTACAAAATTCTCTGCAACAGAAAGCAAGAAATGATATTGTCTTATTTAAGAAATGTGAAAATAGCTAATATCTATATGGATATACTCAGTTGTCCAACTATAGTATATCCACCAGAAAAAATAGTAAAGCAATGTACAGCTCCTGAGTGGAAATGGAGTATTTAAAAACAAAATTCAGTAATCTCAAAATACCACATGAACTGAACATAAGGTAATAAGTTGATTCTAACCAAAAGAAAAGTAAATCTTACATAGAGCAATGATTCTCAACCTTTTCAGGTTGACAATTCCTTATTCAGAGCCAAATATTCACAACTCACTTTAATTTACTATAAATGTAAAAATCAAAACAGCAAAAAATGATAAATTGATCCATCTACATAATTTGTGGGTATGTGTTTCAAGAGGTTGACAGAATACCTGACCTTGAAGGGTAAAGAGATGTGGAAAATCAGATTATCTTTGCTTCAGACTGTTAATTTTTTTTTTTTTATGCCTAGCAACCCCACAGTGCCATCATGACGCCAACTTTGCCCCAACCCCATCCCCTTTTTCCCCACTGGATCTTGACCTACTAGCTGAGAAACACTGACATAGAGCAACAGTGTAAAAATTCGAATTAAAATATATTCATAATTTTAAAATATTAATTGCAAAAACCAAACATTTCTGACTACTTATTTTTCTGTTAATTAATTTCCCAGAATATTTTGTACTGAAAGTGTGTTTCCAGAAAAATCTCTACTACTACAGTACTCAGCCAGAAGGGTTCTATTTTAACCTCCTCTATCTGCAGAAATAATTATCCCTCCCTCTGTGCTACTTAAATTATTTTAAAATGACCTTCAGTACTGAGAGAGTAAAGATTGTACAGAGGTCATGCTGGGCTTTGTTCATATCTCATTATAAACAGATAGTGATTTTAATTTTGTCTCTGTACAGAAGTTTGAAGGAAGTTTAGGCTAAATCCTGGTCCTACTGAAGTCAGCGTGACCAGGATCTGGTCTGTAATAAATAACCATGTTGCTCTACTGTTACCCTCTGCTGTGTGCGATGCTTTATTTCATTTACCCTGTGTCAAAGTAGCAGGTGTATCTGGCAACTATTTTTTTTAAACAAGGTCATTTTAAATTGTAGTGTAGGTCTTTCGTTTCTAGCTATCCCACTTTCATAATGTGAAAACACAACTGAGTTATCCTTTCAAAAATTTAAGATTGGGCACTCTTACTAATTTGAAATGTGTTGCTAATATAACATGGTAGCTTTTTTATTTGAAATGTATCAAGATTATGCTGGTTTTACATTTTAGTATTACATTTTTTATACAATGTACAAATTAAGAGCTAATTTTAACATTTCCGCTCAATCTTAATTCAGCCTGACTTTCAGCTCACTTATAAAGTACAGTAGTACTTTTTTAAGGGAGCAAGCTAGCGTTCTTTCCTCCTTAAATTCTTGGTATCATGAGGTTTATCTTTCCCCTCTAAACAATACCCAAGCAGCATTAGTGGTACTGATATCCCATCATTTTTTCCATTGTTTGCAATATCTGACTCCAGCACACTGATAATGACATCCTGTGAGACCTGTTTCAATCCATACCATTGAGCTTTAACATGCCTTCAAGGTGACACAGACTTAGTTAATCTTGATTCATTTCTGATGAACTAAAAGTATATAGAGTGAAGCCCTTACCTTAATACATATTCATATACTAGACAACTTTTCACAGTTTTCATAAGTATATTTAAAATATAAATCCTTGTCTCCATTATGGGCTGCAAAGTTGTCTGTCTTTATATTAAATAATTCAGACTTGGTCAAATTACTATGTATACCATGTTTCAGTTGAAACACATTCTTATAGACCATTTATAAACCAAAAGCATGTTAACATTCTCAAATCGATATTGGACCCTACAGAAGCTATAAATGTTTGTAAACATCTATGCAAATTAACCTTCTAAATCATAATGTGTAGCCTTTGGAAGGGATGCATTATATTTTGAATGTGGTCTGGAACAAATTTCCTGCTTGTGTAAGAGTGCACTAACCTATGAGAAATAAGTTTTGGTTTTATTCAGTTCCTAACGGATAGAATGACCACATAACCACTTAGGGCCCTTGTTAGTAGTCTCAGAGGCAGGGCATGGTGGGCACAAAGAATGAACCATTGCCTATCCTGCAGGTAGTCCCTTTGGGTTAGTTAGACCAGTGGTTCTCAACCTGCGGCCCAATCAGCACACAACTGCAGCCCATGTAACATCCTCAGGGTAGTATTGGATGCGTCCCACAATGGTAAATAGGCTGACTAATGCGTGCATATCAACCTGAGATTGGAATGCTACCATACAACATACACTGATCCACTCTACTATTTGAAAAATGTGTATCGATATTTTTTAAAATGAAGAAAATAATGACTCACTCTAAACGAAACTTGGCATTAGATGAAACTCTAGAATTTTATTTTTGCAACCTGCCTGGCTGCTGTTGTTCTCTCTCCCGTTGTGACAGTTGCAGCACCTTCTAACATTGTGTTTGTAGAGCCTATGGCTGTACCATCAACTGCCCTGATGTCTACGGGACAAGTTCTGAGGGTGTGAAAGAGCCACCAAAAACCAAAGGATATGCAGATTTTGGTGGGGCAATAGAGAAGCTTGCACTTGTCCTGTCACATTGGAACCTTTCACGATCATAGAATTCACATGACATTTATTTTTCTGAAGAGTCTGGAAATGAGACTATTTTTCTGGGGGAAAAAATATTTATCCTTTACAATAGTTGTTTTCCACCTGTGGTCCACATACTCTCTCTAAGATTTCCAAAGGGGTCCACAACTCCATCTGAAATTTTTTAGGGGTCTGCAAATGAAAAAAGGTTGAAAACCACTGCTTTACAATAAGAAAATAATTTCTTTTCAATACCATTTCCCTCTCCAACCCCACCCAATTACTTTTTTCTTCATCCAGTTTGGCAATGGTCCTAATGACAAAATTGCTAAAGCATGTTAATAGAGGCTGTCCACCTCCCAAATACTAACAAACAATCCTCCTGGATTTCCTGCTTCATTATTGCATAGATAAGTTATGGCTCTGTAAATACTTAATTTCCTGTAATTTGTTTCTTCTACTAAATAACTTGCATATACCTTTTATTAATGAGATGTAGGGAATTCATTGCTGTCCTAAGGCACTTTTAAAAGATTTGATAGGAAAAGGTTAGAAATATACCAAAGAAATAGGCTTTTGCTTTGCAAAACAAGAAGTGCCTTACTCTGTTACAGAAATCCAAATTTGCCTGCTGCATCCATCAAAGCTGTTCATTCAGTGAAGGTCAAAGGTTCTGTTGTTGGTGCACCAGCTGATCGTCTGTAAGCTGTATCGCTGAGCATAACAAAGTGCTGTGCATTGCTGATGTGCGTCACAGGACCCTGGGTTTTTGCACAGGGATTAGTCAGGCTGTATTTGGAAACGCCCTCAACTGCACCTTGTGCTGCTATATTAGTGTTTCCCAAGCAAGAAGAATTTTCTTTCACTCCTTCAGCTGCTCCGGCAAACCCCTCCGGTAAGTGTGTGCAATTCATGTAAACAGAAATGGCACTGTCTTCTGTCTGCATTTTATAAGCCAGTATTATCAGTTGTGTGTTACTTATGCTTGCTTATTCTGACAGCTTAATACATTTTCTAAAAAATCAATGTCTGATAATGTAGACTTCAAAACAGCATTAAGGGAATAAAAAATGGTTGATCTAGTTATTTAATAGATTAATTTCTTATATGAAGAGGAATATTTAAAATGTGCATTGGTATCGTTTAAAATATGGGTAATTTCAAATTGGTCTAAATATACACTGTAAGTGTCCATGTCTTTAGGTGTATACAGCAAAAAATCATTTTTTATTTTTATTTTTTCAAAAAATCAGATAATGTAGCAGACCATTTCTTTAAGAGGTTTACTTGGTTTTTGTTGGCAGCCTGTATGCAAGCCCTGCATCTCTGGACGCTGCTTACCACCTATGCTGTTGCAGTAGGACAAAATCAAGGACAGAAGAAGCAAGAGTGCCCTAAGCTCAACGCACAGGTACTCTTTTTAAATGCATGAAAAAAAGTGCTGTCAGTCAATTGTCCAAGAATAACCTCTTAAAACATGCACTTCTTCCAAAAATGTCCAAGTCAGAGTCCAGTGCTGCAGTAAGCACAGAAATTTGTAACATATCAATCAATCTTTTAAACAAAATTCTGAAATGGGGGAAAACGCTTTTGACTAATTTCCTGAACATTCAAATTTGTTTTCTTTTATTTCTTCTATTTTTTATTAAAATACATATTCCCATATTTAGTATGCTTGGGTCTTAAATAAAAACTTCTCCCTGTCCCGTTACGCTACACTTTTTAGGATTCTAGTACTGTTGCAAAATATGCTACAAATTAGCATAATCAGCGCTTTGATATCTGAGTGTCATAACTGCAAAGATCAGGTTTTTTTTCCCTCTTTGATCAGCAGTCTAAGACTATGACTTAGTAAAGCTTACTAGGTCACCAAAGCATTTCTTGCCATAGTATTTGAGGTATCTTGCTTCAAAATCATATTTTTTTTTACTGCACCCTTGTTTTTACTACACACACTTCAATTCCAATTTGGCTTTTTACAGCTACTAACTTTCAAACTTTAGAAGTTAGAAACTGAGGCTTTATGCCTTCTGAAAGCTGCAGTCTAAGTTTACAGATACAGCACTGGTTTATAGCTTTAGCATATTTCAAAATAATGTCCCTGCAATCATATCAAATGTGAAAAGGGATTAGGAGAAACTAAATGAAAGTAATCAAAGTGATGTGGGGTTTGTACGTCAGATTTCATGAAACAATTACTGTAGGTCATCAGGAAAATGAGATTTCCAACTTTTAGGTGGCATTAACCATGGTTTCCAAAATATCAGATTTTGAAACTGTCACTGGTATCTTGCGCTATCATTTTGGTACTGGTACATAACTGAGTATACGATAGTGAGTCCCAAGTCTTGGACCAGGATATTTTTAATTCCCTCAGTAAATCTAATCACACAGTAATTTTTAAAATGCTAGTTTGCTTTTGCAAGTTGAGCTCTGTGAGAGCTCCTCTTGGCTTTTAAAATGTTACTGGACATCACCACCACAGCATAAAAATAAAATTTGCAGTTAACTTTTAGTCCTCACAACTCTGTTGCAGCTTCCTTGTTCAGAAATGGCATAAAGAATCAAAGTAGATTTTCTTGTTTCCTCTGAATTAAAAGTTGTTGTTAATTGATTTAGAATCTGGAAGATTGCCTAGTTTTGTTGAGGTTTAAATTGTATCACACAATTCTGAAAACAAATGTAATAGCAGTTAAAATTCATGAGATTAGTAACATTCATACACATTAAAGCACAACTAATTCTTACCTGATTTAATTCTTGTCCAGGATCTTAACATTTTTGATGGCCATATGATTGCCTTAGTTTTATTATAGGTTTACAAAGCGAATGCATACCAGCTTGCATCTCTCAACAAATTTAGTAAGAAAACAGCTAATTTCTAAGGCTCTTGACAAAGAGTACTAACACACATGGAAATAGACCTTACTCCAAAAACAACCTGTGTACAATTCTCAGGTTGTCTTCTATTTTTATCATTATACCATCCAGGAGAGGAGGGAGGGTTCTAGCAGCTCTTCTTTTTGAGAAGCATGCATAACAATTAGTCTTGGCAAAACAAGCAAGAACTTTATATATACTAAGTAGTGTAGAGTTACAAGGCTATCAGTTTAAAAATACACTGCCCATTTTTCCATGAGCTCGTTCAGGGTATCTCCAGAACAGTGGTGTTTATAATCTTAGACTAGTTGATAATGAAAATCTGAATTATGATTAATCTTGTTCAGGATGTTCACCTAGATCTAATTGTGGAATTACTTCTATGTCTCAATACAATTAATACTGAAAATAATTTTCTGTTTCAAGTCAGATTTTGAGCTCCTATCACTTACAGGTAATAAAATTTTTAGAAAAACTTCCTTCAGCCTGAAATATCCCCTGATTAGTCAATGGCCAAATGGGATTTGTTTGGAAAGCCTGAAATAAATCTGAGAAGCTGTTTTTGAGTTTTAGGACTTAAAAGAAATTGAGGTTTTTCACATTCTCCACACTGTGTCCCCTACCCAAAATCTCTTAACACATAAAAAGTATGGTCTGTAAAGTTCAAATAGTTTGTTTAGCTAGGCCTCAATGAGAATGTGTGCACAGAACCCCACATATATTAATAATGCTTTAATATAATTAATTATCCAAAGTGGAATTCCTTAATTTTGGGGACACTGAATTCCCCCCTGGGGATTATATATCTGTCATTAACATTGCAGTTGTTAAAAGATTCACTTTATCTAAATCTTTCATTTAGTTTTTTAAACAGCTTGGTGTAGCCTTCCTTGTGACAATAGCCTTCAAAATGTAAAGGGGACCACCAATGTTCTCACTGAGTGACCTATGCAGTAACAAGAACCTCCCTCAAGATCTTGATCTATGCTCACCCCAAAACTCCAGCAAACGGTAGAGGGAGACCTGCTGTGGAATTTTCCCCTACTCTTCCCCCTTAAAATCAATATATTCCCCTCAGATACCTGCTGTTGGCTTCAGTGACTGTCAGTAGCCCTCCCCCAATATATTGACCAATGCAGCAAACCCTACTCTTCTTCTTTCCCCAAAAAGATGTAGCTTCATTTAGAGGGAAGGGAAGGATAACTCTCCTGTGGGTACTCTCTGAACACTTGGGAGATTCTGAAAGACATGCCTAGAGTAGTGGGTTGGTGGGGAAGCAATTTCTCACCTTCTCTCCCCAGGCCACTCTCAGTGCTCTGGTTTCAAGCCATAGAGGTACTGCATAATTGTCTCAAAAGTATGAATTGTAATTGCAAGTCTCATTTAAAATAGATGCTAAAATACTAGTCTCTGACCCAGATACATTATTCCCACAAGTTGTAAAGTCCATATCAACATTTACTGCCAGGAGAAATGTCTTGATTTTATACACCACTTCAGCAAAACCAAAATCCTTTTCATGATTCTCAGTGGGTGCAGAAAAGGTCTTTGACCAAGTATAATATTTTAGTGTATTGTGTTTGAGGCCTTAACTAAATGTGGCCTAGAAGGATGATGTCAAAATCAGGAAATTGCACAGTCTCACAGATATTTGTTTGTTAGTGGAAAACTACTCCACTCTTTGTTCTCTCAGGACACAAAATATGGATGTGTCTGACTCTGTTGCTCAGATAAGTATAATAGAGCGTTGTATTATTAAAGCAGAAAAAGGAATTGGTGGAGGAAACTGACAGTCATGCCTGGAGGATGATTTATTGAGGTATTTACTTATCCTGTGTATTCCATTCCCAAATTAGTACTGTAGGTTTGAATTTTGAATCAGTTTTGATAAAATTGGATCACTCCAGTTGCAAGCAAATCCTAAATAAGCCAGAGGCACTTGTGCAGAGGATTGTACACTAATGAATGTTTTTTCCCCTTTTATATAGGCCCAAACAAGATCAATATCTGGGAATATAAATTCCCAATAAATCAAAACTAGTCCATTTTAACATTCTCCCTACTATAACAGTCAAACAACCTAGATGGATGAACACATCACTAATATTGTCAGGCTGGCACTACTTAAAATGAATTTTATCACTCATCTCCTGGATCAGCTCTCTAGATTTCCCCTGTAGTTTTAAGAACTTCATCACTCTCTCTCTCTCTCTCTCTCTCTTCAATAAACAAAGTTTTGGGAGACCTAAATCTGCCACCAGTTTTTTAAGTAGATTTTGTAATGTAACAAAGCAACTGTCACTAGAAGCACTGTTTCTATTTGTTGCTTTTCAGGCAGATTGGATTCCTGTAAGCTCTTTTATTCTATTTTGAAGCTTACACTTGGTGTCATTGGCTTCAATGGAACCAGGATTTTGCCCTTTAAATTTAGTATGAATTTTGTGATCAGATCTAATTTTAGTTTCTCTCTACCCCTCTCTACCATATTCTACCAGGGTAATGTAAATTATTTATATGCAATAGCAATGATGGAAAAAAACATGAATAATATATATAAATACCTTGGACACTATGTAAAAACAAACAAAAGAACAGGAGCATCATGCTCCATAAATTAAACACTAAATAAACTTAAAACTCTGTCTTTCTCATTAAGTAATTCTTCTCACTACATACCCATGTGTGAGATGCAGATCTAAAGTACAGAATGGTCCTGCAAGTTGTTACCCTTATTCTCAAAACTTGTCTCCATATCTTCTTTATACAAGTTGTCTTCTACTATGGCTCTGTAGGACTGACGGTTTTCTGAATCTGCACTGTCAATTAGAGCTCATTCATCAACATGTAAGCTCACACACAACCTACCTCAGCAATGTCAGAATTGCCTTTCAACACCATCACCTTCTTTTACACCCTCGCCCAAAAGATAACTGTATCCTGATGGGCTACTCCAGTAACTTCTGCATATCCGCTATAGAATGTTCCAGGGCTGTGGATCTTCATTCACATCTTTATTATAAGTGTTAAATAGGAGTGCCTAACTGACTACTTCCATAAAACTTACTTTAAACTTCTCATATATTTCTAATCCTTTTGAAGTCCCTGGTTTCTTATGATCTTCATTGTTTTCTAGGCTTTCTGTTTAGACAAGGTGACAAAAACTGAACACAGGATTCAAGATGGTGATATACCATCAATTATACAATTGCTCACAAGTGTTCTCTGTTTCTTGGTACATCTTATTTTTTCAACCAACCAATACATCAGAATTTTTGATGCGCTTGTGTATATTGAGCTAACTCCTAGAGCTTTCCTGAGTGGTTACAGTTAATTCAGAATTTCTGTGTTCACGTGACTTTTTTTATGGGCTTTACCTTGCATTCCTATGTTAGTTCATTTCTGTATGTCTTCTGAATTCCTCCCAACTTGGATCCTCTTGTCTACTCCAGCTATGAAGAACGTGAACACAAATGCAGCAAAAAACAATAAGCTCCATAGTCGGGAGCATGGGGGGGGGGAGGTACTGAAGTATAAGTCCTACATACTTTTCTCTGTAGTACCCAATAGGAAGCTAGTGATCACTTATAAAAAGTAGTGCACTTAAAATGTACTAAAACTAAAGTAATTCCATGGTCAACATATTTTAGTCAAAATGTAATAGCTTGTATTCTTATTTGTAATTAAATTATCACTTATAGTTTAAGTGATTAGTTCACTGCTTTTTCATAAGTAGAGACGTTGGTTTCAACTATTTAAAGATCTAACATAACGCTGCCTGATAGAGACTTCCAATCTATTGAAGGACACAGATTGAACCCAGGATGCAGGCCTGCTTCTGCCTGTGAAAATATCTACATTACAGGATTTGGATTTTATTAACTAATATGAGTTGTCCTCTCTTTGGAAGTGGCACTTTTGTTCTGAAATATTGAGTATTGAATCTGCCTTTCTTCCTTGATTCTCATGTAGAAGCTATATTGGAACTAAAGGAGAAGCACAAGTTCTCAGCATCAATTAGTACCAGTGAGAGTGAGGTAAGCCACTTTGCAACATAGATGAGGCATGATGCTTTCTTTATGTCCAGAAATGCTTGCTGAAAATGTCATGCACTGAAACAATCACATTTTCTTCTTTAAGAACAGTCTTTTTTGGGCAGAAAAATAAACCTAGCATTTTAAAAGTATTTCAGAAACCTAAAAAGAAATTGGTTTAGTCCAAAGCAAAGCATTATCAGTGTCAAGATATTCGAACTATGCCCAGAGAAATCTCTGGGAATTAAAAAGAAGTTTAAATGTACCTCTCTCCAATCTCATTCCCTCTCTTCTTGGTAAGTAAGCCAGCCTAATAATGTCTGAAATATTACTTGCATAGGACAATTATATCATTTTTGCATTCCCTCCCTTCTAAACATGCACATCCATTTTATATAATTGAAATGGAAGGATTCAGAGGTGAGTAATCTTTCAGATTCCTGGAGTGAAAGAACCACAGATCAAGGCTGAGGAACTCTTTTCTTTCAAATACTGTAGGAATTCTCTTGTTCAGGCATAAAAATACCCATTTATTCCAGTTTGTCTATCAGCAATCCACAAACTGCAAAATGAATTTTAATATGTTCTGTAAAATGCCTCAGAAAAAGTTGAAAATTGCAATGTTTTGTTTCATACCATAAGACTCTAGTTCACCTGATGTACTGACAATAGTTCTTGTGAATACTTTTTTATAGCTGAATTACATATGCAACTCTGGTGTGACTCTCAAAGGACTCACAAGAGGATTCTTGATTAACCAACAGATTTGACAAGCATTTTTTATGAAGAGTTTACTGTGTCCTTGTCAGAACTTTAATGATTCCCCATTCTTTATTTTTTCCTAATTTAACTTTCAGATTATCTAACACTGAATATCCATCCATTTAAAAGGGACAAGAGAGTTCCAGATGCTGAGTTAGACTGCACCACTGTATAAAGAGTGGTTCTCTTCTGAAATGTGTCTATATAAAAATGGCACCTTACTTACTACTCAACAGAACTTTAAGTGTTGTTGGTGATGATACAAAACAAATGTATCCGGATTGCAGTCCAGTCCAGACAGTTTTCTTGGTTATGTAGTGCTCACGAAGGTAACAGCATATGACACTGAAACCACATAGAAAATAAATCTGAAATGAGAAGGGGGTGGGTGTATATATGTGTGTGTTAACAGTGACGTTCCTCACCAAAACTAACTTCATGACCCTTAGTGATCACTTGTGAGCAAAACAAGACAGTTCTAACTTCCTACAAAAGAATCTGAGCGTTCTGTCTTGGCAGTGTTCCCACCCGGAACCAGCCTGTTGCATGAGCAACTGGAAATGGATTTTTGTCATCTGAGCGGCAGTGCTGAGTTCTACCAGTTCTCAACTGGTATTGAAATATTTTGCCTACAATGTGCTCTCAGTATAGAATCCTACACACATAGCAGAGAGCTGGTGTAACTGGCTTCAGTATGTATCTGTAATAAATATTTGAAATTTTTATTAACTTTTGAGGAGCGCCTTCAACCACAGAAAAAAATTTTGTAGTTTGCTTCGTAAATTTCTGTTAATCTCGGGCAACAATTGCTGTACTGTGATGTTATTGCAAGTCTCAATTTTAGGTGTGCATTTTTTTCCCCAAAGTTTCTCCAAATCTTTTGATTACTGGTAGCATTGCTCTATTCAAAATGGCTGCCATTTCCTGTAACTTTTAATGGAACTGAAAGCAGACTCACCTCAGTTACGGTGAATACAACTTCCTTATAGTCTTTACAGGTGGTCTGCCTCTAGTAACAGTGATTACCATCTCTTCATTGTTTCCAGTGGAACTGAAACTAGTCTGCCCTCTCAGCTATATGATTTGAAAACTGAGAGAGCCCAGGGAATGTGGGTACTGAAAGAAGATTGAGAGAGCAAGTGAAAGGAAAAGGAAGAAAAATATGGGTAGGAGAGAATTGTGGGACATGAGGCAGAAGAATGAAAATAAATTACAAATGGAGATTGGGAGAGGGGCCCAAGAGAGGCAGAAAAATGATTGGAGAAGGAAAGAATATGAGCTCTTCAATCCTAAAATAAGAAAAGTTACCCTCCTAACAGCTATCAGAACCCATTTGATTTAAAGTCTTTAGTCTAATCACAAAGCAAATTGGAAACAGTGCAGTTTGGGGGCAAAATATGCCAGTTTCTTATGATTTTTGAAGGTTGGCAGTAGAGGATAATGCTTTCACTCTGTCTAAATACAAATCTAAGAGTCATCTTAATTGTCAGTTACATTGTCAGCGTTTGCAGGATTTATTCCCCCTCTCCTGCCCCCGCCGAACAAAATAACATTTCATCATGGTGAAAATGACAAGAGTTCTGTTAAGAAGGTTGGTTTTCTTAGTTTTATTTGGGTTTTATTTCCACAGCAACTTATATATTTAACACACTGTGAGGGCTCAATGATGAGGGTAGAGTATGAGAGAAATTATTGTCAAGAACAGGAAAGAAGATCGGTGTTGCATGATTAGATTGATGCTCATCAGTCATCAAATAAGAATTTCTCTGGAAGCCCCATCAGTTACTTGAGAATCTAAGCTCTTTTTTACAAATATTTTTCTAGCTTTTATGTGGCAAAGATAATGAGCTAAGCATGAACTGATGCAGGCTGAGTTTGAACAGTGAATGAAAACATTAACTCATGGCCAGTTACATCCCTTAGTCCCCATGGTGGTTACAGAAAGCCTCAGATGCAGGTGATAGGTGGTGCAGGTGATATCGCTGTGCATGTGATAGGTGGTGCATAGGGACTTTGCAAGAAAAAGAGGATTTGGGCATGATAGGAATGATGCTGGGCAGTGAACAGAGAATTCACAGGGTAAAAGCACCAGCGTAAGCAGTGCTTCAGCTTCTGCTACTAACTTTAGAGTCATAACAACACATATATGGAGCACTTCTGCTCACCAGGTTGGAATGACCACCATACTTTGATCGGTACTTTTGCCGCTAACGTAAATTATCACTGGCAGGGGAGACAACCTGCAAATATGCTCAAGGGGTTATCAGTTGAAACTAGATTTGGATTTGAATATAAATGTTCCCCAATAGTGCATGCAACCCATGCAGTTGGAACACTGTACTAACTCATGAAAACTTGTAAATGAACTAACTTTTACTGTACTTTACCTCTGCCCAAAGTCAAGTTCTTTTGAGCTGTCTCTTCCTCTCCCCCAAAACTGAATAAGTTGAAAACTCTGCCAGTAAGACTGCTCAGTCCTTCCAATTTTTCAAAAGTTAATGTGCAAAACTTCTGTGCCATCTCCTAACAGTACCATCTTAAGTTTTGTTTCCTTGAATTTACATTCATTCCAGCAGTACTGAAATGTGACCTGTTGTATGATAGAATGCCCTGTATGGGTTACTGTAAGCACACCTTTGGAGAACAAGTAATGTTTTGTACACAGTCCTCACAATTATGAGGTGGATTCTGAGGTCAGTCTTCATAAGTGAACTGAACATCTTAGGAACAACTGAAAGCCATGATAAAACCATCAGTCTTAAGGGCATACAACAGCACATGACACACTCTTAAACCCACAGCTCTTTCTACTTCTTGGTGCCTTACTGCAGGTGGTGCTGCAGTAGCATATCTTGTTTCTCTTCTTCCTTAGAACCCTTTACTTTTCAGTTGATACATGGGGGATGGTGGAAAGGGGGGAGTGGCTAATTGAGGACAAATCATTTGGGAAGCAGCATTGACAAGGATGAACAGAGATTGTATACACTTTGGGAACCACAAGCAGTCCTAGGGCATTTTTTATTTTATTTTTTTTACTTCTCCATTATCCTACTCAATGTTACACAGAACTCTCTATATGCAGTACCTGCCCTTTAATGTTTAACAATTAAACATCTGTATTTATTTCCTTCTCTGTTCTATTTCTTATAGATGCCAGAATTTCAGAAGAAGACTGTCCATATCAAGGACCCAGGAAGAGTAGAAGAAATTATCTGTGGACTCATCAAAGGTGGAGCTGCCAAACTTCAGGTGAAAAATGGGATAAAGATGTGTGCAAGATATGAACAAACAATCATGCTGTTTGTTCTAGGCCAGAAAGTGAAATGTGTGTATGACAGGAGCCAAGTTTCAATAAGTCTTCAAAGTTGGGAGATCTGTTGAACTATCTCAGAACACCTCCTAAATTCAAGTGTATAACTTAACCATTTTCCATTAATGTCATTAAATAGTGAGTGACATAAGGTAGCCAAGTCAGGAGATGTCCAAACTGTGGATAATAAAAGGATAACTTCAGGACAGGATGCAAAAAGCATGTTATTTCAATGCATTACTCTAATTATAATATGATATTATATAATTGTGATTATTTATCATAACTGTTGTTCTAATTCTCTATCGTCACAGTAAAGTATTTCAGTAGAGTCTTTATAAGGAGACTTGTGATAAGTCTATTGTCCTCACAGCTATCGGTAGTGATCATTCAGATTCTAGGCATTTACCTTTACTGTGCATCTGTTTTATAACTTTTTTTCTTTTAATAGATTATTACAGATTTTGATATGACATTAAGTAGATTTTCTTACAATGGAAAAAGATGTCCAACATGTCACAGTGAGTACTTTTTATATTAAATGATTTTTTTTTAACTACTGCATGTAGTTTTCTACATCTTGTTTTTCCCTGTTATATGGAGATTTCACCTGCACTTGATTTATCTGAGTTGTACGGTCTAATAAACGAGTTTTTAGAATGTCTTAATTGCTCTCCACCTTAAAAACAGTTCTCAATCAGTGTTTCAGTATATCATGAGATCAAATCTGAATAACTCAGACTTGAAGTTAGAGTGCACAATGCCAGTAGCGTTATCATTGCATCAATAATTTAGACTTGCTGAAGATTTTTATTGGTCACAGGGTTGTGTATGTCGTGGTATGCATTTTTAGAGTTGTCTAGGGTTATAACAATGACATTAGCAAGAGTCATATGGTTAAAACCCCCCTGCAGCTCTTGGAAATTTATGCTTTACCCTTCTCTTAAAGCAGAGGAAACGAGGTAATATGTCTTAATGAAATCGAGCTGCTAAAGTTGTCAGGCTACAATAATATGTTGAGAAACTTTTTAATTTAAAAATTTAGAATAAGGGACATCAGTATTTTATTTTGGGTTTGTTTTTTTTTCTTCTTTCCAATTAAATGTTCTTTTTCAATCCAAACTCTTGAAAGACAAGTATGCATTCTAGTGGGCTCTGGTATGAACAGTTGTGAGCAAACTTGTGATACAGTAGTACATACTCAAACATTGCTCTTCAGCATTATACAAGGCATAAAAAATAAAAAGTTGAGAGAAATTCAGTCCTTTTGATGGAACTTCTTGTGACTTTTTTTAATAATCTTTTCAGATGTCATTGATAACTGTAAGCTCATCACAGAAGAATGTCGGAAAAAGGTAACCAGAAAATCAGTTAGCCATTGATCACTGGTACAGACTGATTCATTTCACATTATATTTTAGTTCTAGTGTGATCTAATTTATGCTGCACTGTAAGAAACCAGAAGTGAAACTCTCTGGCCCCGCTGAATTCAGTGGGAGTTTGTTCATTGACTTCAGTGAAGTCAGGAGTTTACCAACCAAGCCCTCAAATTGTTAACCTCGCATAATGTAAGTAAATGTATATTCCTATCAAAACTAGAAATAATCTAGTTTCACAAAATGTGCAGTTTACTTATGTTTCATCTTTATGTATACAAACTAACTTCTTGCACTCATCTGTACATCGGCATACAAAATACAATATAAAGCATTTCAGATTCCATACCGACAATTAGTAAAGTAAATCAGTAAAAATCACAGATAAACGGAGTTGATTATTTAGATCAAAGCATGGAGGTTGGACATGGAATAATCACCTAAGTGCTTTTTTATAATTGAAAGATCTTAAAAGTTCTGGTTTTCTTTTCAGTTATTGCAGCTGAAAGAAACCTATTATGCTATTGAAATTGACCCTGATCTTACCATTGAAGAAAAATATCCTTACATGGTTGAATGGTAAGAGTTTATTTTTTACAGTTTTCACAATGAAGTAAGATTTAACTTTTTTGTTTAAAGTCTTTCTAAAATATACGGGCTAAAGTTGACCTATTGCTAATTCAGTTAATTTAATTCACCTTTCTTTGGGGAATGTTGCACAAAAGAGATTTTGGTGTTGCTGACGCTGCTCAGCTGGGGCATCCTGAACAATGTATAATGTATTCCTGCTCAAAAATCAATGATATATTTGTGAACAAATTCACTAAATATAATTCCCCATGTTTTGGCTGGATACATATTTAATCATAACTTGGTCATAGGGTATTTTTAGAGTGTCTCACATTAGTAGATCATTTTAAAAATCTTACCAAGAATTAAATGTAGTATGCTACTACAGACAAATGAAATTCAGACTTAAATGCGAGCCTTACAATCCTTAAGTCAATGGAAGTTTGACTCTTTTTTTTTTTTTATTATTCCTAGGTACAATAAATCACATACTTTACTTGTTGAACAAGGTTTACAAAAGGATAAATTTGCAGAAATCGTGCGGGAATCTGATGTTATGCTGAAGTAAGATTCTTTGCATGTCAGATCTATTTAAAGTGTTTCCGTGGACTCTACACTATTGCTATTATGCTTACTGCTCATATCAGGAAACCATTTTTGTTGAAAACTGTAGATACGTAATATTTTCAGAAGAAATTGGATGTGAATATTACATAACTCGTGTCTATTTTGCATCTGAAAAATACATTAACATGATATCAAAGATGTATTAGAATGAACACTTGAGATATTTGCAACTACAGATAGTCTACTGTGTCAGACAACTTTTGACATGGTGTCTTACATGGTTGTTATTCCTATAAACTTTCTGCCTCACAAATATATGTACAGGAGAGGTTTTCAACAGTACCACAGGGATTTAGGCACTTGACTTTAAGCCCTTGAAAATACTAACAAAGTAGCAACAAGACAATTTAGGAATGTCTATATATTTTTGAAATAGTGGAATATTATTCTGTCCCTAAGAAGAGAGACAAGTTTAATAACCGGCATTCTTGCCCCAGTGTCCTTACTCTTACTGAGGCGCCAGTGTTTTCTCCTATATTCAGTGCTTTTCTATCAGCATTTCCAAAGAGATCTTCCAGAGAACTGGCTGTAAGTTTGGAATGTGTGGTGGTGATTTTTTAAAAATCAGCCTTAGGATGCAAGAATTTAATTTGTCTGGATTTATTTATTCTTGCCTATGGTACTGGACAGTTTGCTTCAGTTTTTTACTGTTGCATCAGATAAGAAAAACCTTTTTTAACCACAAAGAAGCATTATATTAAGACTCTGCTTTTAAAGGGAAATGCACGTGCAGCATCTGTGCACATATATAAATGAGTTTCAGCTGCATGAATCTGCATCATTACAACACACTTTCAGAATGCAGGCATTACCTATAACATACTATACTTGGCTGTACAAGCAGGAGCATATAGAATAGAAGCAGGAAAGTGATATACGGCATTAGTTGAACCATTAGTGGAATATTGTGTCCAGTTCTGGTGTCACTTTTTAAAAGATGTTGACAAATTGACAAAGGTTCAGAAAATAGCTACAAGAATGATTCAAAGTCTGGAAAACTTGTATTAACAGGGAAAGCCTAAAGAGGCTTAACCTATTTAGTTTAACAAAGAGAAGGTGTTAAGAGGTGACTTAATCGTGTGTACCTAGAGAGAAGATTTCTGATAGTTAGAGAACCCTTTAATATAGCAGACAAAAGCATAACGGGATCCAATGGTGGGAAGAGTCTGCACTGTATTCCATGTGAGGGCAGTTAACAGGGCTGTCAATTAATCGCAGTTTACGCATGCAATTAATTTAAAATAAATTAATGCATTTATTTGTAATGAGCGTTGATCCCATCCCAGGGCGCCATGTTCAGGGGGATGCCTCTCCTCCCGCTGCCCTGCTCCACTGCTGCTCCTCCCCCACCTCCCCATGGAGCTGCCCGTGGTCAAACTGCACCAGACCAGGAGCCTGCCTCCTGTCTGCTGTGCAGAGTGGGGTAGGAGAAAGGGGGCTGATGTTGGCGTGTCCCCCTACCCCCCACTCATGTACCTGGTCACCACTGAGCGGGAAACAAAGGGAGCCTGTCTGCTGCTGGCTCATGAGCAGGGCTAGCCTTATGAGTGGGCGGGCTGGACCACCACCCAGGACACCGCACTCAGGGGGGAGGGCACCTCCTCCCCCCGCTGCTCTGCTGTCTGCAGCTGCTGCTGCTCCTACACTCCCCCGCCCCTGCCTTGGAGCCACCCCTGGCCAAGCTGCTTGGGACCAGGAGCCTCCTGTGCACATGGGGTGGAGGGTGATACTGGGGTGTCCCCATTTCCTAGCCCACGTACCTGGTCTCTGCTGAGTTGGGGTTGGGGGACAGGGAGCTTGTCTGCTGCTGTTGCCTCTGGGTTAGGAGTAGGAGCTGCCAGCAGCTGCTGCTGTCTGAGCAAGCATTCAGGCTGGTGAGTGCAGTGCTTAAAGAGACAGTGTGTTGAACACACTCAATCCAACACACAAACACAGTGTCTCACTCCCCGAACACACACACACACTTCCCCTCCAACATCCAAAAATATTTAATTAAATGGTATTCTATTATTGTTTAACAGAACAATTAAAACTGCAAGTAATTGGGACTTTTTTTTAATCTTGATTTAATTTTTTTAATAATTAGACAGCCCTAATTATTGGAACAATTTACCTAAAGATGTGGTAGATTCTCCAGCACCTGAAGCCTTTAAAACAAGATTGAATGTCTGTCTAAAAGATATATTCTCGCTAAATCAGAAGTTATGGCTCAGTGCAAGAATTACATGGTGAAAGTCTATGATGTGTTGCTTCCCACAGCTCCCATTGGCCAGGAATGGCAAACCACGGCCACTGGGAGCTGCGAGCAGCCGTACCTGCAGACGCTAAGGTAAACAAAATATCTTGTGGCCTGCCAGGGGCTTGCCCTGAACAAGCCACGAACCACGTTTGGGACCCCTGGACTATATGATCATAATGGTCCCTTCTGGCCTTAAAAAACTAAGGAAATTTCCCCATGAAGATGGGAAAGTCTTTTGAAAATTTACTTTTCATGTTTTGGGCAATTTTTTTCTGTGTTTTAGCTTGTATTTACATCCTGTTCTGCAGGGAAGGATATGAGAACTTCTTTGATAAGCTCAGTGAACATAATATTCCTGTGTTCATATTTTCTGCTGGGATTGGAGACATCCTAGAGGAAGTCATCCATCAGGCTGGCGTCTACCATTCTAATGTCAAAGTAGTTTCCAATTTCATGGATTTTGATGAGAATGTAAGTATGAAATACTACATTTCTGGAGTTGAAACGGGTAGGTAGAGGGATAAAGTGTGTATTACCCATATAATACAGCATAACACTCTAATTGAGCATGTTAATGCAGCAGATGCAGTTAATTGCCCTGCCATTTGGAAAAGGAGCACTGTATAGTCAGTCCTTGTCCTCGGTACAAAGCAAATAGAAGATAACCACCGACGTGGTTGATAGCTTACTTGTGGACTGTTCTTGGGGCAGCATAACGGTGTGCTACCTTTTTTGCTCATGGCAGATCACCGATTTACAGTCTAACCCCTTAGCAATGCTTCTGCTCTCTGATAGTAATGAGTCTTGCATAAAACCTAAGAGGATTAAAAGAATAAATATTTGCCCAAAATAAAACATGTCACTCTGAAATTTAATCTGTTCTCATAACATTAGAAATAACTTTTAGCATTTGTTTAATAGGGTGTGTTAAAAGGATTTAAAGGAGAATTGATTCATGTTTATAACAAACATGATGGTGCCTTGAAGAACACAGAGTACTTCAAACAGTTAAAAGACAACAGCAACATCATATTGCTTGGAGATTCACAGGGAGACTTAACTATGGCAGATGGAGTTGCAAATGTTGAACACATTCTTAAGATTGGCTATCTAAATGATAAAGTAAGTAGTTTACATATTGGTAAGTTTGGGGTAGGATATTTCCTTCTAATCACACATACTGTGGAGCAGCAAAATAAAGACATTCTATAAAGCATTATGTACCTACTAAAGGGGTAACTTTAATATCTTCTACAGTTCAAATGTATTCCAAAGAGTTGACACTCAAAGGGTTTCCTCACCTCACCCCAATGACTTGTTAAAGCAGAAGCTTAACTTTCCCCCATCCTTTAGTATTCTCTTTACTGGAACTTCTCCTGAAGCAGCTGTCTTGCTGGGATATGAAGTTCAGGGGCTGGGGAAAGGCTATAAAGTAATCAATCACCTTCATAGGCAGTGATTCTTTCTCTCCTTAAATTTTGTCCCTTTTTCCTTCAGTCCCACATCTGTGTCTGAGCAAACTTGCTATATTAAAAGCAAGAAACTTTCTCCTACTTTGGATGAGACCCAAGACTTCGACTGCAAAACTAAAAGGCACTTCCAAAGTGAAAATGCATTCCAAATTGAAATATATACCATATTCAAGGGGTGTAAAATACTGCCTGTATTTTCTTCTCATCCACTAATGACACGATAGAAGTCCATTCCCAAATTCTACAGCCTCTTCCTGTCATGGAGCTGCGACAGGTTTCAACCTGGTTTGTTACTCATTGACAACATCATTATGCATGAAGTCTTGAGTACAGCCTGCCATAAATGTATATTGGAGAGAAAAAAAGCCATATGTACTTGAGCGCCTATTATACATACTCTTAAATAAGTGGTTTGAATTTTAAACTTGCTTTTAGTCTCACTTCCACAAACTGTGGAACTCAAACCCTCAGTAGCTAGCAGTGGATATGCTTATTTCACCTTGATAATGAGGGGGGGGTGGGCGGGAGGAGACTTGATACTAGTTTTATAATGGTGGTGGACTTTTCTACATTAAAACCTGTTAACTGGGTGTTCTTCCCCCCTTCATTCATGCTGCTAACAAGGTAGAAGAACTTCTGGAAAAATACATGGACTCTTATGATATTGTTTTGGTGAAAGATGAATCTTTAGATGTGGCCAATTCCATCCTACAGAAAATCCTGTAAATTGCATCCTCAAGTCACTCTACTTTTCCTAATTGGACAACTGGACAGAAGAGCACACTTGTGCTATCTTAGAGATGTGTTTATTATCCATATTTTCTGAACTCTTGTAATTCTTAATTTAAAAATTTTGATCATTTTTGGTATCTAAAAGTAATATACAGCATCCATTGTCAACTGGAAGCTTTACTGTTCTTATGCCACCCCTCACTGTCTCTCACCTCTGCTCTGTTTTAACAGATGTAATTAACTTTACGGCTTAGAGGACATTGCAATTTGTTCTTTTAATCATGCATATGAGAGGGGTGTTTTAGAAATTGGAGATATTTTGTAACATTTAAGATGTAAACATTCTGTGATTAGCTAATGTGCAGGGGTCTGTGTTGTATTTTGTACAGTCCTGAGTTGTCTCTCACACAGACAGCTATATTCAAGAATCATAGTTGCACTTGAGGGCAGTGGTGTTATTTTAATGTGTCACAGTAAGTTTTCATAATATATTGGGTTTTTCCTGTGGTGAAAATGCTACAACATAAAGATGTCATGGTTCAGACAAAATGTTACTGTATATGGACTCTAGTATCACTTTACACACTATTTTAAATCAAATCACTGATTTCAAAAACTTGCTAAAGTTTACTTTTAACTAAATAGCACTGCCTTATCAGTAACAGTTGAAAGTTAAGTGTTAGTCACCTGTAAAGTTTATATTTGACTGGCTTTGGGTGTTTTGCACAACAGCTTTAGAGAATAGCTACCCAAAAAAATCTCCCATGGCAGGCTGTAAAATACAGTTAAGGGAAGCAGTTTGCTCTTTTGGTTACCTTTTAACATTTATTTACGTTCAGCTGTGCAGTGGGAGAATTACACAGGTAGCTTGCTTTTCTGGTGTAATCAGTACTACGCTTGAGTCAAAGGAAACTTCTCAGTACTGTAAGGATAATTTTACAAACTAGCACATCAGCTCCCTGTCAGGGCTTCATTCTTTATATGTAGTAAATCACATCCCATATTATAACAATGATTCTAAATACCTCTAAAGTGACAAGTAGTGTACATACATAACTTGTTTTATCCTATTAATTATCTTTTGTGAACTTTAGTTTTGGTTTAATTAACGGTGCCATTACACTTCATTATGTAAATCCTCCTTTCACAGGATTAACCATGGTGTTCACTCCTTGTCAAACTGACTGCAACATGAGCCCAGTACGTTATAGATGATTGCTACATCTATTCAACTCCTGTTAACAATAAGTGAGTTGGCCGTCTGTGTTTTTCCCCACCCACAAAGTAAAGGTAGTTCTTGAAGTGACTGGCCATATGGATTACACTTTTCACGTGCATGTCCCCTATGCACATAGGATTGGATTGTTTTGGCCAGCAGTGTCAGTGAGGCCACTCCGAGGTGTCCTTGTATCTGTCTCCTCTCAGGCCGCAAAGCAGGCCCAACCATCCCTCTGTTCTCTTACCACTGCAGCAGCTCTATGCACTGTTAGGATTAGTAATGTTAATTAGTTCAGGAGTGAGTTGTAGTCTTTAAATTCTCTTGTGTCAAATGACAATCAGATATTTTGCTTGGAGGCTAGACAAGTATAAGGGATCCAGCACTATGATAGAAGCAAAACCCCCAGGGTTGTTAACCTGCTCCTTGTGTAACACTTCAGTGCCTGCTTACAGCTGGGCACTCATTCAATATGCTCTCTCTAATCAAACAAAAAGCTAGAGAGGCTTGCCTAAAACTTTCTCTTGGAGTGCTCTGTACAAGCCTTCAGATAGCAAAAGGAAGGATGTAGCTAGACCTCAGTTATCACATCCCTCCCTTTATAGTTCGCCCCAGTGACTCAAAACTCTACCCCAAGCACCCATGCTCTGTTAACCAAGAGACCCTACTTGTTCACTTCCATTCTGGCACTGGTGACTCCTGAGAGGTGTAGGAAGGAACACAGCTTCAGAATCAGGTTGAGATGTTGGTTACCCTCTGCCATGCCTATGAAATCCAAATACAAGAGTCACCCTGGCTCTGACTCAACAGGCAAAAGGTAGCCAATGGCCAGACATAGATCCTTTTGGTGCATTAGTACTACCTGTTAAACATATGCCTCTGGTACCCACTAAACTTGTGGACCACCCTTTCTTTTGCACTGACCTCCTTCATACCTTGCTCATTGACACCATCCCTATTGGCACAGTGCATATGCAGTATGGAGTGATTTCTATGGGCCCAATAGTGCAGCCACCCTTGCTAGGTAAGCAATCAGTTACAGAGACCTTAGTACTGACTCATTTCCCTCTAGAGTGGACATTAGAGCATCCCAGCACGCCTGAAAGAGTAGCCCCACCATTGGAGGAAGTGTACTCCTTTTCATCCTCCTTGTTGATGTGCAGTAGGGACTCATCTTCCCTCCACGGGGATCACACAGAGAAACATGAACTGCTCTCTCAAAAGGACAGGGCAAGGATTTCCAAGAACAGGCTGCTTGTTGTCCTCCATTATGTCCCACCAGTCTGTGTCCCAGCCACGTGCTTATCAACCTTTAACCCTGCCGATTAAGATATGCAATACCATATCTGCAAGCCAGTAGCTTCTGCCCCCTACCAGGGCTAACTACCCTCCCAAGTGGCAATATAGATCTTTGCAGGCAGGTCAACTAAAACAGCCTCAGATACTAGAGACAAAGATCAGACAAGGGAGAACAATTCATCTCACCTGCAATTTCCTCATCTGCCCCTGATGAGGTAGTGAACCCCTCACCATCTTCTCCAGTTGACTTATTTAAGTGGTTCCAAGATGTTAAAATGCATGGCAGAAGCTTGACCTACATTTGGGGGAGGTACAAGAGACCACAAATTGTTGGATGTTCTGCACCCTTCCAAGGGCAGTAGGCTCACCAAGGCAATACAACAATTACTGTAAGATAAGCAACCATTCTTTCCTTGAGTACATGCTAAATGGGGGGTTCAAAAATATTTCCATAAGAAGGGCTGCATGTTAATAAACAAACTTTCCTTCTACGATCACTTACTCTTGGGGGAATTCTGCCCACAATATTTTCAAATTCTGCAAAATACTGCATATTTTGTCAAAATAACACAATATAATCACGCCAGCTTCAATAATTTTGGTAATTTATTTCAAAATATCTGTCAGCAAGTATGTCTGTAACAATATGGACAACAAAAAAAGATTCAGAAAATGGTTTTTGACAAATAGTTTCCTTACTAGGCATATTAATACAGAACTTTCAGTAATAATTCATTTAAACTACAATACAGACACATGCTTCCCCCTCAGAAGCATTGAAAAGGCTTGAGGGAATCAGGGATAACAGAGGAGCTCAGGGAGAGGGAAGTAATTGCTGGGAAGAAGCCTGGGCGCTAACCTGAAGAGTTGTCAGATATGGGTGGAAGAAAAATGGAACGGGTTTTTTTTTGGAGGGGTGGGGGAAGATTGTTGGGGAGTCTCTCCCATGGAGACTCTGGCTGACCCCTAGCCTCTTTCAGGCACCTCTGCCTCTGTCCCTATGTGTCCCTGCACCCCCACTCAGTCATCCCTGTCTCCGTTTGGCCCTGCACCCTCACTCCCATTTGGCCCCCATCCCAGTGTAACCCCCCGGCGCCAACAGCCCTATGCTGTCCAACTCCCTCTATACCACCTGGCCCCATGCACAGGGCACTGTGAGGAACACAGCCTCTTCTCCCTCTCCTCTCTCTGCAGCTAGCTGCTCCTGACCAGGAGTGGCTGCCCTCTGTTCTGCCACCACAGCAGTCCCTGGTGGGCAAAAGGTGTAACTGCATCACCTCTCCCGCAGAAAGTATTTTCTGCTGAGAAAAAATATTCTGCAGGGGACATGAATTCTGCATGTATGCAATGGCATAGACTTCCCCCCAGGAATAATTTCTTAACATTGCTGTGGCACCCACAAATCGTGCCTACATGGAAGATTAAGACTCATACTTATGTATTTTTTGCTTTTTTGGAAGGAAAAAAAAATTACTAGCTGCTTCCATCTTCCTTTTCCAATTTATTCTGATGGCTAGAAACAAGAACCAGCATTGTATGACCAGCTAACTATCCACATACTACTCATCTCCAGAGCCCCATCAGGTGCTGAAACACTTAATTTTTTAAAAATTGTGCCTATAATTTAAACAGCAATTTTTTAAAAATTAGTTTAGTTCTTATAACTTAAGAAAGCTGCATGATTTATTCATTCAAGTTTCAGGGGAAGAGTTTAGTCATACTCCAAATTCCTAAACTAAATTTTCATGCACAACCAATATTTCCCCTTTTCTCCCCCTCCCCAATTGGCAGTACATTTAAAATGCAGGTGCTGATTCAGCCTGAATTAGAAAGTAGCATGAAGACCTAATTGCAGACAACAAATAAGAGTGGTTATACTGAAAGTAAATTTACTTAAGTTTTACCTCTACTCACCCTTTCAGTTCTCTTTTGTAAAAATCCAGGCTCAGATACCTGAGACCATCTATCACAAGTTTCCTCCCAAACAAGTGTGGCAGGCTACTCAAATGTTTGCATGCTACTGAAGATACACAGTAGGGTTAAATAAGTCAGAAAGGAAGAGTGAGTTAAACTCAGTGAGACATTGCCATGGGTCTGGCTATGAATGCCACACAAGATTGTTGCCTATTAGGTGAGGAGCTTAAGACTTCCATTTACTATGGTTAAAGTGACAACTTGTCTTTTTGATGGAACTGTTACAAAAATTTGGATATCTGTACACACTTATCTGGTACTGCTCCCTACTTGGCATCTAGATCTGTAGGGCAGTTTTACCATTCTGATTTAACTGGAATTTTCAAGACCAACTGCAGGGGAAATGTGTGGAATGATTCTTAAAGGTTATTCACCAACAACTTCTTAAGCTGTGCTCACTGTACATTCTGACTACCCACCTGCCTTCCCTTCTTCCTGAGGGTTCTAGCACTGTGCAACTGGTTGAGTTATTTGGGTGTGCAAAATTGTCTCCACATTTTCAGTGCCACAAAAAGAGGAGCCCAATGTGCCCTGATTCCTTGAAGGTTGCTGTATAGCTCCTGTGTACCAAAGGCACCTTTTGTGAAATATGCAAAAGCAGTATATTTGAACTACAGTTACTAGTGAGCTATCTTTGTATTTTGAAACAAAATAGAGGAGGAAACTCTGTGCAACATCAGGAACTAAAGCCTCCATAAGAACACTGCTTTGGTGAGATGTTAATGGTTCTGAAGGGCCATTTGTATGATAATGCATGAGATTCCAACTGCAATCCATTAATACCTAGGATCTTCTACCAGGCATTAAAGGGCTAAAATTGGTCCATATCTAAGTAGTCAGTCAGGATTTCCTTGTAGTTTTTAACTAGGGTCCTAGCACCACAAGGCAAAACCTCAGACATAAAGGTAGTCTGGCTTTCACTGGGCATGGGGACATTAATAAGGGTGGTGTTTATATATAAATGTAAAGTTAGAGGAACTGTGTTTATTTTTCAGTACAAGCAAACGTCAAAGCACATTCTGAACAGGCACTGTTAATGGTGAGATCAATTTAAGAAACTCCAGACTTTCCAAAGAACCTTTATTAATATGAAGTACAAAACAGAAATATGTTATAGCTAATCAGTTAGAATTATTTTACTTAACTACTGTCAGCCCAAAGGGGTGTTCTCTCATCAGGGTTTTAGTTCCAATAATGAAACTGTATATAGATTCAGGATAGCAATCTTGCATATGGTGTGTGTATAAGGTTCTTGTTCTGATCAAGATATATTAAACCCTCCACCCCGGGGGGGGGGGGGGGAGAGTACAATCTGTGTTGATCAATATTTTATATAACAAAAAAAAACAATTATCCAGCATGTATCAAACCCAACAAAAGTTCATGGCATTTTCTGTAATTAAAAAATAGCAGTTTTTCAAATGAGTGTGCCAGAAAGTGTAAAACCAGCACCATTCATGTACAGATCAAGGAAAGCAGGTGTCTCACTTCAAAGCATATAATGGAAACATACACCTCCCTTTGTACTCTTCTATGACTAGGGAGGTATTTCTCTGCTGTGTGTGTTGAGGAAAGTTCATGTCATTTTCCAGAAAATATAATATTTAATCTAATTGTATTTATTTGGTCTGTTTGATTAAAACAACTTGCTACATTTACAGATCAACTGGGTGACTGTACTGGCTTTAACATACAGTAGACATGATATAAAATTTAGTATTCATACCTTGACAGTGCTTTAACAGTCCTCTGAGAGTGAAGTGTTTTAGTTAAATAAGATGTAGGAATGTAGCAAACTTCTGTCACATATCCAGTAAAACCCATCATTACACATGTGGGCACAACTTAAAATACTTATTTTATTCACAGCTTGCCAGAATTTTCCAATGGCATGTCTAATAATTTATTTGTTTGTAATCTGCAAATGATAGATCCTACTGGAGATTATTAAAAGGGGCTTGTTCAGTTATTGAAAAGAATACATGCTTTCTAAAGGGGTACTACTAGTAACTCTAATCTGTTAATGCAGCAATTTGTTATTTTGCAGGTATGCTAGTGGGACACATTTTTCTGTTTGTTTACATACCTGTAGAATAACTTTAAATACAAAAAGGCTTTTTAAAGAACTAAAAAAAAACCAATTGCATATTTTCTACTTTTCATCCAACCAAGTGAAGTACATCATTCAATAATAAAATTGTGATTCTAAGCATAAAAATTAACCGTATTCTTCACGTAACCATGTTTGTCAGTACACTCAATCTCTTTATAAATCCCACACTGAGGCCCTTAATGTTTTTTTTAAAACGTAACTACCCATTCTAGCTGAAAACCTTCTCTCGTGTAATAACCCACTCCACATATACCGCCATGCATACATGAAGAGTTTTATACAAACACCTTCCCCAAATACGATCCCTTCAAACACACACACGCACATGCACAGTACGTCAAACATCTTCCAGTACACACACAGTGACAGTAGGTCAGCTCACTGGTTTTTTGTTTTGTTTTACAGTTCATCATGTCCCTCTGTGGTCTCTTGGTCTTTCAGTTTGAATTCTTCAGCTGTAATCTTGCCATCTCCATTTCGGTCCTGATTTGTGAACATATTTTTAACAATCTTTGCGGAGTCAAAGCCAGGAGCTAGTTTTCCTTTGCCAGAATCAACCTGAGCTTGAATGTATTCTGAAAACTAGGGAGAAAAAAAAGGTTCACAATGGAATAATTAAAACAACAGACTAAATGGATATTTTAGAAAGACCAACAATTAGTCCCATACTGCTCAGTACTAACTACCAGGGTCCTAACCACTGGAGGGGCGGGAGAACATATATGTTATTACCCTAAGATTTTACAATCTAAATTGGACAGATCAGACATGAAGTAAAATGTTGCTACACTGAAGTCAATAGAAGTTTGGTCATTCACTTCAGTGAAGCCAGGATTTCACCCACAATACAGATTGAAGATGGGTTATCTGAGAAGGACCTTGCACAAGAAGAGTTTTGAGAAGGGAAATGAATGAAAAGAGAGGGGTTTGGTTTTGTGTACAAGTATAGGGAATTCCAAGTGTAAAAACTGACATGGAAGCAAGTGCAAAGGTAACATTTCAATAAATTTTCCTCACACAATTTATTAATCCATTTATCTTTAACTACTTCTCCTATGACTTTAAAAAAAACAAAAAACATATACCTAGAGCCATAGAAGGGCTGAGCGGGGGACTTGGGGTCTGTGGAAAAATTTTAAATCAAAATGGGGATCCTCGGGTTGCTCAAGTTTGAAAACCGCTGTGTTAGTTTATAGTTGTTCTAACACAATTGTGAGCCTCAGTATAGGTAAAGACTGTCATATTTACCATATCAACTGATTATGGAGTTAAGGCTAAGATTGTGTCACAGATATTTTTAGTAAAAGTCACAGACAAGTCACAAGCAATAATGAAAAATTCATGGAAGCCCGTGACTGTCCCGGACTTTTACTAAAAATATCTGTGACAAAATGGGGAGCCTGGGCAGCTGCATAGAGCTGGGAGCTCTGGGGGTCCCCCCTGCTGGCTGGGAGTGGTGGGGGTCTCCTGTGCTGCCAGCGGCAGCCAGGAGCAGCAGAGGTCCCCCCTGCCAGCCGGCACTGGCTGAAGTCACAGAGGTCTTTGGAAGTCACGGATTCCGTGACCTCCGTAACTAAATCGCAGCTTTAGTCATCATTAACCCTGGGATGAAATCTTGTTTAACATGTAAATTAGCATGTGTTCTAACACAATCTAATATTCCAATGCAGGCATTTGAGCTAAGTAGGTAACCTTTAGATTTTTGTCTAAAGGCTCCAGGAAGTCTGATTCTTTAAAAGGCTTCGGCTTCCCTAAATAGTAGCTATTTGCTCTTTTGACATCCATATTCTGTAACCTCACCTCCCCTGGAGGGATTAAGGAAAAAAACAGCCAGTAACAGACTGATCAAGATGCAAGTCCAGTATAATAGCACAATTTTGGTTAAAAATTTGGAGGCCTCAGAACCACCTTTTCTTTGCAGACTCTGGGAGAAAGTTGGCTGGCTAGCATGGCCTACAACTCTGAGACCCTCCTAACCTTTAAGTACAATTTTGCAGTTGCCAGGGGTAGCTTTGACAACACAAGAGACAAAAGGGAATCTCAGATAACTGGAACAAAAAACAGGGACAAGGCCTCTACCTTGAGCAAATCTTTTAAACCAATTCCATAGGACGCTTTTTCTAGTAGGAGGCTTTCAGGACTCCAACAGGCTCCCTTCAGATAAGTATGAGACATCCTGCCCTAGAATCCCAGTCGCCATATTGTCAGTTTAAGGGATTGAGAACCAGAGCATCCATGCCCATGCTGCCACAGCTAAGATCACTCAAAAGCTGAACAAGTGACTATAAAAAAAAAAAAAGTAAAGAAAACTTTCCTGAAACCAGCTAAACCCCCACAAATTTTAACTAAAAACTGTGAACCTTTTTTAAACAAAAACTACTATACTGTTTAAGAACTATTTGCAAGCAATTATGTCAGCTAACAGAGAAAGGAAGAGGATCGTTGGTATTGCAACTGCTGTGAAAGGTGCAAAGAGAGTAAATAAGGGGTGACTAAAAGGGGTATGTACTTATACCCTCAGCCTATTTTATGCTGTCTCACGGAAACTGCACACCCTGACTTAGCTGCCAGTTCTGCTGACAACCAGTTCTATGACTAGGCAACAATATAACAGAGAACTTTCAAGCTTTCTGACAACAAGAGAGATGCCACCACACACTCCCCTAAACTAGGCCCCAGTTCAAAGGAAACTTTTCCACTGGATCAGGCCATTAAAGCGTAAAGTTTTTTCTCATGCAACTGTAGGTAGTTTTTGTCATGGGATTTGGGATCCAATCCAGATCAGTAAAGGGTTGTGTCACTATTTGCCCTACAACCCTGGGTGCCTTAAATGCTTTGGTGCGGTAGCTACCAGCCTGAGATGCTGACTGCCAGCCTACAAGCATGCAGGTCACACCCTGAGTGGCCGTGTGCTGTTCAGCAACTCTGACTCCAACAGCCTGTCTACAGCTGTACAGCCCCATCTGGCTTCCACCAGCCTTGGCTACCACCAGCAAGGTGACCCCAACATACCCCCAGCCCTCTTCTGGACAATTCAGCGAAAGAATATCTTCATTTGTTCTTCTAAAGACAAAAGCATATCACAGCTTATTAACCTACTGGGTAAACACACTTCTATTTAAACACAGCATTTAGCTTATAGTAAAAATAAAACAAATTTATTAACAATAAGACATAGGTTAAGTGATGCCAAGTAAAAGGAATACAGTTAGAAAGGGCTACAAGCAAATAAAAGTGAAAACATGCATCTAAACATCTAAAACTTAATCTAGCAAGGTACAAGCTTTTTCAAGATGGTTTCTCACCTATAGTCAGTTTCCAGAGATTTCAAACCCCTGCCCCTCTTTGTATGAAGAGCCCATCTTTCTCAGCTTGCAAGAGCTCTGTTCCCTTGTGTTTCTCTAGTGATTATTGCCAAAGATGGCTTCTGTCTTTGCTTACATCTTCCAAAGTTAAAATGATCTTGTTTTAAGAGGCAGGATGACCTCATGCTATTTTTACCTTTCTGTGGGCTCCTCATCCCTGTGTGTGTAAGTGGGGCTTCCACTGTTTTGATTCCACCATGCTGAATTTGCATAGAAGACAGGTAAATAGCTGCCATCTCTCGTGTCTGGGAGGGAACCTGTTCCTTCCTGTTTGGCCACAGACTTTAACACCTAATATTATTTATCCATATTTCCTCCTATAGTGTTAATATATATTTATTTCACCATGATATTAATCACTACTGTGCCATTAGCATTCAGAAAAGACCACACTCCAAACAGTTTTATAATACTGTATATTGTATACCAGCAGTTGATTCAATTGATTATCACTTGAGGTTCAGCCACCCTGTCTTTATAGGCCAATAAACCTTTAAAATGGATTCTTCTGAGGATTACCCCTGAAAGTAGGGTTTATTCAAGCTGCGAGGAAGGAGACATGGAGTCTGGTGGTGAAGGAAACTTCATGTTCTTTCTTCCCGCACTTATTAGCTTAATAATTATGTTTACCTAATATGTAAAAATGGACCTTCACTGTCTTTTCTTGAAAACCAGGCTGCTCAGAGAATCAAATAAACATTCGTTTGTCTAAGGCAGACCTGGCTACCAGCTTCCCCTGACATGCCTCATTTAATCACACTTTAGTCCTAATTCCAACATATATCCATCTCTTAACACACACATTATGCAAGAATATTAATGCACAATAAGTTATTAGTTTTCAAATGATACCTCCCAAGGCATATATTTTAGAAAGGTTATTACAATTGTGTGTAGGGTGTAAATACAGGGTTACTTAGGATCACAGTCTTACAACAGAGAGCAAAGAGAATGGAACTATCACACTGCTGAAAGCTTTTTAAAGAGAGACAATAACATCAAATCTGCTCAGCTTCAAATAATGAATTAAAAATAGTTTCAGTTTTTACACCTGCATTTGAGCCCTCTAGACTCTCTTTTTTTAAGCAAATTTTCCTTTAATAAACAAAAAATGTCCCTTACGTGTTACCATCTAAAATACTGACACAAACAGAGGCAGGGAAACTGTGCACAAACTGCTGTCCAATGCAGCAATTGTACAGACTGACTAGATCATTTTCCCCCTCTAATCTCAGTTACAATAATCTCAGGTGCTATTTGTAACAATAGCAGCCACAAAACTTCACAGAGAAGTGTGATTTTCAACATTTACAAACATTTTGACCCAACACCCTTTCTCACATCTCCCCGCCAGCCCCTCTATAGATCGAGCTCTGGTACCAATAATCACATCCAAGCTTCTCCCTCCCCATTCAGTTCTGAAACACAACGTACATTACATCTATTCTGTAGACAAGAGCCTTTCAGCCCTACTGTAAGGGTAGGAATGGAGCAGCGACAGGAGAGAGGGAGAGAGAGATAATAGGAAGAAGGGGGAAAAGGGATTTATTCTTTTAACTTGTCTTTCTGCCTTTTGACAGCCCATATTGTTCTTGGTAGGGTTTTTTGAAAATTTAAAATGTAAATTTCATTTAAAATGGCAGCTTCCTGTTAACTTGGTAATAACCATAGCCTGGGCTGGATAAACTCAAAAACTTAAAGACAAAACCTGACTTATCCATGAGCTTGATGGTGGTGGAGCTGGGGGGGGGGAGGGCGCGGAGAAAAAAAAAAAAATCTATGCAGGTGGCTTTACCCCTAAACTCACCTCCTCCAGAAAAACTTCTCCATTATTATCCTTGTCGATTTCTTCAAAGAGATTTGGAGAGACATCACCATGCCAGACAAACATGTAGCCATCAGGTAAACCAGACACTAGTTCCAGCAGTTCGATGTCAAAAACTAATACTGCACTACCAGGAACTTCTCCTTCTGTCACAACAAATGGCACAGTTAAGTATTAACTTTCAGTTAAGTGGCAAAAGGACAATTTAGGTTTTTTCACAATTAAAAAAACGTATCTATTACTTAAAGTGCAACAACAAACAAGTGCTTCACTAGGGGTCCGATCCAAGCCCAATGAAATCAATGGGAGTCTTTTCATTGACTTCAGTGGGAACTGGATCAGGCCTTATATAAACAGCAAACTGGGGTTAGACCATACAAAATTTTATTATATGAGACACATGAAGCACTACATATTTGCCATAAGTGACATATGTAATGTGAGTTTTAATCTTAAAGGCCCTGACTCGGGAAAGGCACATAAACACCTTTAATTTAAGCACTTGAATGGAACTTAAGCATTTGCTTAGGTGCCCTTCCTGAATAGGGATGCTTTCCTGAATTGGTGGCCTAGCCAACTTTAAATCCAGACACTTAATATAAAAGTTAACTTTTCCTTAATAACTGTGTCCCAAATTTTTATTAATAAAAAAGAAAAGGTATATGGCAATATATGGCAGCTGCATATAGCCTCTAGCTACAGATACAAGACTGTCTTTGTTGTCTGATATATTTCCTCCACTGGGACTCTTCTTTGAGGAGACTGAATTTGCATGATATTGGGTATTTTTTAAAAAAGAAAACAAATCAAAAAGGAACTTCTGTTCCAAAATGAATAAAGGAGTCTCACCAGATATGTAAGAAAATACTAACATTCAGAATCATGCTAGCATTTACTCCAGACCATATATCCAATGTAATCTCAATAGTGTCAAATATCAACGACACATAATTTTGTAGAATTCTTAAATAAAAATAGTGTTTTTAATTAATAATTTTATGGTGGTTGTCTTGGAATCACGTACAAATCAAAGAGGTGTTCAATTAATCTCTCAAATTTATTCCACATTAAACTCAGTGTGATGCCTGACGCTGAATCTTTATACAACAGAAGTTGTCTATGTTCTTTAGGAATCCAAATCCTACGAAGTCAGAGTGGGCTGTGGTGATGCATCTTCTTCCATCAGAGCCTAGAGTTTGATATCATTAGGACACCATTCACCAAGTTCTTTTAATTTAAAAGGCCAATAACAACTCCATGTACTGGGAGCTGATAGTCCTCTGAAGTTTCTATGTTTTATAATCAATTCTTGGAGCCCTATAATGCCAAATTAAAGTCTCAATCCCACGAAGTTCCTCCTGCAGATTAACTCTATCCCATGCAGAGCTACACCGACTCCAATAAGACTGTGCACACGGACAAGCAGAAGTGCAGGCCCAAGTACAAAATTATCAAACAATCCATCATAATGCCTCACTTTTAGCACCTAGAAATGACTGGGATTCACAAATCCTGGGTTCAGCACCTAGGCTCCCTGTATAATGAATGGGAAAAGACAGGCACCAAAGAATGGGATTCACAAGAGGCAGCACGCTGAGTGAGGAATCGCCCGAGCTAACCAATGGGAGATGCAAAGGGAAGGCGTGTGCCCCAAGCCCTGCCCTTCACAGGGAGTTAGGAGTCAAGTCTGGACTGCAGGAAGGCACCTAAATCTAGTTTGGATTCACAGTTGTGAACCCTCTTCTGGAATCAGGCGCCTAAGGGGTTTCTTACAAGAGGAGGAGGAGCTCCCTCATAACTTTTAGCTCTGTAGTTACGGTACTCACCTGGGAGTCCCTCACTCAAGTGACAGTTCAGTGTCTAAGCCCTGGTCTACACTACGAGGTTAGGTCGAATTTAGCCGTGCTAGGTCGATTTTATAAGCAATGTGTCTACACAACCAACCCCATTCCGTCGACCTAAAGGGCTCTTAAAATCAACTTCTGTACTCCTCCCCAGCTAGGGCAGTAGCACTAAAATAGATCTTGCTGGGTCAAATTTGGGGTAGTGCAAATTTGACGGTATTGGCCTCCGGGGCTATCCCAGAGTGCTCCAATGTGACCGCTCTGGACAGCACTTTCAACTCCGATGCACTAGCAGGTAGACAGGAAAAGCCCCAGGAAATTTTGAATTTCAGTTCCTGTTTGGTCAGCGTGGCGAGCTCAGCAGCACAGGTGACCATGCAGTCCCCCCAGAATCGCAAACGAGCTCCAGCATGGACTGAATGGGAGACACTGGATCTGATTGGTGTATGGGGAGAAGCATCTGTGCAGGCAGAACTCCGATCAAAAAGAAGAAATACTAATATTTATGCCAAAATCACACAGAGCCTGGTGTACAGAGGCGACAACAGGGACATGTGTGAAAGTTAAGGAGCTCAGGCAAGCCTACCAAAAGACAAAGGAGGCAAACGGTCGCTCCGGGTCAGAGCCCCATACATGCCGCTTCTATGATCAGCTGCATGGCATTCTGGGGGGGAACCCTACCACTACCCCACCACCGTCTGTGGATACCTGCAAAGGGGGAGTCACACGCAACAAGGAGGAGGATTTTGTGGATGAGGAAGAGGAGGAGGAGAAGGCACAGCAGGCAAGCGGTGAATCCGTTCTCCCCAGCAGCCAGGACCTTTTCATCACCCTGGAGCCAATACTCTCCCCAGGCGGGATCCTGGACCCTGAAGCCAGAGAAGGCACCTCTGGTGAGTGCACATTTGTAACTACAGAACAGGGTTTAAAAGCAATTGTGTTTAATACTTGATTTGCCCTGAAGAATTCAGATGCATTCGCGGCCAGTACAGCTACTGGAAAAGCCTGTGAACATGTCTGGGGACAGAGTGGGAATCCCCCAGGGACATCTCTATGAAGCTCTCCTGGAGGTACTCTGAAAGCCTTTGCAGAAGGTTTCTGGGGAGGGTTGCCTTATTTTGTCCTCCACAGTAGGACACTTTACCATGACAAGCCAGTAGCAAGTAGTCTGGAATCACTGCAGCACAAAGCATGGCAGTGAATGGTCCTGGGTTTTGGTCGCATTCAAGCAACATTCAGTCTATGTCTTTCTGTGTTAGCTCAGGAGACTGATATGATTCATGGTCACCTGGTTGAAATAGGGGAATTTTTGTAAGGGAACAGTAAAAGGACCCTGTTCATGCTGGGCTGTTTGCGCTTGGGTAAAAGGGATCATCCCAGAGAATACCCATGCAGTGGGAGGTGCGTGCCGCACAGCCACCAAAAACCACAGCCCCTCCTTTTAAATGGCAAAGCCAACCGGCATTCCTTGCTATGGGAAAGGATGGCACTGCACTTTGAAACAATTCCCACATGTTATGAAGGCAGAAAAAGGCAACCCCGCGTACCCTTTGGCTTACCCTGGCTGCCTGGAAACTGAATTCTGTTGCCCAGCCGTGTGTGATGTGTCACCATACCCACAGGCACTCGATATAAAAGGCAAAATGCGACCTTGTACCTAAAGCACATGTGCTGTCTGCTGTGAATTGCTTGATTCACTGTGAAAGAGTCTCCCTTTTGTTCTCAGAAATGTATCATCTTAAATTTTACTCTCCCTTTTTATCCCCCCCGCAGGTGCAAGTGTTTCTACGCTCCCCCTATCATCTCCGTCCCTGAGATTATCACAGATTAGAAGGAGGGAAAAAAAAGCACTCGCGATGACATGTTTTCCGAGCTCATGCAATCCTCCAGCACTGATAGGGCACAGCTTAATGCATGGAGGCATTCAGTGGCAGAGGCCAGGAAAGCATTAAGTGACAGCAAGGAGCAGAGGCAGGAAGCGATGCTGAGACTAATGGAGGAGCAAACAGACATGATGAGGCATCTGGTGGAGCTGCAGGAAAGCCAACAAGAGCACAGACCCCCGCTACATCCACTGTATAACCGCCTGCCCTCCTCCCCAAGTTCCATATCCTCCTCACCCAGACGCCCAAGAACACGGGGGGGAGAGGCTCTGGGCACCCAGCCACTCCACTCCAGAGGATGGCCCAAGCAACAGAAGGCTGTCATTCAAACAGTTTTGATTTGTAGTGTGGCTACAATAAGCAATGTGCCCTTGTCCTTCCCCCCTCCCTCACCCCACCCGGGCTACCTTGTCAGTTAACTCACTAAGAAAGAATGCATGGTTTCAAAACAGTATAGTACCTTTATTTCCTTTGCCAGCTGTGATCAAAGGGGGAGGGTGGTTGGCTTACAGGGAATTAAAATCAACAAAGGGGGCGGGTTTGCAGCAAGGAGAAACACACACAACTGTCACACTGTAGTCTGGCCAGTCATGAAACCAGTTTTCAAAGCCTCTCTGACGTGTGGCATGCCTAGCTGTGCTCTTCTAATCATCCTAGCGTCTGGCTGCTCAAAATCAGCAGTCAGGCAATTTGCCTCAACCTTCCACCCCGCCGTAAACGTCTCCCCCTTACTCTCACAGATATTATGGAGCACACAGCAAGCAGCAATAACCAGCAATAACAATGGTAATGTTGGTTGTGCTGACGTCTAACTTATTCAGCAAACAGCACCAGCGAGCTTTTAAATGTCCAAAGGCACATTCTACCACCATTCTGCACTTGTTCAGCCTACAGTTGAACTGCTCCTTACTACTGTCCAGGCTGCCTGTGTACAGCTTCATGAGCCATGGGTAGGCTGGGTCCCCAAAGATAACTATTCGCATTTCAACATCCTCTACGGTAATTTTCTGGTCTGGGAAGTAAGGCCCTTCTTGCAGCTGCTCAAACAGCCCGAAGTTCCTAAAGATGCGAGCGTCATGCACCCTTCCCGGCCATCCCACGTTGATGTCGGTGAAATGTCCCTTGTGATCCACCAGTGCTTGCAGCACCATTGAGAAGTACCCCTTGCGGTTTATGTACGGGTTGGCAAGGTAGTCTGGTGCCAAGATAGGGATGTGTGTTCCGTTTATCGCCCCACTACAGTTAGGGAACTCCATTGCAGCAAAGCCATCTAGTATGACCTGCACATTTCCCAGATATTTCTGGATAACAGAACGTCAGTGATTGCATTGGCTACTTGGATCACAGCAATCCCACAGTAGATTTCCCCACTCCAAATTGATTCCCGACTGACCGGTAGCAGTCGGGCATTGGAAGCTTCCAAAGGGCTATTGCCACTTGCTTCTCAACTGTCAGGGCAGCTCTCATCTTGGTATTCCTGCGCTTCAGGGCAGGGGAAAGCAACTCTCAAAGTTCCAAGAAAGTGGTCTTACGCATGCGAAAGTTTCACAGCCACTGGGAATCATCCCATACCGGCAACATTATGTGGTCCCACCAGTCTGTGCTTGTTTGCCGGGCCCAGAATTGGCGTTCCACTGTATCAACCAGCCCCACTGCCGCCATGATGTCCCAATTGCCACAGCCTGTGCTTTCAGGAACATCTGTGTCCATGTCCTCCTCACAATCATCCTCTTGCTGGCGTCTCTTAGCCAGGTTTTGCACATATTGCAGGATAATGCGTGAGGTGTTTACAATGCTCACAACAGCAGGGTGAGCTGAGCGGGCTCCATGCTTGCCGTGCTATGTCGTCTGGATGGGTAACCCAGGAAAAAGAGGTGCGAAACGATTTTCTACCGTTGCTTTCACAGAGGGAGGGAGGGAGGGGAGACTGACGACACGTACCCAAAACCACCCGCAACAATGTTTTTGCCCCATCAGGCACTGGGAGCTTAACCCAGAATTCCAATGGGCAGCAGAGACTGTGGGAACTGTGGGATAGCTACCCACAGTGCACCGCTCCATGAGTCGATGCTAGCCACGGTATTGAGGATGCACTCCACCAACTTAATGCGCTTAGTAGGGACATGCACAATTGACTGTATAAAATCGATTTCTAAAGAGCGACCTCTATAAAATCAACCTAATTTCGTAGTGTAGACATACCCTAAGATGCTTTGTGAATCTAGCCCTTCTGCCGACAGCATTCCATTAAGACAAAGAAACATTCCTGACACATGGAGACACTGGCGCTCAGTGGTGTCCCGTGGTAATCAGCACACTGGCCAGAATGTCACATTTTCAGAGCTATATTATTAAAGGTGGAAAGTTTATTTCAACCAAACACTGTTTTGTTAAATTACTGGCCTGGAAAAGCTCCAAAGAGAGCACTTTAACACTATTGGATAATTTTAAAAATGTTAAAAAACAAACAAACAAAAAAAAACAATCCATATGTTTAAAAATAGTATTTTTCCTTACCATTTCAAGCCACTCGTACCCTCCTGCCCCAGAAATAATGAAAAACAAGACTAACAACACATATACATCAGTCGCTCAGTAGGTAATAAGTTACACCACCAGTTGTCTATTAGGTTGCATTTACTTACCAACACCAGCTTCTCCATAACCAAGATGGGGCGGAATAACAACTGTTCGCCTCTCTCCAACGCACATATCTCTAAGACCCATGTCCATCCCCAAAACAACCTGTCCAGATCCCAGAACTATATTATATGTTTTACCAAGACTAAGCCTGAAAAATAAAAAAGAATTTTTACTACTTCCAAGTTATCACTCAAACTGTACAGTTTCTATATCAAAGTCCCTATGTGGCCAAAAATCAAGTTTACCCCTAATTCTATGTGCTTCTAAATAGCCAAGTGGTGTAGTTGCTGAGGTAACAGATTGTAGCTCCTATCTCATACAGACATCATCATCACTTGAATTAAACCTGATTAAGGATTTTAATCCTCCCAAATCAAATCAAACTCTGAAATACTTTGTCATTCAAAAAAGGGCTTCTTGCCTTGCAAATATCTTTGGGAAAAAACACTTTGTAAGCCACAGGCCTGATTCTGCAAAGGCTTAAGCACATGCGTAAATTTACTCATACGAGGAATCCCCTTGGCTAAATAAATCCGGCTGGGATTTTCAGAGGAGTTTAAAGGAACCATGCATCAAACTGCCATTGAAATTCAATTCAATTTCTTAGGCTCCATTCAGAATCCCAGTTTGTGTGTCTAGTATGTGAGGTAACTAATTTGAACCCCAAGGCAACTGAGGTCTTTATCATTTCTAAGAATCTTGCTAATATTTTAGTCCTATCATGTTATAAATTATGACTTGCTACTGGGGTCTTATTTCTAAGATGTATTTCTGTGGAGTGATAAACACATTATATATACTTTGTCTGCAATGTTGTTGTAGCTGTGCTGGTCATAGGATATTAAAAAGACATGGTGGGTGAGGTAATATCTTTTATTGGACCAACTTCTGTTGGTGAGAGAGATTCTGTACCTTTCAGTCAGGAGGTAATAATTATACCGCCGGTTGTTTATTAGGTTTCATTTACTTACCAATGCCAGCTTCTCCATAACCAAGAAAGGGCAGAATAGTACCTGTCCATCTCTTTCCAATGCATATATCTCTAAGACCCATGTCCATCCCCAATATATTCAATAAAAGATATTACCTCACCCACCTGGTCTCTCTTAAATATACATTATAATTCTAAAAGGCAAGTTTGCAATCTTGGGACTTTTTACTGGCACCTGTCCTTGCAGCATCCGAGTGCCCCTTTTTCTGTCAGTCTCTTTTGTCATTTTTTGCTGAATTGTGTGACCCTGAGTATAGAGCCTCTATAAGGAAAGGATGGATGGTCCTGTGATTAGGGCACTACCCTAGCACTTTGAAGACCTGTGTGTCAACAGATATGACAGTGCCCTGCAATAGCCTTATAGGCCTGGCTTGACATGTGTCATTGGAGTTGGGTGAGGTGTCATTTCTTGGGAGATAGGATTAGGGAGGTAAATGTATCAGCTGGCTGGAAACAGAATGTCTGTACTAGCTAAGATAAGGGGAGAACACTCATGGAACCATTTACAATGGATAAAATAAATTCGGAATGCAAATAGAAAGTTCTACATTGACGTTGTGTGGAAGAGCATACTGTACGGGAATTGGTTCCTACAAAACAACCAAGACAATCCCAAAACATAACATGCAGCGTATAGTAAATGCAATGCACTGTGTACATGTATACAAAGGTAGAGGTTTTACTGTGTAGGTCTGGATGTATGGTACATCCTATATCCACTGTGCTTGATTCTGATCAACTAAGCATAGCTTTGCTGCATGCTAAATAAAGGAATCTGAGTGACAAAATTGGAGTTGAACTGAGTTCTTGGGGACCCAAGTGGAAGGGGCTCTGGGAGGAAACCCCAACAATCCTGGGCAAACTTTATGGAATTAAGTTAAACCTTACTGAATTACGTTTAATATCTTTGGGGTCCATTGTATTGAAAATGCAAATTTTTGTATGCTATTTTGCGGTTGTATGGAACACCACTTAGGAGGAATGAGGATTTAATGCAATCTCTGGGAGACAAGGTGAACTTCAAAAGACTGTGCTGAACAACACAGCAGAGACAAATTGATCTTTTGGGACAGCAGGTACGGGGTGGGGGGGGGGTGCTATTGCAAACCTCCACCTTCTGACTCAGCCCTTACCCTGAGGAGGGGACCTTTGCTGTGCTGATCACCTGTTACAGTAGGACAGTTCAAAGACCTAATCTGGATTCTTCAGGGACTAAAAGACAAAGAAAGAACTTCTGTTTAAACAGCCTGGTTTTAAACACATTCGGGGCCTTCGTTCTGATCCAGCAAATGGACAGGACCTCTGGTCCATGGATGGACACAATCCTTAGAGATGGGCTCAAAGGACTGACAAGGACCAGAGCCCTGGTGGAGACTAGGGGAGGGAGGGGGGGACTCTAGTAAGCTTATTAGCATGCATGTAGGTTCTATTATGGTGTTTAATATGTTCTCTGTAACACTATTATCCTAAGAATAAATAAGTTTGCATAGAAAGAGCTGTGTGGTAGCTTAACAGTGCGCAATTGCACTGTTATCAGTCTCTGAAGAGGAAGCAAGCAGGTCTGCTTAGGCAGACTGTCTTTTGCTGAGAATAACATAATGAAAACAGGGAACTAACTGTTCAGCCTGGAAATACCTGGGTCAGGAGGTAGATAGATATAGGTCTCCACCCAAGAGAGGCAATGGCTAGAGTGCTGGAAGCCTGCAAGTGGGTGCCCTTGCAGAACCACTGAGGGGAAATACAGGTGCAGTTGCCCTGAACCGTGACACAGTTCAAGTCCCTGCTTCACCATGGACTTCTTGTGTGACGATGGGCAAGTCACTTAGCCACTCTATTCCTCAGTCTTGCATCTCTAAAATGGGAATAATAACACTTCCCTACTTCACAGAGATGTTGTGGGGATAAATGCATTAAATATTTGAGGTGCTGAGATATATGCCCACCATTACCATATAAATTCCATAGAGAGATAGATATTGAGCAGTACAAGTTATAATGAAAACTATGGACTATTTCTGGTGTTTATGTTCTTCTGTTAAAAAGTATTCCTTCCCTACCTCACCTCTCAAATAAAATACAAATAAGGGAAATTTAACAGTACTATTATTATTATTATTATTATTATTCAAAAAGATGAGGTGTGCACAGAACTAAAAATAGAACAGGAGAATTTATTCAGTCATAGCAAACTCTATCTGAATTTACTTCAGCTCAATCCAAAATGTGGTTCATCTAAAATAATCTATTTTATGTCACAACAAGGAAATAAAACCAGACAAGAAGGATCAGGGATCAGTACAGCAAAGAGATTCAGCTGACCTTTGAACGTAGGAGAGAAGGGTTGCCAGCAGCTTTTGCCTCCATTCACACTCCTAATGTGTACAGTAGGGAGGAAGTAAACATTGTCAGAACCCCTTTGTCCCCCAACCTGACCCACCACAAACATGATCACGATCCAACCGTTTCTCCATGAAGATCTCAGCTGCAACAGAACCTAATGAAACACCCTAATTCATGTGTATTTTGTTTATCATTGTGGTGACAATTTCTATGTTCCTCTCTCACATCCCTATTTCTGCTGTCCCCAACTCTTTCCCTTTGGTTGCTCTCTCTCCCCCGTTTTTTTCCTCCCCTATATGAAAAGATTTTATAGACATTGTCAGACAGGAAAAATAAATTGGTCCCATGTTCACATGAATATTTTAACATCACTGTTAACCTTTTTCCTTTCTGAATATCCTAATTGCTTTGTATGCTATTCATTTTGACCCACGCTTTCATAGTTACATAGACTATTTCGTATGCCAAGTGACGTACTTACGTTGAGTCTAACAATGTGCCATCCAGGAGCGAGGCGTTGTAGTGGTACTTCAGGTAATCCCCTTTCTTACTCAATACTGTGCAATTGGAAGGTTTGTAATGAGTAGTAATGTTGACAGAGTCCAAAGGGTTATGGAAGTCAATCACATGGATGTCAAAAACCAGTACTGCAGATCCTGGAATCTTTCCTAAATCGTAAGCAATCATATAAGGAGAAACAAACGGCATCTACGCAGGTACATACTGACCTCATACTTCATGCAGTGAGAATATATAAAATGTTGTGTCTTCTACTGAGTGATTTTGTTCTTGGTTTCAGTTTACCTTTCTCAGGATTAAAGCACTGATTCACCTCTGCACACAACAACACAGATACAAGATGCTTCCAATGAAAGACACTTAAAATGTACAGGATACCAATCAAAATGTACTATATTAGCAGTCAGTTCAAGAATTAAGGAAAACATTTCCATAATTCAAAGTTTCAAAACTATGCACTCTACTTTGCGTTTTTAATAGCACAGTGAAGTTGGAAGTTTACATTTTTTGTGACCAACTTAGCCACTTGATTGGTACCTCACCTACCAAGTCACTATTAAAGCAGCAAAACTGTATCAGAACATCAACACTTCCACCACGCACGGGCAACTGAATAGCAGCAGAAAAAGGGTTAAACTGCTTGAAAAATCTTAACAAGTATGTGCTTTTTCTCACACCCAAAGTATTGCGTGATTGTGTTACCAACAGCAATAGATGCATCCACAGCCACCAATAGGTTTCTTTGCTATAAATCTAATTCCCAATTAGCACAGTGGAATGTAGTCACAAAAATGAAACATTTCATAAAAAGTTATTAATGGAAAATAATGTTTTATGTACTGGGAAAAGCTTCTTAAAACACAAGCACACAGCTGCGATTGACTAGAGAAACCGACATATCACACTCTAGCAATACCCTTCCTAGAGGCGAGTGAGTTTTCACAAAGGAATTTTAATTGTATGTTATACATACACACATCCTTTGTTGTTACATGCATCCACTGTTTACAGCGGCGGCTTAGTTGTCCACAAATTTGTGGCTGTGGAAGCAATTGGGAAGAAAACTTAACACAGAGAAATCCTTTAGCAGACACAGTTTATTAAGATCTACAGGAAACACGCTCTCACTGCAGAGTTTATAAACTTGCAGACTTCTGGCCCCCTAGTAGCCCATTTGTCTGAACCATAGATTATCCAAATAATTTTCATGTCCCCACCTACAGCCAGACAACTGAGACTGTGTATAATTATATCTAGCTAACTAAAATCATTTTGAAAACTCTGGGCGTAATTCTGCCACTTTTACGCCCTTTGACTACTATATTAATATACACACACCTTTTGAATACCAAAAGAAAGGGATAAACACTTCAGAGATTAGCTAGTTTTAATTGCTGTGAAGAACAAAGGAAGCAATACTTCCTACGAAAGACTGCACTGAAATAAAAACTGAGCTCACCTCTTCCTTCTTCTCCATATCCAAGATGAGGTGGAATTATTATTCTTCTCTTTTCCCCAGTGCATACTCCAAGCAAACCTTCATCCATCCCTGCGATCACATAACCTTTCCCAATGTAGGTGTCATATGTATGGTTCCGGGAATAGCTATAGGAAATATTTTGTTTTAGTGACACCATTATCAGTATCAGCAATTTTGTAACTTACCTAGTACTATAGCAAACTTACACACGTGTGTATGTTTCCTCTTCCCACTTTGTGACTGTAGTCTTTTAAATTGTTGTGTAACTTTAGCATTCTCTTTAAACCAGTTAATTCCAGATACATGACTGTTCTAGTGCTGCAGCGGCACAGAGCAGCTATTGTGTAGCAGTGAATCTGGCCCATAATGTTTAGACAGTCAAAGGTGCATCTTTTGCTTATTTATGATGCATAAACAGATATTGAGGAACCCTGGCTGTGGAACGTTTTTGCAACAACATCTCTGCAGGATACAAAAAGTTAATATTAAAAGTCAAGGATTACCTCCCTAGATTTCTCTCCTTATGTATATAAAATTGAATGAAATTAAATTTTAATAAAAGTAACAGTTTTCTCCCCCTCAGTTCAAGCACTGCTTTAATCAGTTTTTATAAATAAGGTACTGGATTCATTTTCACCAGACATCCCTCATACTGTCTTATTTTGTAACAGCAATGAATAACTACTGTTAGAATAAATTGGTATCTGGGTGACTGCCACCTGAATCATCTACTAGAGGAATGGAGAGATGAATAAGTTCCAACAGGTTATATTCCTCCCTCCTAAACTATTGGCCAAGCATCAAAAGGCCAATCCCAAGCATTTGGACCAACATCTGTTACTAAAGAGAACAAATCTACCATAAAAGATGCTACTGCAGGCTGCACCTCTTGGAGGCCAAGTGCACGCACAGCCCAAGGGAGGAAGTGCAGAAGTGGTGTTAAGCCACCATAATGGCCCTGGGATGCTAGATGACAGTGCAGCCCCTGGTGTAATTTAGGCAACCCTGGCTGAGTTGCCTGTGAGTAGCCCTACAACTTAGAATTGCCCAGAATGGAGATAATTACTACAGCCCCACTCCTAACACACATCTCCTACCCCCAGCTTCACTCCTGACACATTCCCTATGCCAGTGGAAAAAGTCCACCCAGCTGGATCCTTTTGGATGATTAATTACACGTTAGATATTGTCCTTACTTGTAACTTCTGCAGGAAATTAGAGGAGTGGCATTGTAAGAATGCATGCCATTTTAATGAATAACTTTAATGAATAACCAATGTTTGTCAGCTCTAATATGATGTACAATTATTCAGACGCACAGGGTTACAAAACATCTCTCAATATTTAGTCACAATAACCAAGATATAAATGTGAAGGAAATTTTCAAAAACTGAGTTACTACAGAAAAGATGAGACATCAGTTTACACTTTTATAAGAGGATAAAAATTTTGACAGGTAACACTGTTCCTATGCTATGCTTAAACTCTACAGTGTACTCCAGTGGGGAATATGCAACTCAGGGCTTTGGCATTCTATTTGCACCTCTGTCACTAATTATGACTCAATCTCTCTGTATCTCAGTTCACCTATTGTAAAGTGGATATCCTATAATTCTATTAATATCTCCCCCTGGGGAAGATAAATTAATACTATGTTTAGAAAGCACTTTGAGATCAGATTACAGAAGCCATAGAAGCATAAAGTAGTATTGCTCTATTTATTCTACAATGGTTTCATTGCAATTTTTAGCTGTTTGTGCCAGGTTTAAAATAAAACACTTAAGAACATAAGAACGGCCATACTGGGTCAGACCAAAGGTCCATCTAGCCCAGTATCCTGTCTTCCGACAGTGGCCAATGCCAGGTGCACCAGAGGGAATGAACAGAACAGGTAATCATCAAGTGGATCCATCCCGTCACCCATTCCCAGCTGGGAAACAGAGGCTAGGGACACCATTCCTGACAATCCTGGCTAATAGCCATTGATGGACCTATCCTCCAAGAACTTATCTAGTTCCTTTTGGAACCCTGTTATAGTCTTGGCCTTCACAACATCCTCTGGCAAGGAGTTCCAAGGGTTGACTGTGCGCTGTGTGAAAAAATAGAATCACAGAATATCAGGGTTGGAAGGGACCTCAGGAGGTCATCTAGTCCAACCCCCTGCTCAAAGCAGGACCAATCCCCAATTAAATCATCCCAGCCAGGGCTTTGTCAAGCCTGACCTTAAATACTTCCTTGTGTTTGTTTTAAAGCTGCTGCCTATTATTTTCCATTTGGTGACCCCTAGTTCTTGTATGAGGAGGAGTAAATAATTCTTCCTTATTTACTTTCTCCACGCCAGTCATGATTTTATATACTTCTATCATATCCCCCCTTAGTCATCTCTTCTCGAAGATGAAGAGTCCCAGTCTTACTAATCTCTCCTCAGATGGCAGCCATTCATTTTTGTTGCCCCTGAACCTTTTCCAAGTCCAATGTATCTTTTTTGAGATGGGGCGAACACAACTGCACGCCAGTATTCAAGATGTGATTGTACCATGGATTTATATAGAGGCAATATGATATTTTCTGTCTTATTATCTATCCCTTTCTTAGTGATTCCCAACATTCTGTTGGCTTTTTTGACTGCCGCTGCACATTGAGTGGATGTTTTCAGAGAACTATCCATAATGGCTTCAAGATCTCCTTCTTGAGTGGTAACAGCTAATGTTGACCCCATCATTTTATATGTATAGTTGGGATTATGTTTTCCAATGTGTATTACTTTGCATTTATCAACATTGAATTTCATCTGCCATCTTTCATCCTCTTGATAAGAGCTTAACCTTGCACACATTTTTCACCATATGGCTTTATAAATTGTAGTGTTCCCAGACACAGAGATTCATCTTATTAATTATAAACTGACCCATATTTATGTCCTTTTTTTTTTTTCATCACAGAGATTTGTTATTGATTTTAGTATTTTTTAAAGGAGGGAAGTAGGATGCTCTTGTGGTTAAGGCGCAGGACTAGGACTAAGAGATGTGGGTTCAATTCCAGGCTCTGCCAAAGACTTCTCATGTAATCTTGAGCAAGTCACTTAATCTCTGTGCCTCAGTTCTCCAACTGTAAAATGGGGATATTTCTTTTCTTCCACCCTTTGTCAGTCTTCTCCGTTTAGAGTGTAAGCTCTTTGAGGCAAGGACTGTCTTCTACTATGTGTATACAGTGCACCTAGTCCAGTGGGGCCCTAACCTCAGGTGGTTTCTTAAGCAATACTGCAATACAAAGCATTAACAACAACTCTTAATCCCACTGACACACTCAAAGTTTTGAATTACTTCTGATAAGGAGATACACCCTCCCCCTTCCCAACTACCACCTGAAACCCACAGGTCCCAGACGCTTTACAAATGGATAGGAAATGGGAAGAACTGCAGAGTATTCCTACTCACTAAGATTGCTTATGACAATGTTATAAGAAGCCATACACACACACACACACACACACACACAGAGTATACTGTACACATATAAACTGGAAGTAATAATAATTAGTTCTTATATACTGCTTTTTATCACCAGAGCTGAAAGTGCTTTACAATGGAGGCCAGTATTATCGTCATTTTACAAATGGAAAAACTGAGGCACAGCGAAGGAAAGTGATTTGCCCAAGGTCACCCAGCAGGCCAGACCCAGTAATAGAACCCAGGTCTTCTGATGTCTAGTAGTTTGGTTACCTGGAATCAAACAATGTGCCATCCAGCAGTGTGCCATTATAGTGATATCTGAGGAAGTCCCCTGTCTGGCTTTTTCGCTCACAGGATTCAGGCACTTGTTGGTTCTCAACAGTGATGCCATCTTTTGGGTTATGAAGATCCAGCAGAGCCACATCAAAAACCAGAGAAGCCTGACCAGGAATCTCTTTACCTACATGAGATGGGAAAGAAGCAATTAAGTCAGAGCAATAGTTCTAGAAAGAATTCAACTTTTTGATCAATCTATTTCATTATGTTTTTATTTATATTTTGTTTTCACATCCCAGATAGCAGATTTGGCTATTAGGACAATGAATTAAAAAAAAAAAAAAAAAAGTTTACTGCAGAATTATGGCCCCCCCGTCACACAGCCAAATCTGCTTTCAGTCATCCATCCAATGTTCCATCAGGGGGTGAGGTTATCCTCTAATTCTTTGAATTCCGTTAATTTATTTATTCTAGGTATATTTATACTGAGCCCATTGTGATAACACCCAGTCATCCAAAATACTGGTCTCTCCAATTAAAGATGACAGAAGTCTATGTACAGTGTATGCATCTGACCAGGATTTCTGAATTAGTGAGCATTTCCACCATACTTTTGAGGGTGTGTAAATATAAATATAAAATAACAAATGGGATAGAGAAGATATACGGGAACTTCTGTTCTCCCTGTCCCATAAGACAAAGACAAGTCCTGCCTTGAGTGCAGGGGACTGGACTAGATAACCTCTCGAGGTCCCTTCCAGTTCTACGATTCTAAGAGGTCATTCGAAATTAAAAGCAGCAAATTCAACATTGATAAAAGGAATTACTTATTCACACAATGCATAATTAGGCTGTGGAACTCACTGTCACAGGAATTCATTGAAGTCAAGCAAGTTTCAAAGAGAGATTGGATAGTTATATGGATAATAAGAATATCCAGAGTTATAATTCATGATGATAAAATCGAGGAAGGGATATTAAACCTCACTGTTCAGCGCTAGAGCCAATTTCTAACTATTCAGGATCAGGGTGAGACTTAATGTGGGGGACATGTGCCCCATATCTGCCTTCTACAGCATTTTTGCCTCTTTCTTTGAAGTATCTAGTACTGTTCACTGCCAGAGACCGGATGGATAAGGAAGACCTTAGGTCTGATCTAGGATGGAAATTCCAGAACTGATCTGGGATATATTGTGAAGTAACACAGACAACTCTTTACCATCAATGATGGGCATGGATTCACAAACACTGGCTCAGATATGTGTGAGTGGAGCCCAGGAAACAGCCTACCTATGGACTGCTAATTAGTGAGACTAGCAACAAGAAATAAACAGAAACTGGGAACTCTAAGATGACTTTCCATTTATTAAGAGAAGTCAAATTGCTGTGGAAGTTGTCAAGAAGAAATAAGGAAGCCCCTGACTTCCAGTTTAAAAAGCACATGGAATTTATTCTTCATAGAAAAAGTTACCTGTGAAGAAATTAAACTTCAGCATGTGTGTTATATATTACAATTAAGTCAATGCTAAGCACTCATCTGTCAATAAACCAGCCTATTTATGAAAGAGAAAAATACCTGTACTTTGCTGATAAGCCACATCCTGAATTACTTTTCTAAAAATATTTTCCATCCATATATAATTTGAAATAATGGTGCTTTCACAATGCCAACTATGTAATGCAAAGATCTGTGTTAGAAAACGGAGAGTTTGGGGTTGGAAGAGGGGCTGCTTTTACCATCTCCTTCTTCTCCATATGCTAGGTAAGGAGGTATTGTGATGATGCGCTTTTCTCCTACACACATTCCCAGGAGTCCCTTGTCCATACCAGGAATCAGCCATCCAATTCCCACATATGTGTCGTAAGTTCTCATCCGATTGTGGCTAAAAATTAAAACAAAGAATTAAGAAGAAAAAGCTAATATCACAGAGTCAATCAAAAAAATAAGGAAAATTAATAACCAAAAGCCACACATACAAGCATCACAATGAGTCACTAGAGCTCTTCGCATTTGGCACTAGGAATACAATTTACAACCTTCTGTTCCAAAAACACAGGCATCTACAACTTGAGCTAATGGAGACATTCTGGGTAAAATTTTCCAAGTGCCTAAATGATTTAGAATGGGGTGGACAAACTTTTTGGCCCGAGGGCCACATCTGGGAATGGAAATGGAAATTGTATGGCAGGCCATGAATGCTCATGAAATTGGGGGTTGGGGTGCAGGAGGGGGAGGGCTCCAGCTGGAGGTATGGTCTCTGGGGTAGGGCTGGAGATTAGGGGGTGGGGGTACAGGAGGATGCTCCGGGCTGGGACCAAGGGGTTCAGAGAGCGGGAGGGGGATCAGGGCTGAGGCAGGAGGTTGGGGCGCAGGAGGGGGTCAGGGGTTCAGGCTCCAAGAGGCGCTTACCTCAAGCAACTCCTAGAAGCAGTGGCATGTCCCCCCTCCAGCTCCTACGCAGAGTCGCAGCCAGGCAGCTTGGTATGCTGCCCAATCCACAGGCACTGCCACTGCAGCTCCCATTGGCTGTGGTTCCAATGGGAGTTGCAGGGGCAGCACTTGGGGTGGGGGCAGTATGCGGAGCCCCCTGGCTGCCCCTATGCGTAGGAGCTGGAGGGGGGATATGCTGCTGCTTCTGGGAGCTGCTTGAGGCCACGGCATGCATAGAACGGGGCAAGCCCCCTGCTGGAGCGCCGGAGCGGGGCAAGCCCAGGACCCTGCTCCCTGGCGGGAGCTCAAGGACCATATTAAAACATCTGAAGGGCCGGATGTGGCCTCCGGGTCGTAGTCTACCCACCCCTGATTTAGAAGCTTCAGTTCTTTTTCAGAAGTGATTTAGAAGATTAATCTCAGAGTCAGATTTAGGAGTTTAAGTGCCTCATTGAGTTTTCTGTATAGGATTTAGACACCTGGGAATATTTTACCCTCTGTTATATTTCAGCATTGGTAGTACAAGCCTTTAGAAGGGAAGAATCTCACACACACACACTCACACACACACTTGAGCAACTCTGACATTTGATCCTATAAAGAATGCTGGTACATACACATACAAGCAAGTGCACTAGAAAACACTAAAAACAGCTTTGGTGGAAGCCTTAAATTTACTAATCAAACAATTTATGAATAGCCTAGATTTTGTAAGACATTGGCAGCACAAAATTTCTTTCAGTTTTTCTGTGAAATAGGTTTGGCTCTTGAAAGCGTAGGATTAATTGCACTGGCTAGACCCTGCCTGGCAGTCACTGCAAAAGCTTCACACAAAGTTCTGCCAATATTCCAGGCAATCCTCTGTTGGAAAGCAACACACATTGGAAGGCTTCCCAAAAGAGTAGTTAAAAACCAGAAGACCTTGATCAGGCTAACCCCATTTTTAAAGTTCCAAATAACTAACCTAAAAGAAGACAAAAGTTACTGACAAAATATTACTAACTTTAAAACATAACCCTCCCAATGCCCACCCACAACAACTTCCATTCCTGCCATGGTCTCCAATTCTCACTCAGCATAATGTCCCAACATGAACTCTGACTATTATTAAAATAATACCCTCCATGAAACCCTAGTGAAGTACGCAGGCTGCCTGCCTGCTGAGGAATTTTAGAAATGGAGATGATACTTTATTTTCCTTAACAACCCTGTACAGTTTTGTACATAAAACTAGCACCACATACAAATATCAATATTAAAATTGTTACAAAACCTATTCATTTATTTGATTATAGAATAATGTCGTCATGGGGCACAAAAGGGAGAGAAGCTGCCTAATGTGCATGGAGTAATAGGATATCACTTTTACTGGTTTAAGACAGTACTACATTCATATAATCCCCTAGAAACAGATGTGTATAACTCTTATGAAACCAAGCTACTTCAACAGACTTGCAAACTCCTCTCTTTTATTTGGGCATAAGCTTTCGTGGGCTAAAACCCACTTCATCGGATGTTGCATCTGATGAAGTGTGTTTTAGCCCATGAAACCTTATGCCCAAATAAATTTCTTAGTCTCTAAGGTGCCACAAGGACTCCTCATTGTTTTTGATACAGACTAACACGGCTACCACTCTGAATCCTCCTCTTTGTTTCACAGCGTAGTAATTAACATCAGTTATATTATGCACTTGGGGAAAAAAGGAAAAAGCCTCCTTTAAGTAGCCCAGAACAGATGTATTTAAAAAATCCACAGAAAATTATTAACTCCTTACCTTGAGTCAAACAGAGTCCCATCCAAGAAAGTTCCATTGTAATGGTATCTTACAAAGTCAGACACCTGGATTGTCCGAGTACATTTTTCAGGCTTCAAATAAGTTTGAATTTGAACCTCATCTTCAGAATTCCAGAGATCTATCAGAAGTACATCAAAATGAAGCACTGAATTTGGGGGGATTACACCAGCTGCAAACAAAAAAAAAGTTCAAATTATTATCATGCTACCCTTTCACAGGGTACCAAACAAATATAAAATCATCTAACTTTACCTGGGCCACTGAGAGCATCACACGTCTGCCACCCACAAAGAAGTTTTCAAAAAAAGGTAACCAACAATAGCTTTATATTTATTTACAATCTTATACCTTTATACTTTATAACTTCATATATTTACTAACTGGCTGTAATTATACCTCCAGGATAACACAGCAGCGAACAAAATTAAATCTTTGGTAAAGACCCAATCCAGAATGTTGCTGAGCTCCTCAACCCCCTATGAACTCTGCTAGAATTCTGCCTTTGCTACAGACGAGGGAACTTAACACTTTATAAGATCAAGTAACTATTTGATACTCAGAATATTCTCCTCCATTTGGGACTTGAAAATTTTACACATGAGCAGTGAGTAAGAAGCTTTCCTTGAGGAAACTGGGGGCTTACTTATAAAACTACACAGTCAACTTGAAATCTAGTCAGTTAAAAAAAAAAAATTAAAAACATTAAGTCACTTCAGGTAGTAACAGTGGCTCTGAGTCTTCAGCCAATTTGTGATTTTTCAACAATTTCTTTTTTCCATTTAAATCACAGGATTGGAAGGGACCTCAATAGGTCATCTAGTCCAGTCCCCTGCACTTATGGCATGACTCAGTATTATCTAGACCGGGGTGGCCAATCTGAGGCTGAGAAGGAGCCAGAATTTACCAATGTACATTGCCAAAGAGCCACAGTAATATGTCAGCAGCCCCTCATCAGCTCCCCCACCCCGCTCCCAGCACCTCCCACCCACCGGCAGCTTCACCGATCAGCGCCTCCCCCTCCCTCCTCGATCAGCTGTTTCGTGGCATGCAGGAAGCTCTCGGGGATTGGGGGGAAGGAGCGAGGGCACGGCAGGCTCAGGGGAGGGGGCGGGAAGGGGTGGAGTGGGGATAGGGCCTGTGGCAGAGCCAGGGGTTGAGCAGTGAGCACCCACCGGCACATTGGAAAGTTGGCGCCTATAGCTCCAGCCCCGGAGTCAGTGCCAATACCAGGAGCCGCATATTAACTTCTGAAGAGCCACATGTGGCTCTGGAGCCACAGGTTGGCCACCCCGACTTAGACCATCCCTGACAGGTGTTCGCATAATGTTCTCCTCTCTCCTGTTTTGTGTGAAAAACCACACAGGGAGAAACTGACTATATATGTAATGTTGTCAAATATGCTAATCAAGCAATCTCAAAAAATAGAGAAAAATAGTTTGGCCCTGATCCTGCAAGTTCTTATGCATCTGAGTGCTCCCACTGAAGTCAAAGGGAATGTTTACATGCTTAAAAATTAAACACATGCTTAACTGATTGCAGGATCAAAGCCGCTCTCTTTAATATTTTCGAGTTATGGTAAACAAAGGTGTTACTTGTAAAAATAGTACATAAAAACAAAATTCACGTAAAAGTTTGATTTTTAAGCTGAATCCTCATTTTTACAATAATTCTAGCCTTTATGGTTGTCGATACAACTTTCCACACAAATATGACCCAGGAATAAGCTGACGCAGTGTTGTCTGTGTCTAGTAAAGTATGCAGAGTGAAGTTGCCGTATTACCATAGCATTGGCCCTGGACTTCATTGGTGAAGCCCCTGTATTTTAATTCTTTAACACTGAATGGCAGGTATCTGAAAATCGCCCTCTCACCCACCCAAAAAACATCAAATCAGGTGCAGTTTTTACAATTCTTTCTTATAACCTCAGATTTTATCAATTTAATTAAATCTCCTACATTCTATGCAACCAAATTATTTATAACCATATTGCTGTACTTACAAACTCCTTCACTCCCATAGGCAAGCTTGGGTGGAATTTTCACAAAACGTCTCTCGTTCACACACATTCCAACCAGAGCTTTATCCATCCCTGCAATAAGCTGGCCTTTCCCCACAAACGCATCAAATGTGGAACCCCTGTCATAGCTAACGAGAGGGACAGAGAGAAAGAAAAATATAAATGGGTTATTTACAAACTGCTCTGTGTCCATCTCTTGTCCTAGTTTACTTTTATCTTGTTCCGAGCTCACCCAGTTAGAACTTTACACACACCTGCTATGGAAAAAAGGTCTATAAAAATGCAAGCATCTCCTAAACTTCACTCCTTCATTTGACCCCGATGCAATCTCAGCCTGTTATCCCTCACACATGCTTCCATGTATTTTCCTCTGAATGCATCTGATGAAGTGAGCTGTAGCTCACGAAAGCTCATGCTCAAATAAATTTGTTAGTCTCTAAGGTGCCACAACTACTCCTTTTCTTTTTGTGGATACAGACGAACATGGCTGCTACTCTGAAACCTGAATTAAGAAGCAAATTAAACACTTTTTAAAAAGCAAGTAAAATGTTCCACATAATATACTTTTTGTTCATTTATTTTGACAAGAGTAGTTTAATTTTATAACACTTCAAAAAATACTGTTAAGTGCAATGTATGTAATATACTGTGTAAAATAATGAAGCCTTAGTAACATGAAATTTCATTGCTACTATGATATCTTTCCCGAGAAATGGGGGGACACTATTTTTGGTGCTAATTGTAGGATGTGCTAAATAGCTAATTTTTTCTCCTCCACACCCATTTCTTTGATATTAAGACTTAGACGAACATCAAAAATTTACAGATTTGCTTTATACAGCAAGCTTGCCAGTTCCAAGAATGTGACATATACTGGGAACTTATCTTCCAGTGGGATGATGTAGGAGTGTTTGGGGTAAATTTGATTTATAATAAAGTTTTCCATAAAATGGTCACAGCTGCACTGTAAATATGAGGCTCCCCGCAACAGTATAAGCCTGGGCGGCAAAAGCTTAACCACATTAAATTCAATACCAAGTACTTGCTTTGATGTAGTAATTCAGCTCAGTTTATTTGAATGAATAAATGTTGCACTTATTTTTGTTTAACGGAAAATGGGAACACACAAACATGACAGGAAGGCAGTGAAGTCTCTGAAACATTCCCCATCTGCGTTGCTCCCCTGCCACTGCAAAGCCTTTATGTTGTCTTCAGGCCATTTTCTTCAGATAACAAGAGCATTAAACAAAAAAAAAAGTTGGTATGTCCTCCTTTCTGCCTGCAAGCAGCAGTCTCAAAACCAGCCAGGAGGTGGATATTGCTATAGTCAGGGCTCTACTTTCAAGAGTTTGCATAACATCACTTCCACAACACACTGAGGCTCCTAATAGTCCCAGGCCTAGAATTCCTAAACCGCTTGTAAATTCGATCTCCCTGTTGACTCCACCATTTCGCAGCAGCCAATAACTTTTCTTAGAGCAGACATTACTTGATACACATCATTTGCTTTCTACTGAACAATATTTCGCAGAAACTTCTAGAGAACTTATGCTGGAAAACACAATTTAAACAAGCTCCTAGCAAATGCTGTTGTTATATCTACAAGCACCCAATTAATAAGATTTTAAATTTATACGTTAAAGATTCTAAGTGAGAAATTAATACTTGTCATATTTTATCAATTGGGGAATGTATGACTGACTACGTCAAGGATCAATTTAAAATAGTAAAATACATAAAAATATTATGCATTCAAAACAGATCCACAGTATCTTTTAAAAAAAAAAATTGTTTCAACAGTGGAACTGAGCAAAACTATACTAGACCAGAACAGATCTGCATGACTAATTTTACTGACAGCTTCCGCAGATGGCATTTGTTTTATTTCTTCAATATTCTATAGTTAAAGACAGACCTAAAACTCCAAATTATTTACAGGGGCATGGAAATAAGCACACATATTTGAAGAAGAAACAAAATGACATGAATTCTGTTTTTAAAACATAGATGGAATGTAACAGTTACTTCTGCAATACATTTTACAAGTCTTTATAAACGTGATTTGTAGCAAGGAGACATAACTTGGAAAGAGCTGTACAGTAAAAGCTTCCAAGTTTCATGAAAGTTTTCATCACTGAAGCAGAAAGCTAAATAAAACTGACAATTACCCATCATAGAAGCCTGCCTCTATTTAGGCTACAGAGGTCTTTTATAAAGCAATTTCAAATCAATACCTGAATATAGTTGCTCTGATTTCATTAATGTAGTCTTCTCTTTCACCTTTAATTTAAAAAACTAGCTAGCAGCTATAAGAATCATAATAAAAACTTGGTAATAAATAAATCGTAAGTATATATTTGATTCAATCAATCTTTAATTCCTATACAGTAAGCATGAGCACCAAAAGGTATTACGAAAAACCTTAAAAAATAGGTCTTCAAATAATCTACTCAACAATAAAAAAACTCTTCAATTTCTAGAATTGCTAACTTGATGGAATGCCAGATTTTTACGTTTAAAATTACTCTAAAACTATAAATTAGTAAACCGCAAAAATGTAAGCCACAATCTACCATCTAGAGCAAAACAACAGACAAATAGACCCAATTAATTTCTACATTTATTTCTGTCATATATATATTCCTACATGGATTGTTGCTTTTCATCAATATTGCTTACTATTAAAATAGCACCCACAGGACCTAGACAGGTTTGGGGCTCTATTGTGCTGGGGATTTATAAACACACGGGGCATGTCTATGATTCAAGCTGGGGGTGTGATTACCAGCCTAAGGCAACATGCCTGCAAGAGCTCTGATGAAGTTAGCACACTAAAAACTGAGCGTAGGGATAGCAGCGGGAGGGGCTAGCTGCCCTGAGTACATGCCTAGAGTGTGTCTGATGGGTGTGTATTTGGGATGGATAGCCCCTTCTGCTTCACATTTCACAGGCGCTTCCTCAGTCATAACCAGAAATAATTGGAAACCATTAAAAATATATGTTTTATACAGTTTATATACATACAATAGTCCCATATTTCCATGTAGCTCTCACACCTTTGTGCAGTGCAAAAAGACTTATTACTTCATATGACCCAGGGGATTGCAGGGGGGCGGTTAAATTAACCAAAACTACTGCCTCATCCAAGGCAATCCTGGAGCCCCAACCCACTCCCATCTGGAAACCACCTTCTCCAAAACCCCCGCACTCTCCCTAGAGCTCGCCAAACACCTACCTTTTATCAGAGAGAGAGAAAAAATATGTTATACGGGATAGAAACCCTCACTCTTCAGAGCATAAGCCTGACCAAGCTGAGAGAACAATGAGGAGTCCGGTGGCACCTTGAAGACTAATAGATTTATTTGGGCATAAGCTTTTGTGGATAAAAAAAACCCCCACTTCTTCAGGCAGCGAGAGAGAGAAACTCTTAGAGGGCGCTTATTCCATAATTGCCCACTATGGGGATTGCTTCTTGCACCTCTCTCCAAAGCATCTGATACCAGCCACTGCCAGAGACAGGATACTGGACTAGATGGACATTGGGTTTGTTTCGGTCTGGGAATTCCTGGGGTCTCAAGGGCCCCACTTCAACCCCACACACAAAAAAATACAACCCACCTGATCTTCTTCCCCCACATATCTCCCCGCAACCCCAAACAACCCAGCCCCCCTCCCCACCCGCTAGCACCCCCAGCATAACCCACCCCAGCCCCCTCTGAAAACGCCTAAGGGCCACTCCCCTCTCGGACCCCGCCCCATCTACTGCTGACCTCCCACACCCCAAACGCCCCGTGGGCAGCCCCTTCTCCCTGCGGCCCCCACCCCAGGCTCCTGTCCCGGCAGCCCCAGGCGGTACCTGGAATCGAACTTGCTGCCGTCGGGGAAGGTGCCGAGATAGTGGTAGCGCACGAAGTCCCCGCTGCGCACCGTGCGCGCGCACTGCTCCGGCACGAAGCTGCGCTCGATGTGCACATCCTGCCAGTCCCAGGGCTGTTCCCCGGCCGGCACCGGCGGAGCCTGGCACGCCACCCAGCTCACCAGCAGGGCGGGCAGCAGCAGCGAGCAGCAGCGGCGCCGCCTCGGCAGCATCCCCAAGCCCGCCATGCAGCAAGAGGGGAGAGAAGGGAGGACGGAGAGTGTGTGTGTGTGTGGGGGGGGGTGAATCCGAGGGGCCCTGCGAGCGATTCCCGGCCTCCAAGCGCCGTGCGGCCTCTCCTACGGCTGCTGTAAAATTTGCAAACGTGGTGGATGAAAAAAAAAAAAAAATCCCAGCCTCCTACCTCCAAGAGGGAGGAGACAGCAGCCGAGGGGGGGCTGAGGGGGGTGCCCGGGCGGGGTGGTCGGTGCACCGCTGCTGTTGCTACTGGGTAGCTGGGTTCTGTTCTAGGCGCTACGCTCCCGCCCAAGTTCTTTTTGTTACATGTGGTTCCTAAGTTTCGCTGCTCTCCTGGAAACAGGCCAGAATCCAGGCCTCAAAGTCCAGGGGGAAAGGGAGGGAGGGAGAAGAGGCATCACAGCACATCCCCAGAACCCTTCACAAGGAAAGGCTGGGTGCACATGGTGCTACGTGGCGTTGCTTCTGAGTTCAGTGGAGTGTTGCTCTCCCCACCTCATGTGCCTTTGCTTCTTTCAGGCTTTAGATCAAGGGTTTGGTTTGGTTTGGTTTAATTCCTCCAACGTACGCTTTTAACTACTATGTTGAACAAGTGATCACAACCTTCATTTGTCTCCATTTCTTTACAAATGTATTCATGCATATTTAGTTCTTGCATCCTTAAAAAAACAGGTTTCAGAGTAACAGCCGTGTTAGTCTGTATTCGCAAAAAGAAAAGGAGCACTTGTGGCACCTTAGAGACTAACCAATTAGTCTCTAAGGTGCCACAAGTACTCCTTTTCTTAAAAAAACAAAAATTATTAAATAATATTTTCACTTAAACTGACCCCCAAAAGTAAACTGCAATATTTTTCATAGTAACTTACCGCTTGAATACTGCTTTTCAACTTCAGATTCCATTGCAAACACTAGCTAATCCTTGGAACATTCCTTTGGGCTCGGTAAATGTTACAGTCCCCAGTGTTTTAAACAGCTGTGGAGATTGAGCTAGAGAGATTAAATGATTTGACAAAGGCCACAGCAGTATGTGTCAAAGCTGGAATCAGAATTAAGGCCAGATATAAGAACATAACAGACATACTGGGTCAGACCAAAGATCCACCTAGCCCAGTATCCTGTCTTCCAATAGTGGCCAATGCCAGGTGTCACCCATTTCCAGCATCTGGCAAACAGAGGCTAGGGACACCATCCCTGCCCATCCTGGCTAATAGCCATTGATGAACCTATCTTCCATTAATTTATCTAGTTCTTTCTTTAACCCGGTTATTGTCCTGGCCTTCACAACATCCTCTGGCAAAGAGTTCCACAGGCGTTGTGCATTGTGTGAAGAAATACTTCCTTTTGTTTGTTTTAAACTTGCTGCCTATTAATTTCATTTGGTGACCCCTAGTTCTTGTGTTATGAGAAGGAGTAAACACTTGCTTATTTACTTTACAGTCTGATTCTGCAAACACTTATGCACATGCTTAACTTTATGCATTGTTGGTAGTCAATGGAATGACTCATATTGGTAAAGTTGAACATGTTCATTTGTGTTTGCAGAATTGGGGCCTTTGTCTGCAGAAAACGTTGGTAGACCTATTATTCCACACACACACACAAAGAGAAAGCAAAGCAGATAATCCCTTTTACTTGACTAACCATCAATTTCTAACATGAGCTTTCTGGCTAGAATAGGTACCTACTTGAGGTACAGTATCACTTTGCAATGCTACTTATTTGGTAAAAAGAAAAGGAGTACTTGTGGCACCTTAGAGACTAACCAGTTTATTTGAGCATAAGCTTTTGTGAGCTACAGCTCACTTTATTTGGTGTTCACTGATCATATGTTTCATTATTGATCGTTACGGTAGAACCAAGGCCTAGTCCTGCAACTTAAACTTGTGCCAAAGCAGAGACCCATGCAAATCAGTGGGGCTTGGTGCACAGGCAGAAGACTGTCCATGTGCATTGTAAATTGTAGAATCAGGGTCTATGGGCCCAAATCCTCATTCTTTGTGCACCCAAAACTCCCACTGACTCCACTGTAAGGTCAATTTTCCAATTCACCATTTTGTTTTGCCTGAGTTGTAGTTTGCCCTCCATATTGTTACCCCTTCTTGTTTGCCACTTGGCGCCCTTTCTGTTCAAGATGGGAACAGTGTCATGTGATCAGTGTTTTCAAAGTTTGGGTCGCGACCTACTACTGGGTCATGGCATGTAAGGCCCTGGGTCAGCTTTCTCAGCACCCAGGGATCCTAGCAGCTCTGGTCAGCACTGCCAACCGTGATGTTGAAAGTCCCGTTGACGGTGCTGCCCAGCTAAGGCAGGCTAATGCCTACCTGCTCCGACACTGTGCTGTGTCCTGGAAGTGGCCAGCAGTGGGTCTGGCTTCTCGGCGGGGGGGCCACAGGGCTCCACACTCCCATTGGCCAGTTCCCAGCCAATGGGAGCTGGGGGGGAGGGGCAATGCCTGCAGGTGAGAGCTGCACAGAGTTGCTTGTACGCCTCCGCCTAGGAGCTGGACCTGCTGCTGGCCATTTCACGGGCGCAGCGCAGTCCACAATGCCAGGACAGGCAGGAAGCCTGCCTCTGCACCTTGGCTGCACTGCTGACCGGGAGCTGCTGGAGGTAAGTCTGCACCCCAACCCTGTGCCCCAATCCCCTGCCCCAGCCCTGAACCCCCCCAAAACCTGGAACCCCTTCCTGCACCCCAAACCCCTCATTCCTAACCCCCCCAGTGCCTACACCCCCAGCCCAGAGCCCTGACCCCCTCCCGCACTCCAACCCATGCCCCAGCCCTGAGCCTCCCTCAAACCCAGAGCCCCTCTTGTACCCCAAACTTCTCATCCCCGGCCCCACCCCAGAGCCTGCAACCCCATCCCAGAGCCCTGACCCCCTTCCGCACCCCAACCCCCAGCCCAGAGCCCCTTCTCACACTCTGAACACCTCATTCATGGCCCCACCCCACAGCCCTCAACTCAATCCTCTGCCCCAGCTCTGAGCCCCTTCCCCACCCCAGACCCCTCATCCCCAGCTCCATTGGGTTGCGGCCATCAACAATTTTCTTCAACTGGGTCCCCAGAAAAAAAAAATGGAAAACCACTGATCTACATAATCTGCCCAGAGATAAGACTCTATATAAGGATTGTGCGCACAGGGCTGTCCGCCCCAGTGGCAGCCCAGTGCCTATTATGTCCTAGAAGACTATGAGTCAATAAAAGAAGATCTGTTTACCCATTGTTCCTGATCCCGTCGTGTTGTCGTTCCTGGTCTCATGCGTTGTTCCTGTGTACCTGTCTCCTGGCGTTCCCTGTGGTTTTGTCGTGCTCCCAAACCTGTGTGTAGTCCTTGTTCCGTAGGAGCATCAGATATGGTGATGTATTGATCGTCCTGATTTATTTTTATACCTACCTGTGTTATTTTGAGATCGTTGGCTTCAAGCCAATCTGTGGGGTTAACAGCTGAGTGCTTTTGTTATATGTTTATACTTGTTTGTTGTTGGTTGTGGGGTTCTGTTTAATAAATACCTGTTTGTACTTTATACCTACCTTCTTAGTATTCTTAAAGTGTTGATCACCCCTGGTGACAGATACGGGAGGGCGAATGGATCTGTAGTGTGTATGTGTGTGGAGGGGGGCGTTGTGGTTAAATCCTTATCTCCTTTTAGTAATACCCTGTACTGGGTTAACACCATCATTTCAGCTACAGTAGTGAAACAAACATTAAATGCTTTAAAGATACTGCACAACTGTACAACATTTTTGAGGGTATTGACATAGTGCTCGGAAACAAGAGCTGCCAATCAATCAAACCTGAGAAATTGTCCTCGACTGAAGTGTCAATAGAGGAGATTTTGAAATAAATTGCTAAATTAAACAGAGTAAGTCCCCAAAACCAAATGGTATTCACGCAAGAATTCTGAAAAATCTCAAATATGAAATTGCAGAACTACTAACTATGCTATGTATCACTTAAATCAGCCTCAGTAACAGATGACTGGAGGATAGCTAATTTAACGCTGATTTTTTTAAAAAGGCTCCAGAGGCAATCCTGGCAATCACAGGCCAGTAAGCCTAACTTCAGTATCAGGAAAATTGGTTAAAACTATAATACAGAACAGAATTATCAGACACATAGATGAACACCATTCGTTGGGGAAGAGTCAACATAGCTTTTGTAAAGAGAAATCATGCCTCACCAATCTATTAGAATTCTTTAAGGGGGTCAACAACCATGTGGACAAGGATGATCCAGTGGTTATAGTGTACGTGGACTTTCAGAAAGCCTTTGACAAGGTCCCTCACCAAACTAAGCAGTCCTGGAATAAGAGGGAAGGTCCTCTCCTGGATCAGTAACTGGTTAAAAGACAAGAAACAAAGGGTAGGAATAAATGGTCAGTTTTCACAATGGAGAAAGATAACTAGCGGGGTCTTCTCATGATCTGTACTGGGACCAGTGCTGTTCAACATATTCATAAATGATCTGGAAAAAGGAGTAAACAGTGAGGAGGCAAAGTTTGCAGACAATAACAAATTACTCAAGATAGTTAAGTCCAAAGCAGACTATGAAGGGTTACAAAGGGACCTCACAAAACTGGGTTGACGGGTCAACTAAATGGCAGATGAAATTAAAAGTTGATAAATGCAGAAGTAATGCACATTGGAAAATGTAATCCCAACTATCCATACAAAATGATGGGGTCTAAACTAGTTATCACTCAAGAAAGAGATCTTGGAGTCACTGTGGATAGTTCTCTGAAAACATCTGTTCAATGTGCAGTGGCAGTCAAAAAAAGCTTACAACACTGGGAACCATGAGATAATAAGACAGTAAATATAATAATGCCACTATATAAATCCATGGTACGTACAGTTCTGGAAAACTGTGCAGTTCTGGTCACTCCGTCTCAAAAAAGATGTATCAGAATTGGAAAAGGCAAAGAGAAGGGAAAACATGACTGGGGTATGGAACAGCTTCCATATGAGGAGAGATTAAAAAGACTGGGACTGGTCAGCTTGGAAAAGAGATGATTAAAGGGGGATATGATAGAGATCCATACAGTCATGAATGGTGTAGAAAGTGAATAAGGAAGTGTTATTTACCCCTTGTGACAGGGCGGGACTCACCACCTTGGCACCTCCTGCTGGCCGTGCTGGGAATTAGCTCTTGGTTGCCGGTGCGCCTTCCTCTAGTGGTATCTCACCGCCGTCACTTCTGCTCCACCTCTAAGACCCGCGTCACTCCCTGGACCGTGGCGTTCTCTTCTGGTGTTGGATCATATTAAAGAAGTTCTGTATTAAAATCACAAATGAGTTTGATTCCCCATAGTTTAAATTCCAGGGTATCACTAATTAAGAGGTCTCTTGATCTCTTATTTTTACTGTTTCTCTCCCTCTCCGTGTGAAACTTGCAAGCTGCTAATTGTGTTAGTACATCCTAAAACAGAGTCTGTTCTCAAAGCAATACTTTGTAACAACTAGTCACACACAGAGAGACTCAAAGCGATACTTTGTAACAACAGCAACAGCACACAGAGACTCCCCGCCCTTTTGTTGTATTTATCTCACTTTGTTAACATTTGTGATTAAAATAGAGATAGAGGATGTATGTGGATGGATGCTTGGTGTGGATAATAACTGAATGATCAGGGAGGTGCCAGCCTAAGAATCCCGTGTCCATCAGCTGAAGAAGGCGTTGTGTGGAAATAACCAGAGGACCCCTGGAGGGCAGACTGGAATCCACCCAACAGCCTCAAGGATGGGAGAACCAAAGAACAAGATAACATCTGGCAGCACGGAGCCATCAGGAATGTGCCATCTGCTGATTGATTCAGCAACAGCATGATGAATCAATTCCCATAGACTGGCATAGGAATAAATTCCTATAAAAATGAACTCTAGAAAGTGAGAACTTTGGGGTCTGATTCTGCAAACCAACTTCCAGGAGCATCAGATGAGCATCTGACAAGGCCCTGCTCCCTCCTCATGTCCAGGCCACCTGGCCAGTGGCTCAGCATAAGCAACTCTAAGGCTGGTAACTATGATAACAATCTTGCAGAACCTCTGTGTGTGTGTGTATGAAAGAATGTGTGAATAAATATGAAATTGAATGGAATGTTATAGCCATAACTAACTGTTTACTATGATTCTTTCTGTATTCACAATAAATGTGGCATTTTGCCTTTTCCCCTTTAATAAGATCCTGCTGGTTTTTATTTTATTGGTATAACACTGGGCACACACCTCCAGCTGTGCCCCACTCCACTTTCTCCCCCCATTGGGGGAACTAGCGGTCCATCCACTTGTCACTATGGCCTACTGCAGCCTTCGGTCTAGCCCCACACCTCAAGGTATAAACTGCAGTCCGAATACTGGTCACCTGTGGCAAGTGGGGGGAAAGGAAGCTACTCTGGGTCCCAAACCAAGGACCCTATAGCCAGCAGCCACGTACTGCCACTCCTCCAACTCCTACCACCTATATCCCTTGGCCACTTCCCTGTAGCCCTAGCACCTTCCCAGCCCTTTGTATCAGGGGCCTCAGTCTAGCAATCCTCAGGCTGGAGCTCCCTATTGCTCCCCTGACCCTACCCAGCACGGCTCTACCTAAGGTACTCCTCTAAGGCAGCCAGTCCTTCTATCTTGCACTCCAGGGAGAGACTGACTGCTCTGTTGAGCAGCCCTTCTTATAGGGCCCTCCCTGGCCCTGACTGGCTCCAACAAATCTTCTCCTGATTGGCTCTCTACAAGCCCTACTCCCACTGGTTGGGTTTTGCAAAGCCTCCCTGTGGACTGCTTTAACCCTCCATCTACCTGTGTGGGGCAGCTGCCCCATCACACCCCTTCACAAGAACCAGGGGTCAACCAATGAAATGAATAAGCAGCAGGTTTAAAACAAAAGGAAGTACTTCTTCACGCAACGCACAGTCAACCTGTTGAACTCTTTGCCAGGGGATGTTGTGAAGGCCAAAATTATAACTGGGTTCAAAAAAGAATTAGAAAAGTTCATGGTCAGGAACCCAACCCCATTCACTGGATGTCCCTGAGCCACTGACTGCCAGGTGCTGGGATTGACACTCTCTGTTTTATTTATTCCCTCTGAAGCACCTGCCATTGGATACTGTCAAAGGACAGGATAATGAGCTAGATACACCATTGGTCTGACCAGTATGGCCGTTGTTAGGGTCTAATCGATAAAGAGCAGGGGGCAGCTGTTTGAAGATTGCCATATTTGTGGTCACAAATCACAACCTGCTTGCAACAACAATCCCATCCAGTGTGTGGTATCAACCTCACCAGCAACACCACCACATCTCACTGGCAGATTGCTGAAGTCGCAAACCAAACTCAGCAACCAAGAATGGGACCAATCACAAAGCATAAAATCAGGATTACAAAATATGACAATCATCATCAATTAAAAATCCTTTACAAAAAGAGATGATCTATTAAGATAAGGAAAAATACCAAAGAAAGAGAAAATATGCATCAGATATTATTTGTTGTGCAGTAGCACCCAAAGGGGGTAATCAGGTTGTAGACCCTATTGTGCTAGCAGTGGTGAAGTCAAAAGGAGCTGCATACCCACAAATCTTGGCCATTGTATTTTTTTTAATTAGAATTTTTGTCCCTCCTTTGGCCCAGATACTCAAAGGTGTTTAAGCTCTTAATTTCCAACAGAAACACACTTGCAGTGGAAATTAGGATCCTAAATGCCTTTCAGCATCAGGGCCTTAGTATTTGCTTCACACCTGCTCAATTCTGTGCCTATCTTTTTTTCTTCCACTCTCTTCATAACGGAATGCAATAATCTTTAACTTTGAATTGAACGTTTGAAGCCATGATGTTCAAGTTAGTTAGACATTAGGCAAAAGGATTATTGCACACTCATCACTATTTAGTAGTGCCTGGGAATATTCAATAAAAAAAAGTCTCCAGTCCTCTCTCTTCTGATTTTGGGTGATTTAAAATTCTGTATTTACTCCATCTCTAGAGCCCTGCGTGGATACAAAATTTGTATCCACAGCCAATCCATAAAAATAATCCGCAGACATAAAGAGGATATCTGCAGATTTGCAGGGTTCTAGATACAAAATTTGTATCTGCATCTGATCCATGATCTACAAAAATGGTCCATGGATATTCAGGGATCTGCAGGGCTCTATCCATCTCATCTTTCCAGTAGACACTGAATGAGGTTAAACTGTTGGGATATTTCTTATGCCAGACATCCAGTATGTTACATAATATGGCTGATTCACTCTAAGGCCCGGTCTATATTTAAAATTTATACCGTTGGTGAGGTAGACAAGGCCTAAGACCCAGGTTCTGTTCACTGCAGCAGATAGGAAGGTGGACAGGAAAATGGTTACTGCTCCCAGATTCTCAGGGAGGGTCTGTGCAATGGTGTACATTAAGGAAGCCTGGAAACTGCTGTAACTTACACTAGCTGGCATTGGTCCCTACAGGACAATGTGTCAGCTAAGCATAGTCAGCAACATGCTTCAACCATGGCCCAACGCAATTCCTCTCCACATCTGGCATGCCCTGTGCTAAGGCCAAATAGAGGGAGTGGCATCTCCCTACATCAATGGATTTCTCAGCTGGACAGATCTGGCTGCTTTCTGACACCTCAGTGCTGCTCAGGCAGCATACAGGGACTAGACCAGAATAGAAAGTGTCAAGTATCTTTGTAAGGGAAATTATTCTTACCCATTTAACTAGTTTCTCAAAGGGAAAACATTTAGAAACCCCTACTTATATGCTGGTTAGGAAGAACAAATGCATTGCAAATTAACTGGCTTTCCTGCCACTATTCTGGGTAATGCCTTCCATATTCTTCACCAACCTGAAAACCACAATGATGACTAATTTCCTTTGGGCAGGAAGGTGAGCACAGACCTGCCCTGAAGTTACTACAGAAACCTGTCCTAACGGGAGGATAGTCATTCCCAGACTTCAAAACACCGCACAGCTAGAGGGCATTCTCTACTGGAGAACTGTCTTTCAGGAATGCCAGTGGATAGACATGGAATGAGGAGTAAGAGGGGTAGAAGAATTAAAGCTGTTACATGAAAAGAACGCCCAAAAACATGCGGAAATTCCATCACATCCCAGCCACGGTTTTGCATTCCATGTAAAGCTCAAGCTAACCTAAGCCCATCCACCATGATATGGCACATCCACCATGATATGGTTTTGATTTTCAAATATAATAGGCAGGGGACCAAAATGGAGCTCAAAGGGCTGATACACTGCCCCTGATTGTTTTGAGAGGCAAGCATTCTCTCCTTGGAACAGGTAAGAAAGAAAGTAAAACAGACAAATAATTTACCCTTCTCATAGTTACAGATGTTTTGTTACTCAATCCACTGTCACAAATTATGTACCAGAGAGCAGTGTTACCATTTGAGTTCACAGGAGATTTTCAAAAGGGCACATGGCAAGAAGTTAAGACAGCTAACTGACATTTGCTCCTCTGAAAATCTCTCCAGATGCTACTTACACAAACTGAGTTTGGAAACCTTCAGGGAAACTACAGATGGTGTTGTGTTGTGTTGATGAATCTTCTCAGCATGAAGAATCATTTATGCTAGCATGGGAAAGGGAACTAAATGCCCAACTTGAGTCTGAAGTATGAAAAGATATCATTCTTGTGTTACTTGAGATCATGTTCTGTGTTTTTGAATATGCTTGAAATGAACTACAAGACTATAATAAGATGGTAACCCTAGTGTAAATGAAAATGCCTGTAACGCATCACATGGATAAGTATAGGAGAGTTTGACACCAGCAAGATGGGGGATGAATCTATGAGATATTCTGCTGCATAGCATGTGGATTTGTCCAGCATTCAACCACCAGTGGTTCTTAATAACCCATCATATAGCAAAGATTGCAAGACTGGCAATTCCCCTGATTCCTGAAGTTTGTGTGCAGTGTATGCTATGTGGGTAATGTGGCGGAGACAGTAAAACACTGGCTGAACTTTTAATGTCTTTAGAATGCTCTGTAATCTACAGACCTGGCAGAACATAAGCAGTCCTTTGTTCTTAGAAAAGATATGTCAAGCTTGGCATGCTACATATAAGTATAAACTGTGACAGGCAAATTTAGATAAGGAATTCCTACGTAAAAGGTATAACAGATATTTGTGAGGTACATAAAAAAAAAAAAGAGAGAGCAATGAGAAACATGACTTCCTTTGAACTGATATAAATGCCAGATGAAAAATCTGTAAGTATCCTAAACACCCAATGTAATGTGCAGAAAGATGATATTTGTGATAATCTTTGGCAAATAAATGACTTGTGGGAAGAGACTCAAATTATTTGTCTCCTGCACAGATCTCAAATACTACTCATCTTTAAAACTCTTCTTGCTTTTTTTCTACAGGCACTCTGAGGAACAGTTCTTAGTTTATGTTTCTGTCAGTTCTGAACTGAATTTAAAGGGGAAAGGAAAGAAAAAAATTATACTCAACATTAATTTCTTTCTTTAGAATGTTTGTAAAGTACTTTGCGATTTTCTGATTAAAGGAGCTATAGAGGTGCAAAGTACTAATAGTGATTTTAAGTATTAAATATGATTTTATGATCATTTATTGGATAGAAATTCCAATGTGAAACCAAACATCAGGCTTACAGTGTAAGCTCTTTGAGCACGGACCATGCTTTCTTTTGTGTTTACACTGCATCTAGCCCTAGCAGATAGTGGGCATTATTGCAAACTAACAAATAATACTGTACTAGTAGGTCAGCTGATTACTCACTAGGCTAAATTATCTTCTAGTTTCACCGGAGCAAACATCCTTCTCCTTTTTTCACTTTTGTGAAAACTTGACTCACATTAGGTCAAACTGTGGCATTTGACTACTGACACGCATTACAGCCGCTGTGCTGATGGTGGTACAATTCCTTCCCAAATAGCCTAGTGCAGTGATTATCAACCTATTTACCATTGTGGGCCACATATGCAGCTCCCTATGTATTATGTGGGCCGCATCCACACAATATGTGTACTACCTATATGTCCCTGAGGATGTCACATTGGCCGTAGCTGTGTGCTGATTGGGCCGCAAGCAGCTTGCAGGCCACGGGTTGAGAACCACTGGCCTAGTGCATGAGGGAACCATGCAAGCTTTTCCATCAGTGTCTGCTCCCCCAAGTACAACCAACTTTTTCCATGGATGGAAGCTACGGGCCCTCCTTTCCCCAGGGGTGCTGGATCAACTTGTATAGTGAGGGTGCTGAAAGCCATTGAACCAAACTAAACCCTGAATATGATGAAAACAACTTCAAGCCAAGGGGTGCAGCAGCACCCCTAGTTCCACCTCCTATGCTCTTCTCTGACTCCTCTGAAAGTTAGTCTACATCTGACTCGCTTCACCGATGCAGCTGCACTGCTGTAGCACATCTGTGAAGATGCTCTAAGCCAACGGGAGAGCGTTCTCCATTTGGCATAATAAATCACCTCTGCGAGAGGCAGTAGCTATGTCCATGGAAAAAGCTCTCCCATCAACATAGCGCTGTTCACACCAGTGCTTAGGTTGGTGTAACCTATGTCGCTTGGGGTGGGAGTGGCTTATTCACACCCTTGAGTGACGTAAGTTATACCAAAGTAAGTGGTACTGTAGACCTGGCCTGAGATTCTGTCTGTTCCCAAGGGGGATCAGTGAGGAGAGTCAAATCACTTCTTGGAATGCAAGAATAATAACTGTAAGTGAATCTTTCACAGGCATGTGGGGAGGGAGGACTCTTTGCAAACATTCTTCTCCCCCTCTGAGCTTTCATACAAACATCATTCACAATCTGGCCCACTGTGTATAAATTTATTATAAAATAATGCTAAACAATATCTTGGCATCACTGGAGTCATCTATCAGGGCTAGTGAGCATTAAGCATTTAAGGTATGAAAGTTTTTGCCTGCATAATTTGTTATTACAAATTATTTAAAATTTTCAGTCGTCATTGCAGATCCTGATATTACATACATATACAGCAAGTCTTGTGACCGATTTGTACTGGGGATTGCTGTTTAATCCTCCCAAACTGTCATATTCAGGAAACAAAAGCATAGGATCTTCTGAGTGTTTCTGTATTTCTGCTTGCTCAGCAAAGCAGTGTTTATCTATAGAGCAGCTTCCTTACAAAGGATGAACAACAGCTTTAGGGTCAGATTTTCTGTGTGTGCTTAAAGTTAGACTCCTGTTGGGTTTCAGCATAAAAGTGGCCTGATTTTTAGAGGTGCTCAGCACTTGCAGCTCGCACCAGTGCCACGTGAGAACTACACCAGCTGAATTACTTTACTGGCTTGGGACCAGAGTGTATCAGAGCCATGTTGTGGGGAAAGCCAAATCAAAAACTCCTTATGCCCTTCCCTGATTTGAGAGGTGAGCAAGTGTCAGCTATAACCCAGTTCTGTTTGTAAAGTGCATTGGAATCCTTTAGGGTGAAAGATACTATGGAACTGACAGATATTATGTTATTGATGTTCATGTGAGAGGAATCACAAATAAACATTCTAAGGCAGGGGTGGGCAAAGTACAGCCCACGGGCCACATCCAGCCCTTCAGACATTTTAATCTGGTCCTCTCACCCCCGCCAGGGAGCAGGGTCAGGGGTTTGCCCTGCTCAAGCGCTCCAGCCGGGGAGCAGGGTCTGGGGCTTGCCACACAGCTCCCAGAAGCAGCGGCATGTCCCCGCTCCAGCTCTACTTGTAGGGGCAGCCAGGGGGCTCTCCGCGCGCCACTCCCCCCCAAGCGCCGCCCCCTGCAGCTCCCACTGGCCAGGAACCGTAGCCAATAGGAGCTGCAGGGGCGGTGCCTGCAGATGGGGCAGTGCACAGAGCCACATGGCCGGGGCCACACCTCTGTGTAGGAGCCGTAGGCAGGCATGCTGCTGCTTCTGGCAGCTGCGGTGGTGGCGCCTGCAGATGGGGCATCATGCAGAGCTGCATGGCCGCGCCTCCACGTGGAGCCGGTGGAGGAAATTGCCACTGCTTCTAGGAGGTAAGCACTGCTTGGAGCCTGCACCTCCAGCCAGAGCCCTCAACCCCCACTGCGCCCCAGCCCCTCCCGTCCTCTGAACCCCTCGGTCCCAGCTCAGAGCACCTCCTGCACCCCAAATCCCTCATCCCCACCCCAGAGCCCACACACCCAGCTAGAGCCCTAACACCCCCTCACTCCCTCCCAGCCTGAACTCGTCATTTCTGGCCGCACCCCCAGTTGGAGCCCTCACCTTACCCTACCCCACCTCACCTCACCCTCCCTCACCCTAACCCCCAATTTTGTGAACATTCATGGCCCGCCATACAATTTTTATACCCAGATGTGGCCCTCAGGCCAAAAACTTTGCCCACCCTCAGCAAGTTTGCAGATGACACTAAACTGGGAGGAGAGGTAGATACGCTGGAGGGTAGGGATAGGATACAGAGGGACCTAGACAAATTAGAGGATTAGGCCAAAAGAAATCTGATGAGGTTCAACAAGAACAAGTGCAGAGTCCTGCACTAAGGACGGAAGAATCCCATGCACCGCTACAGACTAGGGACCAAATGGCTCGGCAGCAATTCTGCAGAAAAGGACCTAGGGGTTACAGTAGACGAAAAGCTAGATATGAGTCAACAGTGTGCCCTTGTTGCCAAGAAGGCTGTCATAAATATAAAAGGAAGGGTAACCACCTTTCTGTATACAGTGCTATAAAATCCCTCCTGGCCAGAGGCAACATCCTGTTACCTGTAAAGGGTTAAGAAGCTCAGCTAACCTGGCTGGCACCTGACCCAAAGGACCAATAAGGGGACAAGATACTTTCAAAACTTGGGGGAGGCTTTTGTTTGTGCTCTTTGTTTACGCAATTGTTCTCTCTTGGGACTGAGAGAGGCCAGACAGAAATCCATCTTCTCCAACCCATCCTAAACCATTTTCCATCCTGATTTTACAGAGATGATTTTTACCTTTCTTTTTTTTTCTTTTTTTTTCTTAAAAGAAGGATTTTATTAAAAAAAAAAGAAAGGTAAAAATCATCTCTGTAAAATCAGGATGGAAAATGCTTTACAGGGTATTCAGATTCAGAACACAGAGGATCCCCCTCTGTGCAAAACCTTAAAGTTACAGAAAACAGGAATAAACCTCCCTCTTAACACAGGGAAAATTCACATAAAACAAAAGATAAACTAATGCGCCTTGCCTGGCTTACCTATACTGGTTGCAATATTGGAGACTTGGATTGGGATGGGTTGGAGAAGATGGATTTCTGTCTGGCCTCTCTCAGTCCCAAGAGAGAACAACTACATAAACAAAGAGCACGAACAAAAGCCTCCCCCCCACCCTCCCAAGATTTGAAAGTATCTTGTCCCCTTATTGGTCCTTTGGGTCTGGTGCCAGCCAGGTTAGCTGAGCTTCTTAACCCTTTACAGGTAACAGGATGTTGCCTCTGGCCAGGAGGGATTTTATAGCACTGTATACAGAAAGGTGGTTACCCTTCCCTTTATATTTATGACAAAGGTCAATGGCATTTTGGGCTGTATAAGTAGGGGCATTGCCAGCAGATCGAGGGACGTGATCGTTCTACTCTATTCGACATTCGTGAGGCCTCATCTGGAGTACAGTGTCCAGTTTTGGGCGCCGCACTATAAGAAGGATGTGGAAAAATTGGAAAGAGTCCAGCGGAGGGCAACAAAAATGATTAGGGGACTGGAACACATGACTTATGAGGAGAGGTTGAGGGAACTGGGATTGTTTAGTCTGCGGAAGAGAAGAATGAGGGGAGATTTGATAGGTGCTTTCAACTACCTGAAAAGGGGTTCCCAAGAGGATGGATCTAGACTGTTCTCAGTGGTAGCAGATGACAGAACGAGGAGTAGTGGTCTCAAGTTGCAGTGGGAGAGGTTTAGGTTGGATATTAGGAAAAACTTTTTCACTAGGAGGGTGGTGAAGCACTGGGATGGGTTACCTAGGGAGGTGGTGGAATCTCCTTCCTTTGAAGTTTTTAAGGTCAGGCTTGACAAAGCCCTAGCTGGGATGATTTAGTTGGGGATTGGTCCTGCTTTGAGCAGGGGGTTGGACTAGATGACCTCCTGAGGTCCCTTCCGACCCTAATATTCTATGATTCTAAGCTGTAGTTCATGATGAAATTGTCAAATGGCAAATAAAAGCAAATGGCTTTCAGCCTTCCCTTGAGATATGTTCTCTATATGCACTTTGTGTAAAAAAAAATTTCAACACCAATGACATATGTGTTCCTTACTTAATCATAAGACTTCCTGGTCAACTCAGTAACAGATTTGCTTTTGTCAGTGAAGAAGTTTCTTCATCACCTTGCTCTGCGGCTCTCGACATTCAGAATTTTCTTCCTGTAAGACAGAAAGAAAAAGAGAACAACAGAACTGTGAGTTTCAGTGTATTTGTTTTTCACTACATTGGAAACAGCTGCTGTAACCTGACCTATTGCAAGTACATTAACGTAATGCTTAAGAGGTGTTAGGTTTGGACAGTGTCCCTTAAAGAGGGAGCTGGGTGAATTGACTCATGCCTGGTCAACTGAACCCCAGTTGGGGAGGGACAGCATGATATTTACAAGAGGTGGTTTTTACCATCCTCAGAAAAACTAGTTAATCCCAGTTTAAGACATTTTCTATTTTAAAAACTGTTTTATTAATGCATGCCACATTACACTTAGTTTTAGTTACATATTTAAATTATGGTTACATAAGGCAGGAGAGTTGTATATTAATTTGGGTTGTACAAATAAAAAGTAAAACTGAGGTGGGCATAATACTAATACATAATACTGAACATCAAAATGTCTGTCTACATTTTGGTTTGGTATTTTCTCAATGGAAGTTATATATGTCATGACAGGTTTCAGTTTTCATTATAATATAAATAAAAGTTGAAACCATTTGATTATATAAAAAAAACAACAACAAGGCAGAGTTGTAGGCTTGAAGCGCTGACCAATCAGAAGCGTGCAGAGTTGCAGACTACAGTCCAGGTCCATTTGGCCATGCAACGTTCTGTAGCAAAATACCAACTTGGATGTTGTGGATAGACTCAGCCTATTCCTCAGTTTTGAATGGACTGATCCAAAGTTTGAAGAGATTCGTTCTATGCTTGCTGAATTTACTGGACACTGATGCAATTATTTTTCCCAGTTTCCTGGTTTAAAACAGATGTCCTAAACTAGTTTTTCTTGAGACATTGCCAACCCTGCAGTTGGGCTATAAGAGAAGGGAAGCCTGGGTGACTCAGGCCAGAGAATCAGTCAGGAAAGGGGCAAAGAGAGCAGACATGGCCCAGGGAATAGGGAGACAGGTCAGAAGCAAGAAGTTCCTGAGTGCCAGAGTCCCCTGGGAAAATCTCAATTGCCTGCTGAGAGAGATCCAGTGAGTCAGAGCCTAGGAGCCACAAGAAATCATGACCAGCAGGAAGTCCTCTGGGAGGGACTGGCAATGAGAACTAGAGGTCTAATTCTAATTCCTGAGCTGCACCCAAATCTAACCCAACCTGAGCACAGTTAACCTGTCCTGACCCAAGCATGTTGAGTCACTTCAGACCCAACCCAAACCCAACACTTACCCCTGAACCTGTGTCAGTGCTGCTTCCTCATCCTTGGGGCTTGGCCTGTCAGGGACTTCCCATGCTCCATGCCCATGGGCCATCTCTGGCTGCCTCCTTCTCCAGGAGGTCAGCGCAGTGGCAGCTACATGACCTGTTCCTGCCGGCCACCCCACCGCATTGTGTGTGCTGCAGAGTGAGAGGCGATGTAACTCACCAGCACACTCACTTCACAGTGCACACACAGGACCAAGGTAGTGGTGGCCAGCAGGAGCGAGACACACAGCTGCCCCTATGATGATGCCAGAACAAGAGGTGGTGATCAGAGCTGAGTCTGCGTTGTTGTCAGACCTGATCCAAACCCAACACTAGTAGTCGGGTCCTGTTGGGTTGCAAGGTTCCAGTGGGAACATGCTGGAGGAAAAGGGGCCTTCAGGGAGTGAAGACCTAGCATCCAGGGCTTTGTGACCAGAGCACAGAACATTCCTGCAGGAAGCCATGAAGAACAAAGGACTGAGGGGTAAAGAAGAAATCCCCTGGGAGCTGTAGCGTAGGGTGGACTGAGGAACTGGCTTTGGTAACTTTGCCAGTCTAGGGAAAACAGAACTTCCTGGAAAGGTGTGGCAGTGAGTCCTTTGTGAGCGAGGAAGGACAACTTGTTATAGATAGGTTTTTGGACCAACATTTATTATATGTGTACATCTTTTATACGTGGAACTAACCAAACAGATACCTTGTAACAATTACCCATCTTCTCTGCTTTAATGTAGACGGATGGGAGAACAAAGAAGGAATGCTATAAACCATTTAGATAATAAATTCGCACCACTGCTGTTTCTACGATGCATTAGAGACAGTGGTGCTCTTTTAAGCACATCACCCATTGTTCCACTAGAATGCTGGCACTTTGTTAAGGACATACCAACTACAGATGCGGGCACTGAAGTTGGATTTTGCCCCATTTAACCAACACATTAGGCATGACTTAAACTTGAGGTGCTTTCTTGCCACTGTCTGGTATGTTTTCAAATAATTATAAATCCCCTTTGGAAGGAGAAAAGATCTTTTAAATTGATCACTGATGGAAGAATTACCAAAGCTCAGGAGGAATTTCCTGCAATTGTAAAAGACTGGCTACCAGACAATGGAACTGGCTCCAGTCCTCATTGAAGACAATAGAAAAACTCTCATTAACTTTGTGAGCAAGCCTACATTTTTTCAGGTCTTGTCTCCTCAGCATGAACACTAATGATCATTTGGTACATTTCATAAGAGATTGGCAGGGGTTGCCCAAGTATCCTCGGCTAACATTTCAACTCCCTTGCACTGTTGTGCAATGGGCTATTCGCATTTAAGTGCTACTGTTGCATACTGAGAATTTGTGAAGTTCTTTGGAATCTTCAACATCGTTACTGAGGTAAAACTTGCACTGAAGTTAAAGGGAGTAAATACTTATCTTTGACTTAGTATTAACAGGAAGGGAGATGGACATAGATATAGTCCTACCAATTACAATATTACAAGTTTTAGACTAGCAACTATTCCTGAATAATTATACAGAATGACTTAGACTGATTATAGTAATTTATATTTAATGATAAAAATTAGAATCTTAAAGGGAAAGGCTCACAAAAATGGAAACAACAGTTATTTAGGTAGTTCAGAACCTCAGAGTTTGGTTAAAATGACGAACAAAGATTCAGAAACAGAGAGCTTTTTCAGCCTGTGGTGGCTCAAGGAGAAAAGCTGGACATTTTGGCTCTGATCTGGAATAGATCCTTTGATACTACCACTACATGTACTAAATAACTACTGAGGCAAAATCTCCACAGAAGATGGAGGGGGAATACACAAGCAATGAACTACCAGAAGTCTGGAAGACAGAATTTACAAAACAGCATCCAATCATACCTGTTGTAAGTACTTGTTGCATAGTCTTTGTCTATTATCATGCCTTCTAAATAAAATCTCTATGCAAGCAGGGGGAAGCCAGGATCATGGATCTGGCTAGTGGAAGCAGGGAGAGATTGAGAAACATTTTCATGATATGTTCTATCATTTTACTCCAACCCTGAGGAAGCCTTTCTGTGGGGCACCCTGGCATCCAGATCTGTGGGCAGAGAACAGGTTTGGATTTTCCCCTCTCCCCAGACCTTCTGGGACAAAGTCTACAGCAACATGCATGGACAGTATGACACCCCACCACCAAAGCTAGGTGGCAGTTAAAGTCAGGGGAGCTGCTGACATCATGGCTCCATTAGGAGCCACTCCATCCAGGAGTTGCAGGGAATTAGTGGCAAGAAGGAGCTGGGCAGCACTGTGATTGTGAGAGGCCTTGGATGGATTCGCAAGACTATCATGGATCTTGTGGGTTCACAGGGCTAGGCAGTGGCACCTTGGCTTTTTCACAGGTGGAGAGGAAAGGGAAGGGACAGATTGCCCCACTTAATGGCAGAAATTATTTAGGCTGAAATTTGCAGTTTCCATTCTCCTATATAGGAGCAATCCATCTAGGGGAGATTGAGCCCCAAAGCAGCAAATTATATTTTTGTATTTATTTATATTTGCAAATGCTAGTCATCATTGTATTACCAATTGGGCTCATCAGTATAATAATTTGTACAGCTTAATAAAATGCTAAGGAACTACATAGTAATTAGGGCTGTCGATTAATCACAGTTAACTCACGCAATTAACTCAAAAATTAATTGCGATTAAAAAAATGAATCACGATTAATCGCACTGTTAAACAATAGAATACCAATTGAAATTTAGTAAATATTTTTGGATATTTTTCTTCATTTTCAAATATATCGATTTCAATTACAACACAGAATACAAAGTGTACAGTGCTCACTTTATATTATTTTTATTACAAATATTTGCATTGTAAAAATGATAAAAGAAATAGAATTTTTCAATTCACCTCATGCAAATACTGTAGTGCAATCTCTATCATGAAAGTGCAACTTACAAATGTAGGGTTTTTTGTTACGTAACTGCACTCAAACAAAACAATGTAAAACTTTAGCACCCACAAGTCCACCCAGTCCTACTTTTTGTTCAGCCAATCGCTAAGAGAAACAAGTTTGTTTATTTTTACAGGAGATAATGCTGCCCTTTTCTTGTTTACGTCACCTGAAATTGAGAACAGGCGTTCGCATGGCACTGTTGTAGCTGGCGTCGCAAGACATTCAAATGCCTCTTCATGCTTTGGCCATCGTCCAGAGGACATAATTCCATGCTGATGATGGTCGTTAAAAAGGAATATATTAATTAAATTAATGACTGAACTCCTTGTGGGAACAATTGTATGTCTCCTGCTCTGTTTTACCTGCATTCTACCATATATTTCATGTTATAGCAGTCTCAAATGATGAGCCAGCACATGTTGTTCATTTTAAGAACACTTTCACTGCAAATTTGACAAAATGCAAAGAAGATATCAATGTGACATTTCTAAAGATAGCTATAGCACTCGACCCAAAATTTAAGAATCTGAAGTGTCTTCCAAAATCTGAGAGGGATGTGGTGTGGAGCACGCTTTCAAAAGTCTTAAAAGAGCAACACTCTGATGCGGAAACTACAGAACCCAAACCACCAAATAAGAAAATCAACCTTTTGCTGGTGGTATCTGACTCATCTTCATTTTCATCATCTGTGTTGGTCCGCACTGCTTTGGATCGTTATCAAGCAGAACCCATCATCAGCATGGACGCATGGACTTTGGAATAGTGGTTGAAGCATCAAGGGACATATGAATCTTAGCACATCTGGCATGTAAATATCTTCCAACGCTGGCTACAACAGTGCTATGCAAACGCCTGTTCTCACTTTCAAGTGACATTGTAAACAAGAAGCAGGCAGCATTATCTTCTGTACATGTAAACAGACTTGTTTGTCTGAGTGATTGGCTGAACAAGGATTTGTAGGCTCTAAAGTTTTACATTGTTCTATTTTTGAATACAGGTTTTTATTGTACATAATACTACATTTGTAAGTTCAACTTGCATGATAAAGAGATTGCACTACAGTACTTGTATTAGGTGAATAGAAAAATACTATTTCTTTTGTTTTTTACAGTGCAAATATTTGTAATCAAAAATAAATATACACTGTGTATTCGGTGTTGTAATTGAAATCAATATATTTGAAAATGTAGAAAACATCCAAAAATATTTCAATAAATGGTATTCTATTATTAACAGCGCAATTAATCGTGATTCATTTTTTTATCGCTTGACAGCCCTAATAGTAATTAAAGATTACCTTGTAAATCCACGTAGTGACCACAAGAATAGTTAACCCTTAATCTGAATTTTTAAAGATATGGTTATAATGTACTTGTCTGGACAGCCATAGCAACAAAATGATTGCATACAAAATTAGAATATGTTTTAGATGTGTGTGTTTAGTACTTGCCACATAATAATCTGAGTCAGATACCAGTCCAGAACTCTATCCAGCCAGAAATATACGCAGGTAAACAGATTCATCACCGTGTAATTCCACAGGCTCACATTCCACCCTCAATTATCTCCATACAATCCTATCAGCTTCTTTGGGATTACAAAGCTATATTTGCAACTGAATTTGGCCCAGTCCATATACACAATCAAACAAATTTTGGCCTCCGATATGCTCGTGCAATTTCCATTAAATTCAATAGGAGTTGCACCCAGACATTTGAGGCAGGATTTGAGCTCAATTCTAGACCCATTTAAATAAAGGAGCATTCTGCGCTGAATTTACTGGAATCTCAATGAAGCCCTTGGCCCTTATTCTATAACTTACGGATGAAAAATTCAGCTTTTTTTTTTTTTCAGGTAAAGATGGTTGTGGAGAGTCTCCTATTTAATGGCTTTAGCTTCCAATCCTCGTTCCACAACTGACAAATATAATATTTCTCTTGTAGGTTTTTCAAGCTGCCGTTGCAATTGCAATGTTTGTTCTAGGGTGTTTTGGTGAAGCAGGAATTGGAGCACCATGGTGGTGTGCAACTATGGTAAAACAACAATAACATTACATAAAAACTAAGAATCCTTAATTGTTTGTTTCATTATTTAGCAATGAAAGAAATTAGCTCAGAAGGACCAAATCCTCAACTACTGTATATCAGTTGAAGCTAATGGAGCTACCTGATTTACAGTAGCTGAGAATCTGGCTCCAAAATGTATAGCAAGAAAAGTAATCTTTCCACATTTTCTGTTGTCTTGTTTTTCACAGTTCCTTATATCTGGATTGTCCCTACTTATACTGGAGAAAAAACACTCAGTTCCTTGGGTGAGTGTAATGATCACAGTACCAGAGGAATCCAGGGCTTTTTCAGCAAAGGATAAAAAGAAAACCTGAAAAAAATGAATGTAAAATTCTAAATAGATTTTTGTGGGAGGGAGACTCTCTTCACATCTATGTATTTCTGAATGTCACTTCAGTGTGATGAAACAAAACAATGTGTTTAAATGTTTAAGACATCTATGAACAAACCGAGTAGAAAACTATTCAAATCAAATTGAAGAAACAACCATTCTAATACCCCATCCTGCAAAGACTTACGCATATGCTTGATTTTACATACTGAGTACTTGCTGGTTACAAAGTTAAGCAAGTGCCATGGCCTTTGCAGGATTAGTGCTTATATTTACAACCCATCAGAATCCAAGGATGTAGCACAAGGACAAATTCTATGGCTCTCAGGTAAAACACTCTACTGATGACAAAGATGAGTTCTTAGAGATCAAGGAAAACTCTGCCAAAACAAATGAACACTACAGGCAGCCACTCATGGTTTCTGTGAACCTTCCTTAGAAGAGAGGTAATACAACCAAGGACCCGTGATAAAAAAAGAAAAAACTTGTTCATTGTCTGGTCCAGACTGAACGTAGGACCTGATCCAATGTCCACTGAAGTCAATACTTAAAGAATACTTTAGATCAGGTATTAAGGGTGTACTTAGCCCAGCCAAGTATAGGAAAATGTGAGGTACCAGCTTAAATTCATAAAACATTTTACAGTCTTAGAATTTCAGACCATTATTAACACTGCTTTCCAATCAGTTTGTGGAACACTTTGAATAAGTGGCTACACAAATACCTGTCATTAATTAAGGGAATAAAGGCTACTTGGTTCTATTTCTGATGCTCCCTGGGGCATATCATTTAATTGTTCAATGCCTCAATTTATCCATCAGTAAAATGAATATAATAATACCTGCCTCACAGGGCATTATGTGGCTTAGTTAATTAATGCTGATAATGCACTTTGAGATCCTCAAATGAAAAATACTAAATAGTCTATAGGAAAAATGTCACTTTGTCACTATAATACTGAGCATAAACAACAGCAGTGACTGAACAATTTATTATTCTCTGGAGTTTGCTTTGATTAGATCGCCTCAGAGCCCCTTTCCTCATGACACCAGTGATGTAAGTTCCTTTTATCTTACTTTAATATTTATTAACTGTATTTTTCCTTTCACATTTTATTAAACATCTTTGCTTAAGTAAAAATATTTATTTACAAAGCACTATCAATTAATATACAAAGTAAATATTTATTTACAAAGACAATCAATTAATGCCTATGGAGCTATTCACATACTAAAAGTTAAGCATGTGCTTAAATGCTTTACTGGTTTGGACAGAGCGCTCAGAACCTTGCAAGACTGAATCTTTCATCTTTGACTTCTCTGAGACTGGGGGCTGGGGGGGAAGAATGCTAATTAATTGACAGGTCTTGCAAGGCACACACCTGCCCACGAGGAACTGGATTGAAATTAACAACTCATTTCACCCAGGCCACCAGAAAATTTTAAATTATTTCCATGGCAAGCATTGACCCACTACCATTTTGCCTAGATGTTATGTTATCCCCAGGGGTGTCATAATTCTACCATCCTGTGTAATTTAGATGACTTTTATTAGTCTAACCTGGTCCTGTAGAGGACAGTGCTTTCAGCATTTATATGTCATCCTCAAAACATTCTCGGTCTCTGTCACTGTTTTGGAAAAACATCAGTATATGATTCTGTAGGGTCCTGTGCCCATCAGCGTATACAATTAAACAAGGATACAGAGATGTTTATACAGCATTAAAAATTGTTTTCCATTTTGGTTCTAGCCTGAAAGATTGGCATGAGCCTACAGAGTGGACTCAGCAGAACTTGGATTAGCAGCCTTTGAGCTAGGAGTCTTTGTCTGGATTTTGTGCCTGCTGCAGCGAGCAAGGCGTGTACTTGGCGCGGTTCACCCCAATCCCGGACACCTGCCCCTTTTGCGGTGTGAGGGAAACCCTGGCGCACGTATACCTGGAGTGCACCAGGCTGCAGCCCCTATTCCGGCTCCTCACAAATATTTTATTAAGATTTTGGTTGCATTTTTCCCCTCACCCCCTTATCTATGCACGCCCTATCCGTGGTCCCACTAAGTCACGGGACCTCCTGGTCAACCTCCTCCTGGCCCTTGCTAAAGGGGCCATCTATAAAATCAGGGTGAGGAGGCTGGCCGATGGAGTCTCCTGTGACTGTGGGGCCTATTTCTGATCCTCCGTCCGTTCACGCCTCCGGGCAGAGTTCCTCTGGGCGGCGTCCACTGACTTCCTTGACGCCTTCGAGGAACAGTGGGTGCTGTCCAAGGTTCTCTGCTCGGTGTCCCCGTCCGGTTCCCTTCGTTTGACCCTTTGACCGCACCCCGTCCCTGTTGTTCATTAGTTGTATGCCAGCGTTAGCATTATTTACCACGTAAGGGCCATAATCAAAACTCGTATTTAAATACATGTATGTTGGCACATGCCACACACATTTAGCTTGATCTTACTTCCACTGACGTCAATGACAGAACTCCCACTGACTTTAATGGGAGCAGGAATGGGACCCTTTACCATGGTCTCTCTTCTGTGCTCACTTATACCCATGCACTTCTCCTGACACTGTAAAGCACTGAGTGCAGAATCTGACCCCTACATATTTTAGGCCAGATCCTCAATTTAAGTCAATGGAGCTATGACAATTTATACCAATTGAGGAGCTGGCCCTTATATATATAAAGACACTTAAAATTAGCAAAATGTTGGTAAAATTTTCCTCAGTACTTATGGATGAAATTCATCATAATGAAGAGGACCTGCACAAAGCCCAATCCACCACTTGAGTCCCATTCAATCCCAGCACTAAACATGGCAGCAAAACTAATGCAAATCGCAGATCTCCATCTGGTGAGCATCAGCCTAGCTAGTACATCACTTTTAGCTATTATCATTACATCAGCTGCTTATCCATGACACCTGATTCCATGTACAAATAAATATAATGAAAAGTTGATATTGTCTCTAGTCTACATTCTTCCAGATATCTTTACTGTAATTGCCCCACCTCAGAATGTTTGTCCTGCTTATACTGGTGCCTTAATCTAACTGACCGCAGAGGGCTGGTGCGCTCTCTGACTGAAAGAGAGGGGATGGAACATACATACTAACTACTCACTCAAGTCCCTCAGTTTAGGCCTATTAAATGGGTGTGAATAAAACCTCACAAGAGCCCTCTCCCCTGAGCTAACAAACTATATACCTCAGGGCACATTAAAGGTTTTCCCACCCCTTACCTGTCCATCTAATGCTTGTGGTCTATCCTGGAATCAGTTTATGAAGATCTGAAGTTGGGCTCTCAAGAACTATTTCTGCAAGATCATGATTCCAGGTGTTGGCTTTGCAGAATGGTCATTGTAGTCTTTTCATTGCCAACAAACCTAAAAATTCTATAAGTCTCCAAGTTAAGCATGATCACAGAGATTATGCCTCCAGGAAATGCAACAAGCTAGATTATTCTGTTAAAAGTTAAATTTGCCTCGAAATCCTTTCAATATACCATGGTAGAAGTAACTGGATAATAAATGAATACCCACAGCCCAGAGCTACAATGGCGATCATTCACTGGATGCACATGGAAAAACAGAACACATGATCTTTGGCACCAAAGACTTCAAACTGTGCCAAATAGAGCCGAAAATCACGTGGAGTGAAATGTACACTGCCTTTTCAGAAATATTTACGTTAATGAAGTTGTTACCGTGCCTGCTAGGACAAGCAGCACACCCTTTATCAAGTGCAGTGACTGAGGCCAGGTCTACACTATACATTTATATCAGTATAATTACGTTGCTTGGGTGTGAAAAATCCACTTTCCCGAGCAATGCAGTTAACTGACCTAACGCCCAATCTAGACAATGCTATGTTGACAGGAGGGCTTCTCCCATCAACACAGGTACCAGCTGTCGTGGAGCTGGATTAATTATGCGGATGGGAAAAGCTCTCCCATCAGGGTAGTAGTATCTTCACTGATACACTACAGCAGCGCCAGTGCAGTGTCAAGGTCAAGATCACATACATGATATAAGAACTGATATAAGAAACAAATATTTGCCTATACATGTTTTCTCAGAAGCATGTTATTCTTATATAAATTTGGCACTGTGTGGTGTTTTATTAACAATTATCAATGAACAGCTCCCCTCACCTAGCACACCTATTTAATACCTTATTAAAACTGCAATGACTTTAAAATGGTGCCTCATCTTTCTCTACTTACATTTGTTTAGTTTTTGCATTTCAGTGATTTACAATCACTCCCCCAAATCCAAGAACTTTGGGGTGTGGGAACGGTTGTGATCTAGATCCAACCTTCATGGCTCCAGCCTATACCTTATCCTCAGTGTGATGCAATGGACAGGCCATGGCTGGGGCTCGGAATCAGGAAACCTAGAAGCAGATTCACGCCTGCACTGGTGTAGACACTGGTACAGGGAGAGAAGAGAGGTGGTTATTCAAAAGCTGGGGGGTGGTGGAGGAGGATTTCAAGCCTCAGCACACACTCAGGGCCTTTCAGGAATGAAAAAGTAATGGGATGCAGGTCTGCCCTAGCCTGTGTCCATGCCCTCTCCTGCCACCGACATGTCCCCTTGCCTCCAGCAGACCTGCTGCACTCAGACTGCTACAGAGGTGGCAAAGTTCTGTGCCTGGGCTTGGCCTGAGCCTCCTCCATTTGGGACCCTGCTTTCTATTCTTGGCTTCACCACGGACTTGCTTCTGACCTGGGGCAAGTCACTTCACTGCTCTTTGCCTCTGTTTCCTCCTATGTCAAATGTGGATAATGATACTTGTGTCCCTCTGTAAGATGCTGGGAGACAGTGGATGAAAAGTGCTATAAAAGAGCTAAGTGTTATTAGTTACTATGAACTCTGCTGGGGTTGCTTGCCGTTATAGCTTTTAAAATATAAAGCAGACCAAAGAATATAAAAGAAAATGAGAGGAGCACGGGCACTATAAGCAGGGAGCCATTATCTCCAACTTGATCCTGAGGGACGGAGGAGGGGGTTCCTGACAGAGGTGCTGGAACAATTTGTATAGTGGGGGTGCGGAGAGCCACTGAACCAAACTGTAAACCCTGTGTATGATGGAAACCACGTCACGCCAGGGGGTGCAGCAGCACCCCTAGTTCCAGCACCTATGGCTCCTGATTTGCTGGGGCGCACCTGCAGAGCTGGGATTGCAGGGGCAGGGCCTCAGACTGGGCTGCGTGGCTTTTTCTGTAGGGCCAGTTCTCCCTCTCCTGGCTCTCCTGCACTAGCTCGTTGCTTTGATCCTAACTAATGCGGAGGCAATAGCTCGCCTCCCCTTCGCCCCCACCCCAGGCAGCTTTCACCATTCCCCCCCGCAAACCCTTTAAGCCGGTGCCCCGTTTGCAAGGGGCTGAGCTCAGCAGGAGAAGGAGGGGGCGCTGCCCGGGATTAGCCAGGCCCGGCCGCCCAGAGGAAGTCCCTGCTTTGCCTGCAGCGGCGGCGGGGATGGGAAGTCAAGTGAAAGTCAACGCAGGAGCTGCTGCTGCTCGGCTCTGTGCCTCCCCTTCCCGCGGGCCGCCCGCGCCCGGGGCCCCCATGTCGCAGCGGCGGGGGGCGCGGGAGAAGGCGGAGGCCGCCGCCGCCGCCGAGAGGCGCCGCCGCCGCCACCACCACAAGCGGCCCAGGAGCCAGCGCGAGCCCCTGGCAGGCAGCAGCGGGGGCGGCAGGGAGCTGGAGCGGCACGAGCAGAAGAGGAAGAAGCGGGAGGTGCAGCAGATCCAGCAAATCCAGCACCTGGAGTCCTTGTAAGGGGTTCGGGGGGGGGGGGGGAGGGGAGAGCAGGCGGAGAGTCCCCGCCACAAGCCCCTCTCTGGCTGGGCTGGGGAGCTGCCCGCCAGTGCCCCCACCCGTTGCTGAGCCGTCATTGCAGAGATGGGGCCTGCGCCGCAGGCCGCTCTCCGTTTTAGGCCTAGCCCCTGCCTCTGTCACAGGCTGAACCCAAACCCTAGCCCATCCCCCTGGTATCTGAGCGCCTCCGGTGCGTTTGCGAACAAATCATAACACTCTGCTGAACTGGGTCCTCGGGAGGGCGCTGGAAATCCGGAAGGAAACTTGAGGGCGGCATTTGTTGCTAGCTCATGTATTTGGCCTTTATAGATAGTTAAAATACACCAATGATTTTATTTTATACATGAAAATTACAAAGGGGGTGGAATGGCCAGACTTATGGGAGTGGGACCATTTTATTATGTCACCTACTACTGGCTCCCTTCGAATTCTGGCTGATCCTTGCCAGTGGGGTGCTTCAAAAGTTTGATCTGGGTTTTTTTTTAGAGGCAATGGGTCATGCTCTACAGCTGCATGGAAATACCTCTAAACATGTTGTAAAAGCAATGTTCATGTGCTCCCAATAAAATCCTGTCTGGAAGTAACCCCATGTGCAGCCCAAGACCTTGTACTTTCAGGAACAAAGGTAACCAGGAATAATCAGTGTATGAAGCTGGAGTAGGAGTTTTATTTACAAAATCCAGTGGGACCTATCCCAGAAAATGCTTCTCATATGTTCCTCTTTTTGAGGAATGTCACTCAACTTAGTTCCAAAGTTACCTAAGTTCCCCAAAAAATCTGTCCCTTCACTTTTATAGTTGAAAGTTATAAACATTAGAAATGCAGAATCATTAAACTGATGCTATAGAGCTCTCTACACTGAGGAATCAGACCCATTGCTTTTTAACTTTGCTGCATGAATAATATTTTTATGGTCTCAATTTGGGCCATTGTCACACTTTGTGTTGTACATTTGGGCCTTGGCAGAGTGAGAGGTGTACCACTCTGTGGCTACTGTTGGGTCTAGTGCAGCGTCTGGTCGCTTTAGGGTCAGGGAACTTGAAGCAGAGTGGAAAACGTAGCCAGTGTTTCACCTGCGGTGCACAAGTCTTCTAGTGGGCCCCTGTGTGCAGTGACCTTCCAAATATGGCCCATTTTGTATAGAAATAGGTCCAGGATTTGTTGTTGTTGCTATGCCCACCAATTTCTCTGAACATTTTACAGAAGGCAGCCAGTCTGTCCATTCTCTATATACCTGTCCATGTGAAGATAGGTAAAAAAAATTCTGTCACCAGTCCTTCCCCCAACTCCTTCCCTGACTTTGTATCTGTCCTGTTTGTTTTTTAAGTGTCATTTCGAAAAAAGTGTGGGACCTGTAGTTTGGCAGCAAAGCATGATCAGCAGGATCCCTTTGGAGTGAATGAAAAAATGTACAATGTAAAAGACTTAAGATGTGCTGAATGATTCCTCTGATGCTGTAAAATATGTAAAATTGTTAGTCTCTAAGGTGCCACAAGGACTCCTCGTTGTTTTTGCTGATACAGACTAACACGGCTACCACTCTGAAACCTCTAAAATATGTGTGTGCCTTAATTTATGAAAAGGGGGTTGAGAGGGATGGAAATATCATGGGCTGCAATCATAATTTAATGTTAATTCCTTCACAGTGGGAGTAGGGATTTCTTATTGTGAATTACTCCAGACAGTGCTTAAAGTGTTGCTATTGTTAAGAAGATGATCAAATGATACCTTGGCATTGAACACCCATGTGTGCATTGTCTCCATTGGTGTCTTCCAAGTCAGATCTGCCTACTGTATGGACAAAAACAAGTCTCTCTTTCTGCTGTCAACACTGCTGATCCAACATAGCTGCAGAACAGCCTCCTGAGCCATCAACAAAACTATCACTGATGCTGTCTTCAGATTAGTTATTGGTGATGATGAATGTACTAGAGAGACAGTTTGATTATCCTGTATTAGGTTGAGCTTGTAGTGCTGGCAGTAAGAAAATTCTTGCTTTGACATTGTCAGTTGAGCATACTTATGACACAGTGTTGGAAAAAATAAATATGGAGTGGCAAGATGTCATTTTCCTTACCATAGCTAGACTTTCAAGATGAGAGAGTTGTGAATTTCTGGCAGCTAGGGCTCAATTGGATGCACAAAGCATCTCTGTAAAGCAGCATAATGAAGTTGTCATTTCCAAGCAAACACACAAAATGAAAGCATGTTTGCAAATTAGAGTGAATTGTGTGATTTGCAGAAGACATTTTTTTTTGGCTGTTTAGAAACACCACAAGCATCACTTCACTCTGTTTGCATCTCTGTGTTGCACTGTGGCTGCTACATTTCTTAAGGAGTGTAATTAAATAAAGCTTTAAGCTAAGTACGTTTAAATTATATGAAATTTTTAATTTTATAGCATTGAACGGCTTTGTTTTGTCCATGTATATAAGTCTGATGCGAAGTTGTAGAAAATAATGTTAATACAACTCAGTGGTTTGAGCATTGGCCTGCTAAACCCAGGGTTGTGAGTTCAATCCTTGAGGGGGCCATTTAGGGATCTGGGGCAAAAAATGGGGATTGGTCCTGCTTTGAGCAGGGGGTCGGACTAGATGATCTCCTGAGGTCCTTTCCAACCCTGATATTCTATGATTCTATATTTTTATTGTTTTCCAGCTACGAGAAACCTCCTCCAGGGCTAATTAAGGTTAGTAAATTGTAATAAATGTTTGGTGTTTAAAAGAAATTGTAAACACTGGGTGGAATCCTGGGTTCATTAAAGTCAATAGGAGTTTTTCCATTGGCTTTTGGGGAACCAGATCCACCTTGTATGATTCCCTCTCTCCTTGCCATTAACATCACATTAAATTAGTATGTGATGTTTTGTAGAATTCCTCTTACCAGATTCAAAGAGTCATAATTTAGTGTTTGTAACTTAAACAAAAACTGCTGCATATAAAGGCTATTGTAATCACTATATTCAATTACAAAGAAGAGAAAATCAATAGAAGTTGAAATGTAATCATTGGACTAAATGGAATAGGAGGGAAGCAATTCAGCAAGAATATTCAGGTTTGAAGGGAAAAGTTAAGGGTAGCAAAAAAGAAAAATGAGTTAATGTTACTAAAAGGGGTTAAAGAATGAAGTTATTTTATGGATATAAAGGAGGAAGGGAATATAAGGGAGAAAGTAGGTCCATTAGTAAATGATGACATATACTTATACACTTGGGTTATTTGCTTTAAAAAAGGGTAAATGAAATAGGGGTTTTGTTTTGCTTACCATTTCTATAGGAAGATGAAACTAAGCCAGAAGACTGCATACCTGATGTACCAGGCAATGAACATGCCCGAGAATTCCTGGCTCATGCCCCAACTAAAGGACTCTGGATGCCATTAGGAAAAGAAGTCAAAGTTATGCAGTG